>NC_136899.1:3249109-3291609 GCF_949152265.1 Phoxinus phoxinus | reverse complement strand
GCTTGGTAACATTCTAATTAATATTCATAGAACGAGCTGGGCGCGCACATACGTCGTCTCATTCTCAGCCAATCAGATAGTCATATTGGGTAAACGTCTTTTTACGTAGTTAATATTCATTGTACAAAGCGTTCGCCATAGTAGGTGTCGTAATTTGACAGACGGAACGGGTCGTTCTGTCTATCATCCTCATTAAAGGCCGCTTTAAGGATCAGCGCGCGCTGGCTTTCCCTCAACTTTACCTCAAACGATAAATTATCTGACCTACAGATCAACATGTAAACATCAATGACGTGGTGAACGTCAACAGGCTGCACAACATTAAAACAAACATATTAATAAGCAGGCTGATATCATAGTATAATATACATTAATCAACAGGCTGGTGTCATGGTATAAAACAGTATTTTGTTGTATATGAAAACAATATTAATTCAAATAATTACTATTTATTAATAATAATTATGTGTGAATATTTCAACCTGACTGAAGGTTTTAAATATTACGGTTTTGAAGGACTATAAGAAGGGCGTGACCACGTCGGCTAAATGACCAATAGTAACGTGGGATGGTTTGCACTCTAGTATCTGATTGGACGAGGTTGTCCTATTGGGCGGGATCAAAAACGCAGAGCGTCATTATGACGTGTACAATGCGGAAATAAAAATAAACCAACATGGACCGCAGCGGTAAGTGCGATCACATCGACCATTAGTACTTTACTACAACCGAATCACTTCACAACTGTCAATTTACCTTTTTTATGAAATGCAACAGAATAAAAAAAGATAAACGCAATAATACAGGCATTTTGAAATAAACATCAAAATGATAACACCATGTTTTTGTATATCATGGTAAAACTATATTTTGTTTATGAACCACAACAATGCCATGTTTTTTGACAACTAGATTGAAAATACAATGAGTTTGTTGGACATTTAACATGATGATATTCTTCGGGGCACCATGGTACATGATATAAATATATAAATGCCATAGTATTACTTACAATTACAGCATCACACACGCAGTACTGCAAAGTGGTTCAAATAAACTTGAAAGAGAGCAGAATGTTTGCACTGGTGTTTCAGGGAAAGGGAATCTGTCTGCGGTGAAGCACGTGGTTCTGGTTCTGTCTGGTAAAGGTGGAGTGGGGAAGAGCACCATCACCACTGAACTCGCCCTAGCGCTCACACACGCTGGCAAGAAGGTGACATATCAGTGTATTATATTCTTCTCTATTCAAATAGATTCTGTTCTGCTCTATTCTATATTATTTTGCTCGATTTTTCTATTTTATTATGTTCTGCTCTCATGAATCCTGCTTTATTCTATTATATACCACTCTATTTTAATATATTCTGTTTTGCTCTGTTTTAAAATATTCTGTTTTGCTCCATTCTATTCTATTCGCCTCTATTTTAATATATTCTGGTTTACTCTTTTCTATTATATACCACTCTATTTTAATATATTCTGTTTTGCTCTATTTTAATATATTCTATTTTGCTCTATTTTAATATATTCTGTTTTGCTCCATTCTATTCTATTCTATTCGGCTCTAGTTTAATATATTCCGTTTTACTCTTTTCTATTATATTGCACTCTATTTTAATATATTCCGTTTTGCTCTATTCTATTCTATTATATTCTATTATATTATATTCGGCTCTAGTTTAATATATTCCGGTTTACTCTTTTCTATTATATTGCACTCTATTTTAATATATTCTGTTTTGCTCTATTTTAATATATTCTATTTTGCTCTATTTTAATATATTCCGTTTTGCTCCATTCTATTATATTATATTATATTCGGCTCTAGTTTAATATATTCTGGTTTACTCTTTTCTATTATATTCCACTCTATTTTAATATATTCTGTTTTGCTCTATTCTATTTTATTCTATTCTGCTCTATTTTTATATATTCTGTTTTGCTCTATTATATTATATTCTATTCTGCTCTATTTTAATATATTCCGGTTTACTCTTTTCTATTATATACCACTCTATTTTAATATATTCTATTTTGCTCTTATCTATTGTATACAGCTGTAATTTTTAATATTTAGTTTTGCTCTGTTCCATGACATTCTGCTGTGTTGTCCTGGCGTGAGTAGGTGGGGATCCTGGATGTGGACCTGTGCGGGCCCAGTATCCCGCGGATGCTGCGCGTGGGCAAGCCGGAGGTGCATCAGTGTGACGCGGGCTGGGTTCCCGTGTACGCAGACCCTCAGCAGAAGCTCGCGCTCATGTCCATCGGCTTCCTGCTGGAGGACTCGGATGAGGCCGTCGTGTGGAGGGGGCCCAAAAAAACAGGTCTGACCTTGAGTTGAGTTTTTGAACTTTGGTACCTGATGTGTTCCCGTCTCTTATCCCTCATCACTTCTCCAGCTCTGATTGGGCAGTTTGTCAGTGATGTGGCATGGGGCGAACTGGACGTTCTGCTAGTGGACACGCCACCGGGGACGTCAGACGAACACCTGGCCGTGGTCGAGAACCTGCGCAAACATAAAGTGGACGGAGCCGTGCTGGTCACTACACCACAGGTAAACACACACACACACTCACTCACTCTCTCTCTCTCTCTCACTCACAATCACACTCACTCACACACACTCACTCACTCTCTCACACTAACACACTCACTCTCTCACTCACACACACACACACACACTCACACTCTCTCTCACTCACTCACAATCTCACTCACAATCACACTAACTCTCTCACTCACTCACTCACTCACTCTCACACACACTCACTCACTCTCACACACACTCACTCACAATCACACTCACTCTCTCTCTCTCACTCACTCACACACTTACTCACTCACTCTCTCTCTCTCTCTCTCTCACACACACACACACACTCACTCTCACTCACTCACTCACAATCACACTAACACACTAACTCTCTCTCTCTCTCACACACACTCACTCACTCACTCTCTCACACACACACACACACACTCACTCTTTCTCTCTCACACACACACACACACACACACTCACTTTCTCACACTCACTCACTCACAATCACACTAACACACTAACTTTCTCTCTCTCACACACACTCACTCACTCACTCTCTCTCACACACACACACTCACTCACTCACTCACTCACTCACAATCACACTAACACACTAACTCTCTCTCTCACACACACACTCACTCACTCACCCACTCTCTCTCTCTCACACACACACACACACACTCACTCTTTCTCTCTCTCACACACACACACACACACACACACACACACTCACTTTCTCACACACACACACACACACACACACACACACACACACACACACACACACTCACTTTCTCACTTTCTCACACACACACACACACACACACACACACACACACACACACACACACACACACACACACACACACACTCACTTTCTCACACACACACACACACACACACTCACTTTCTCACACGCACACACACACACACACACACACACACACACACTGCTGAATAACATGCATAAACACCCTTTAAAATGTCAGGCAGTGTCTACAGGAGACGTGAGGCGCGAGATCACCTTCTGTAAGAAGACCGCTGTGAAAATCCTGGGCATCGTGGAGAACATGAGCGGCTATGTGTGTCCACACTGTTCTGTGAGTGTAAAAACACACAGCTGTACTGGGAAGTGCCTTAAACTAACCTAATAATCTTGATTTAAACTTTACACTGGCGGATGTGTGTTTTTCAGGAGTGCAGTAACATTTTTTCTAAAGGTGGAGGCGAGGAATTGGCCAAGCTCACCGGATCTGTGTTTCTAGGTAATGTGCTGATGATTGACCAACACTTCTGACTTGTGTTGTTCCAGTATTCACCACTCGATGGTGCACATCGTCTCATTGTGTGTTTAAATGCGTTTGAGTACAGGATAGACATGAGACCTGTGGATTTGTCAGTAAAAATGGAAGGGTTCAAAAGTCTGAGGCCATATTGAAGATCTGGGATTTCTTTCTGCCTGAAAAAAGCTAAATGTTTAAGTATTACCATACAAAAATTAAGACAAACTAAGAAAATAAGGATTATGTACTATTTTGAAGTCAAATGTACTTTTCAGTTTAAATGTAAATATAGTATAGTATCAAACGTAAATGTTTCTCATTATGTTGATTTTTCTTCCAGTGGAGTTCAAGATGCTCAAATCATTATTAACTCTATGATTTATTATAAACATGTAAAATGTATTTATTTATTCATATAATAATAATTAAAAATTCTTATTTGTAAAAAAAAAAAAAAAGATCAGATAAGAAAAATTATTTTGACTGTTGGCCTCAGACTTTCGGCCCCTGACTGCATACAGCAGGACTGTACATGACATAAGTCTGTGTCTGTAGGCTCAGTCCCGCTGGATCCTCTCCTGACAGCGCGTCTAGATGAGGGACGGGACATCCTGCAGGTGTTTCCAGAGAGCGGCACATACACAGCCATCAGTGATATAGCCAACACCCTCCTCAGCAGCCTGGAGCACACCAACACGGACTGAGAGGACGCGTCACATTCATGTTTCATGCGATGTCATTTGTTATGAGAGAATTTATCTGTAAATGTGTTTTTTCCCCTTAAATCTGGAGATATTATATGTTATTGGTTGGCAATGCGGTGCGTTTCATACTGGTGCAACTTTCAATAAAAAAAATACTAAATATTTAACAATTGGTGGTCTGTGTTTCTTGTAAATAGCTATATGTAAAAACAAAAACAAAAAGAGAAATTACTATAAACAATGGAAAGCAAATGAGGTGTTATTACATGTTCTTAACACAAGAAAAATGCCGTAACCTTTACCCATTTTTATGTTCTCCATCTTCATCACGAGGATCCCCTTTGGCCTGTTCTTTTCACAAGTAAATGATAGTATTTAGTCATAATATTTTTTAAAGACTTTTAAGAATTTAATTCTTTCTCTCATTTTAATCTCTTATATTTCGTAGGTCAAAGATAGTTTTAATTTTAGTTAACCCTCCTAATATCCCAAACACAAATAATTGAACAGTGTTACATTTAGCTTGAAATGGCAGTCCAGTGCAATTCATCAGCACTTCATTCATTAACCATAATTACACATGAATATGTACGTGAAATCGGCGTACAAAACGTTTTTACGAACAAACGATTCATCAATAACTTGATTCGTACGGTACAAGCACACAAAAGTACTCTGGGTGTCCTTATAAATGTGTTGAACGATATATTTAACTTGTTTTGAAGATATCACACTTATATTTGTGCGGATATTAGTTGCGCGTCGTGTAAAAAAAAAAAAAAAAAAAAACCCGTTGGCCGGAAAGCCCTTATTTGGCATGGTATGGGCGTGATCTATGCAAATGACTAATCTCGGACACGTGGTTGTTCATTTGGAATGTTCAAAATGAATTGACATTAGAACAGCGGTTCTCAACAAACTTCGTAGATGAGCTCAGGATGATTTAAGATAGTACAATTAGGCTTAAAGTGCACTTAATTAATTTACTGGTTTTATTTGGAAAGCACGCTTGCATCAGAAGCTTGAATCATAGAATGACTAAATGAATCGTGTTTAATTTATTTAATATAACAACAGTCCCAGATTCTGTGATTTTTTTGTTGTTGTTGTCATAATTACAGCAGAAATCCATGAGGAAATTTGGGGGCCTTTGAGTCAAAAACGTTGAAAACCACTGCATTAGCAATAACCAGATTTGTATGTGTGCGCGTGTATGCTAATAGAAATAATCCACATAATTATTAGTAAATGAGATTCAGTGTTTGATTGCGAAAATGCAAGTAATTTACACTAAAAATGGAGTGAAAATCGCTGTAAATCTATCCGTGAATTATTATCAAGGTCAAGGCTGAGGACTGCAAGGTCAGATACACAGCTGAACACGTTCACACGGTCCGTCTGATGATGAAAAAGCACTGGAAACATAGGCATATGGAAATGACACTTGTGAGACCCACGAGGGGCACACGCACACCTTTAATACAACCAAACATCAGATATACACAGGAAACAACCATAAATACACACACCAAGCTGAAATACTCCCCAACACTGCACTCAGAAGCGGAACACCGGCCAGTGCAGGTCTAGTCTTATATCTGTATATATTATATATAGAGATTTATGTTTATATAAATATCAATTCAAAGGATTTGAGGAGCTTCAAGTACATTTTCATGAACAATATCTCAATGAATAAAATCAGTGGAAAACAAAAATGGACGTTAACAAAAAATATTCCATTCCACATACAGATTCATCAGTGCGTTTTTTTTCCACTTCACAAACACTTCTTCATAAAACTCCCAAATCACGTGACAGGAAGAGACAGGAACCAGAGGCGTGAAGCGAGCGAAAGAGAACGTGTGATTGGATAACAGATCGATAGGCAGGAGGGGTGTGGGAAACAAACAGAGAATGAGATCTATTACATTATTATTATTATTATATTTTTTCTTCACAAACACAGGACAAAATCACTATATACCGCATTTACAAGAAATCAAAACTATCAAACTGGACGACTGTACACTTTCAGAGATAAAACCAAACGCAAAGCCTGTTATAATGTGTAGGATTACTTTCCTACCCCTCACTTCATCTAATTTAATTTCAGTTTAAGGTACCATTTATTTTCCCCCTTCCCACTTGATTTTTTGTTCCGCGTCCCCCGTCGTGCGGCCCGGCAGCGCTGCATGCGGACTGCCAGTTTATTTGGTTGAGAGAATCAGGGCTACGATGAGGCCGTAGAGACCCAGGACTTCAGCGAAGATCAGAATGAGGATCATGCCGACGAAGAGGCGCGGCTGCTGGGCGGTTCCACGGACGCCCGCGTCTCCCACGATGCCGATGGCGAAACCGGCCGCCAGCCCGCTCAGACCCACGCTGAGGCCCGCGCCCAGATGCAGGAAACTCCTGCCACACAGAAACAACAATCAGACGTCAGTTAAAAAAAAAAAAAAAAAAAAAAAGGATTAATAAAAAATAAAAAAATCATAAAATAAATACATTTATATATATATAAAAAAACTCTATTTAGCAAAAATGCATATATATATATAAAAATAAAAAAACATTTCAATACAACAGAACTAATCTTTCTACAGCGTCGGCAATACAGGGTACTACTATTGAAAACATTTTAGCATCGCAACAACCATAATATAATATAATATTTTTTAATATAATAAATCTGAATCTGTGTTTTTTTTTAGTATCATTGAAATTTTTATTAATATTTTGAATTGGTTTTAAGTTTTTGATATTGTGCCGTAAAAAATAAATCATATCAATATATATCATTGCTCTGTTGGGCCGAAACATTGAATCTCTCTATATTTTGTCATTGTTTTATAAAATTAATGCTATTGGTCATCCTTTACTTTACGTCTGTATGTGGGTTTTACAAATATTTAACCAATAAAAAAAAAAAAGCATTTAAAAGAGGTTGTGACTAAAGCCACTGGTTTAGTCATGATGATAGCTCCTCAAACTGATCCAGAGACAGACAAAATATATCTGTCATTTGCTGGTCAAAAACCTCGTAACTCAATTTGAGCTTGATTTTCATAAAATGTTAATATTATAATGACACGTACAAGTGTCTGACCATAGCTATATAAAGCCACAATACCAACTTCGACGACAGTGTTTAAAGGATAATTCCGGTATTTCACACCTTGAGTCTATATTGTAGTTTGTTTTGGATGAACAAGAGTGGTGGACAACATTTTTTTGACAATGGTTCCTCTCTCGAGTTTTTGACTATATAAGAATTGGCCATGGACCCATTTAACATTGGAGTCAATGGTCATGTCCGAAAATGTCATTAAAACAACATTTAACATTAGTTTTCAAAACTGTGCAACTCACCGAGTGATTAGTGATGTTAGTTGATGTTCCAGAAACAAAAAGTGTTGCGAAATACAGTTTCTGTCGTGTTTTATTCGTCATTTTGTAAAATCCCATTGAATTCTGTTGAAGGACTGAGTGCTCGTTAATATAAATGCGCTACCGGAAGTGGTCGGGAGTGTGCTAACGCTTCAGATTCAAATATTGAGCGGAAGTTACACGGTTGTGAAGTGTCTGAAAAAATAGTTCCACTACAGCAAAATAAACGGATTGGAATCATATATTGCGACGATATATTGTTTATAATCATCAACGAACACCACTAACCACTCGGTGAGTTTAACAGTTTTGTAAACGAACATTATTGGCTGTTTTTAATGACATTTTCGGACATGCCCATTGACTCCAATGTTAAATGGGTCCACTATTCTTTTATAGTCAAAAACTCGAGAGAGGAACCATTGTCAAAAAAATGTTGTCCACCACTCTTGTTCATCCAAAACAAACTACAATATAGACTCAAGGTGTTAAATACCGGAATTATCCTTTAATTAAATACGAGGTGTATATACACTCATTTTTTATTTCAATTTTAAGTTTTAAAGCTGAACTACATGAAAATGAGAAATGTTATGTTGACGACAAGCTGAAATATGCTTATTTTTTATTATTTAATTAAGTTTTTGTTCACTATACCAGCCCTGATCAGCCAGTTCTCTAGTAGTGCTCGTGTTGAACTCACTTGTAGAGAGTAATCTTGTCAGAGATGCTGTTGGCGATGAGGACGGCCACCACCAGACCGTATATAGCAATGATTCCCGCCATGACCACGGGAATGATGGACTTCATGATCAGCTCGGGACGCATCACAGACATGGCAGCGATACCCGTGCCGCTCTTCGCTGTGCCGTACGCCGCGCCCAATGCTACAGACACAGAGACAAGTCAGTTACTCTTTCTTTACTGCAGCCAAAAGTTGAACATTCACAGTTTTACAGCATGAATAATCTCGGAAACATTTGTATAATAAACGTATCCCTTTCTAATCTTTTATTTTGCCCTGTTGTGCATTATGGAAATAGTGTGAGGCAATTCCTCAGTGCGAAACCATTATAGTCACCTTCCTAAAATAATTGAAAATGAAAATGACTTGGGCAATTATTTTTAGAAAGTGACACTGTAACTTTTCCCATTTGGTGATTACATTCACTGTCGAGTGCTGCCCCCTACTGGATTTACCAGGTCACAACACACTGACACGACTTCAATAGCGCGCAGTAACGTAACGATATCGAAAAGAACAACAAAAACTAATAGAAGTTGGGAAATACCTTGAATTATATGGGGAAATACAAAATGATTGCTGATGTTAATTCAGTTGTTTGGTGTCAAATGTTCAGTGACTGAGGACGGTTAGCAACGACCTTATGTAGCCCCGCCCCTTTTCAGCGCTGCACTCGTTGTCTTTTGACTTCCGGTCTGTATTTTCACAGCAATTTTGCGTATTTATGAATGAACGGCTCGTTTTAAAATCTTCCCGGTCTACTGACATTTGTTAAGACATAACATTATAATCCTCATGATAACTTTACATGAAGTAAATCCTCTTCAAAAGCTAATTAGCTATGCCATAGAAATACACAGAGCGACCGTAAAAACGGAAGTTCAAAGACAATATTCTAAAGATGGCGGCGCGCTCATTTCCTTATATACTGTCTATGCTCATTTCTCTGGCGCATAAGGTCTAATAACTTACCGTGCAGTACAGACATTATCTTAATTTCATAATGTCCTTAAACATATCAATATTGTTGAGCACAATATGACAACAGTATGTGTGCGTCCGCTGTTTTTGTACATTTTATTATGGCTTTAGTTGATGTAAACCATGGTAACTTGCAATAACCAGTACAGATATAGAATAATTATCATATTATTGCACAATTTCTCAGTGCAGCATGACTCGGATCTCCTGCAATGTGTCCGTAATGTTCAGTAGTGAAATCAAAAAGGCAAAAACATGAGTAACATTTACAGTTATGAAGACAGACTGCCTGAGAAAAACTGTGTACTTGTGTTTTCAGAGGATTGTTAATTGTTTGCTAGGTCATTTATATAGTATTCTGAACTTTTCTTACGGCTTCACTTGTTTTATCACATCCAGAAAGATGAAAATAAATAAATCATAAATCTGACCAGTTCAACAAAAAAAGTTGAATACATGGATGGATGTTTTAGTGGTTTCAAAAACCCGAATGAGCAATAATAGTAGTGAAGATTGCATTAGCAAACGGCAATAACAGGTACATTTCCATTTTTATTGAGGAAGTTACTCACAATAATACTCATGTACCGTGGAGACTTATATAATAATTAAAGTACCGGCAGATATGTGGAACCAGGACACTAAACCAAGTTAGATGGGCTGTTTATTAGCAAACTGTTTCCGTGAATGCTCAGTCAGTATTTTGTGGCTGGCTGCGGTCGTGTGTGTCGTGTGTAGAGATAGTGTTAATTCTACAGACCTGCACACACACTGTTAACCCTCTGCACGTTACAGCGCGTTCATCCAGGAATCTTAGTCTAATCTTAGTTTCCGGGATTAAAGGGTAACCCTGCTGGAAATACCATCCGCATTAACCACGATTACAACTACTACTGCAGCACAGAATCACCCAAACTAGCCAATAACAGAGTGAGTGTGTGTGTGTGTGTGTGTGTGTGTGTGTGTGTGTGTGTGTGAGTGAGTGAGTGAGTGAGTGAGTGAGTGTGGTGTGTGTGTGAGTTAATGAGTGAGTGAGGTGTGTGTGTGTGTAAGAGAGTGAGTGAGGTGTGTGTGTGTGTGTGTGTGAGTGTGTGAGTGTGTGAGTGTGTGTGTGTGTGTGTGACAGATGGGCCAGTGCGATGAAGAGCTGAAACAATCCTTCAGTGTGCAGATGGCCACTGTCCAAACACACACTAGTTAAGACAAACTCGGCCTGCTCGGAGAACAACACCGAGACAGAATAAAAACAGGCTAGGCAGAATTTACCATTTTTACATCAATCAACGTTTTTGCAAAGAAAGACCAACTTGTTTCTGTCATGTTTCATTCATTATTTGCCACATCGGCTGCATTTTAGTAGAAATTAAAATAATCATAATAACAATGAAAGATGATAATGATTTAGCAATATGTGTCTTACAACACTTTAAAAGAAGTATAGCAAACTAGGCCTATATAAGCTCTATTAGTTTTAATATTTGATAGAAAATCTAAAAATGTCCATTAATTAAATTTCTGAGAGAAAAAAAGATGCCCAATATCATCTAAAGCAAGATATTCTAATAAAACATGCTATAGTTAACGTTTTTTTATTTAAAACCAACAAAAAATGTGCAATGTGTACGATCCATATTAACAAGATGGGGAGTTGATATTGCAACCAACACAAGGGGAACAAACACTTTTTTTTAATCAGCCAAAGTTATTTGCCGATACCAAAAATGTCAAAAAGGCCAAATATCGTCGATTAATCAGCTTGTATGATATCAGTATATTATGTAGTTCATCTCAACTAAAGATATGACATATACTCCTGAAGACAGTCTAACTGATACCATGTGTTCTGCTATACTACCCTGCTTTACTAAACATATAGGCCTACATTTATATAGTAAGACGCACCCTGAGAGAGTTATTAATGAGCACAGAGAGAACTGGGACATGATGCAAAGTCAGATGAAAGCGTATTAGCTTCAGCTCCGCACATCAGAAATGATGTGTGTGCATCACGTCTGTTAGTCACAACACTCACGAGTCGCCTTTTCCTCCAGTAAATATAGTGTAGATTAAATCATCAGAGTCTGAATGACAGGTGTTCTCGTGCCGTCAGGGAATCAAGACGAGCTTCTGACATAAAACACAAACGGTCTGGATCAACATCTAGTTTAGTCACGCCAGGAAATTAATGTTTGGGTTAAGCTCGATCAACAGCATTTGTGACATAATGCAGATTACCACCAAAAAAGATTTCAACTCATCTTTCAGTTGAACATTTTAATAAATCACAATTGCAAATGCATCCGTAAAGAAAGTAAATGCGTCCTGCACTTTAACATATTAGTTTTCACACATATAAGTGTTTTATTTGAGCTATAAAGAACGCAGAACATCCTTAAAAATCATGTCTTGTCACATGTAAAGTCAACGTGAAATAGTGAATAGTATAATAATTCAGAATAGTGTCGTCACGATACTAGGATTTCCAACAAGATACGATTCCTGAAATATTGATATTCGATAACTGCCATATATACTTCCGTACAGACAGTTTTATAAATTGGGTAATTTTGTTGCAATAGCTGACACACAGAAGAGGGAGGCTTTATTTTAATCATTGAACTAAATCTAAAAAAAAAAAAAGGAGAAGTAAACTGTCAATAATAAAATAAGAACAATGAAACAATTTGCAAACGATAGCACACAAACACAATAGAATAAAGAGACAAATTAAATAAATATGGCTTTAAGTTTTTTTAGGTGGGTCTAACAGTAGTATTCAGGTTAGAAATACTACAGAAATTAAAGTAATCAAATTAAAAGACTATACTGTGTTATTTTAGTGTAAAAAAACAGATTATTGCGTACAATTAGTTACAAAAGTCATTCAGCGAGTGTTTTGTGCTCTATTAGACTGCTGTCACTTTAAGAGCTTATGCAATAAACTGTTACACAACATGCGTTTTCTCTCAACTATTTACGTTCCAAATCTGACTGAATACTTGACAAGTCGGGCGTTTTGACCTAATATTGTATGTATTTTGACCGTTTAAGTGCAATGCGACACGAATAAAGAAGTCGATTAGGTACTCGAGAGCAGTTTGAGAGGCGGCTTTATGAGAGCGCCACTTACCGTATTTTCTGGACTATAAGTCGCACTTTTTTTCATAGTTTAGCTGGTCCTGCGACTTATAGTCAGGTGCGACTTATATATCAAAATTAATTCATACTGAGTCTGACTGACATGAACCAAGAGAAAACATTACCGTCTACAGCCGCGAGAGGGCGCTCTAGTTGGCGGAGTTGTTCAGAAGCGACACCGAGGATGAAGAGTTCAGAGTTGTGGAGTGAGATCGGGAGCTTGGTGAACTTGCTTACCGGTAACTTGCTTGTTGGACTCGCTGGCTAATGTTAATTTAGCCTATTCAGCCTCCCAGGTATATGTTCTTTATGCTAATGTGGAGCTGAAATACTGTTAATGTGTTACGCTAACACACCGGACTCTATTCAGCCTGTTGTTCTGTGTGCTATTGTGTAGTTGAATAACTTGCCTTTCCAGATTAAATGTCTGTTCTTGGTCTTGGATTTTGTGAAATATTTCTAAATAAATGCGACTTATAGTCCAGTGCGACTTGTATATGTTTTTTTCCTCTTCATGACGCATTTTTGACTGATACTCCGGAGCGACTTATAGTCCGGAAAATACGGTATATAGATCAATGATGCACACGCTTTTTATGTGAGAGCGAAACCTGTGGGAATGACTAAAATGATGCGCAATACTGCCAATACAAGCACTATTTAACCAAAGCAAATGAGACGAGTGAGTGACAGGAGGCGGGTGTGTGTCAATTCACCGTCAGAGAGACGGAGAGTGAGAACGCGCAGCTGGTGTCGCCGAGCTCGTTTTATCCACCCTGAAAAAACTGGATCATAGAAGAGATGTTATATTCGACAGTGGAGCCAGATGGATGAGGGGAGGAGCTGACAATAAGAGGGCTTGGTGATAAAATGTATGTAAAATGTATTGATCAGCTAAAATGGAAAGTTGTTTGAAAGGTGGAGCAATTTATGAAGACAACCATGTTTTTTTCAAGCAATAAGTGTGCAAAAAAAAAGGCCTGTTTCCAGAATGAATGATATCTATAATGATTATCATCTGTTTGTGTGGACGCTTGTATAGTTATTTTTATAGTCATTGTTATCGTGTTTGGCGCAAACAGGACCCATGACATTAATTATTTAATTAAATCAAGTCATTTATTATTTGATGTTTCAATTAATGGTAAACAGGACTCTGAGCGGCAGACAGCTTTATACTGTGTTTCACGTCGAAGGCAGCAGAATCCCTGGAATATATAAATAATAAATCAACTTCAGCTCTTTCTTATCTAAGCTTCGCTCTCATGTTCAGTGACAAACTGAAACCGGGAAGCACACTAAAGAAAACCCTTTACTCACAAAGACACGGATGAGAGAGACGTACGTTCTGCTGTTCTCAGTGCCGTTCTCATTAAGAAAGCGGTTCAATCTCAAATACACACGAAAAAATGGCCTGGCAGAGCATCGACTGACCTCACGTCACGACTGACCAGCACTGTACGCATTTTAAACAAACACACACCAGCTGCTGTGTTAGTTTGTTTGCATTTCTGACACTGACATACAGAGATAACAGAGATAAAGAGAGCAAACAGGATTGAAGTGCCGTCTAACAGTCCAGCAGAGAATAAGCAGCATGATGTCTTGTGCTGGAAATAAACACAGATGCTTTTGATGTCCTGGTGTCCCTCCCTACTGTAATGTGCACGTACATTTCAGTGTCGCACTATTCCTGCAGATTCAACCTGAAAATTTGTGGGGAATTATTGGGATATTTACCCATTTAAAAACCACCAGATCTAATGCTAAATGGAGTGAGAGTAAGATTTTTCGATCCGTTTCTGGATCGTCGTTCATCTTTGATGATGATACTGTGATCCTGTTCATCATCAATAGCACCCAAATTAAAGCGGTTTTAATTACTAAAAAGTAATATCTTAATATTATATTTTTCCGAACAACTCGCAGTTTGTGCAAGATTACCCAATAAATAGCCTAATTATATTAATATAGTGTGATATTAATGCACAACTGTCAGGCTGCACCTTAAATTCAATGTTTCAGGCTTTCAGCCTCGAAATCCAATCAAACCCGAGTAATGATCAATACCTGTGGGGGAAAAAACCTGTTTAAGATGTGAAATAAAACTAGATTAACCTGTTAAATAATCCCTTGCCATTTTATGTCCCTTGCATACAAATTATAATCTCTAAATCTACCCAAACCAGGGAATGAATTTTATACCATAGCTGGTTAAATCAAAGGCCGGTTGTATCTCTATAGTCTACAGCAACATTTGCTGGCATGCAAATTAATATATCTGACATTTTATGATCAATATGCATTGCAATAGTAGTGTACCAATGAGTAATTCTAATAATAAATGCAATATTTCACCAAATTTTCGGCTAGCACATGCATGGATTATGATCATAAAGACATAATCATGTGAAAGTAGATGTAAAGAATGTGTTTTATATAGAGGATATATTTTTTCTACTAGATTTAATTCGATACTAGGAATAATGGAACCAGCACTGACAGGATGGATTATAATCACGCAGACATTTTTGTTTTGTTGATCATTTATAAATGTTTAAAACATATTTTAAATAAACAAGTGTATCTATTTCCATATTAATAAGAGTAACTTAAATGATTTAATTTGAATAACATTTCCTCGCATTTCAAGAATAATGTGACCTCCACAGGGAGATCAAAGAATCATGACGAAATAATTATGCAAATATAATTCATGTACATGTTAATCAATAAATGTTTAATAAATGTGTTAAATATATTAAATCGAAATTTACCGCTGAAGACCATCGCTGCTGATGCGCCCATCACTGCGAAGAACGGCGAGTATTCAGGGCTTCCTGACGACATTTTTCTCTATTTGCACCTCAAATCCCCAATAACACCGAACTAATACTGCTGGACACAAGCAGAACCGTACAAATTGACGGGTATCGGGCTCTGATGATAAATGGTTTGATAGAGAACAATGGTTTTAAATCCCAATCAAATGATGGAAACTGCTTGTCACGTATCCTGTCGGATGAATCTGCGGTACAAAATGGCTGAAATGTCACCTGACACACCGGGTGGAAAATACCATTCGACTCCTGGAGGGGGAGGGGATAAATACAATTTTGGGATGTGCCGGTTTGCGTTTTCTAATAGAGACTGACAGCAAATGTAAAACTAAAATCGTCATAAATCGTTAAATATAAAGCATGTGGGTGCAATACAGAAGGTGAATAAAAGGTTTTGTTGTGTCGTGGTCTCCCCCATTTGTAGTGAAGATAGTGCGCGCCGCTGCGGGCTTTCCCTTTAATACTGAAGATGTTCAAATCCTTAGAATAGAAATCATGCGTTTATAATCTCGGTGTTAACATATTACACTCTTAAATGTATTCAATGTATTTCCTTTTATGTATTTCCAATATTATGTTACTTGTAATGCGTTATTTGAACGCGAAAGCGTTGTCAGGGTGCATGCATGGTAACTAACAATTCGTTTGAATGTGTAATAGTAACATGTAATTGTATTCATTATACTTTGATTTAATCTTTTCCTCTCCGTTGCTCTGTAATTTGCTGAGATACTCTTTGTAAGGGCGTAGGTTTAGCTACTATTCACATATTTTAAGGTATTTTATTATTTAAAAATATCATTTTGGCTTATAACGACTTCTGATTTCTGTAAAACGGCCTTCAGATATTCTATGCTGTTTATAATAAAGCTTCTTTATAATAAAGTGATATTATTATGTCACCCACGCAGTGTGATGCAGAGGATGAGGATTCCCGAGATGAAGGTCATTCTGGGCAGTGACGTCAACAGCAGGCCACGCCCATCACCCTCTGTGTCAGCAAGAAATTAACGATACAACACATAGCCTATTAATAATATGTTAATAAACATGAGCAGATATAGTGTGGGGTAGATGACAAATGTTTATTTAATGTACATTTTATTTCCTCACTATATATATGTATATTAAAAAATATTACATAAAAAAACATAAATATGTTTATAATAATTAAATAATCAATACTTTAAATAAATAAAACACATTTAAAACGTAATATTAAAATGTATTTAATACTAAAATACATTTAATATATTGTTTACTATTTTAAATAAAAAATATAATAATAAATTCCATTATCTAAAATGTAACCAAGTATTGTAATCAAGCCATATTTATTTCGAGCGCCAGTCTGCCTGGTGGACACATGTTGTTCAGGAAACATCAGATCAATTAGTCTGGTCTCATTTAGCCAAGGGGAGAATCTGCATTATAAGGTCAAACTCACACGTATCATGAGACCAGAAGAGAAAAGGGTTAAGAAGATCTCAATGATTTTAGTTAATAGTATTGTGTTTATAAAAAATAACTGCTAACTGTGCCAAACTCGGACGATTTGTGTCGTAAACGTACTGTACATACATTTAAATTAAAAAAAGTGACAGATACAAAGCAGATAATTCAAAATACTACAGCTATAGCATCGTTAAAACGCTAATATCAGAGAGATTTACAGGGAAAGTTTTCTCCAATTGTTGGTATTTTCTGAATACAGATTTATAAAATCATTCTAGAGACAAAAAAATAATAATACTTTTCCAGGCCTGGAAATCATATTTTTACACATTCTGCATAATGAAGAAGGACTAGATAGTTACGTGCATGAAAAAGTGAGGACCACAACAGAATTGACACCTTGCACAGTTTTTATTCTTCATACCAATGTGCCCTGCATAAGATAACCCGTCCTTCACAACTTCTATGAGCAGATACTAGATTACTACATGTTTGACACTATAATTTAGTTTAGCATGTTTAAGACTTTTTAAACACATAAACACACCAGCTCCACCTGAATGAGACACATAACATACAAACACGTCACAATGTACACACTCCTCAACAAGTTCTGAGTCAAAGATATGAGCTTAAAACATCCTTACTGATCATACACATAGATCTGACAGCAAACAATATATTACTGATATGAATTCATAGATGATTGACTAACATTCGGCAACTTAAAATAGGTTCAATAAGTGCAAAGAAAAAGATAAATCATAAAATGTAATACTTCCACATAAAATACTGCTGAATATGCCATCATACATATAATTAAAGCAAAAACTATTAAATGATTAACAGAACAAACACTGAATCTCTACTACACTTTACATTGCAAGTCAACCTGCGTACATTTAACGTTCATTAATTTTATGCATGGTTCTTTAATATACGGACGGAGTGATATGGTGCATTACTGAAATTCATAAATGAAATGAACAAATAAAGATTGTCATCATTTACTCTTATATTGTTCCAAACCAGCATGACTTTCCTTCTTATGTGGAGCACACACAAAAAAACTCTGTGCAATGAAAGCTGCAAGTAGCTCGTGCACTATATTTCCAGTCTTCAAAAGCAAGTGTGGTGTGAGCAACAGAATGACTCAAATCTCAAGCATACTCAAACTAGCTGCATCCGGTTTGAAATCGTGAATATGCGAATGTGCAAATGAGATCTGAGATCCAGTGTCTGTTCTGAAAGCAAACGTCACAAAAGCTACAAAAGTATCGCTACAAAATACATTATTATTTCAATTTAATAGTGCTTTTTTTTTGGTCCTTTTATGAACTTGACAGCCCTGATCAGATTCACTCTCATCGTGTGAAAAAAGTTATTCTGCAAAATCTCTCTATTTGTGTTCAACGGAAGAAAGTAAGCGATACAGGTTTAGAAGGATAATGAGTAAATGATGACAGAATGATTCATTTCTGGATTAAAAGAACATTAGAATGATATTTAAGCATGATGAATGATATTTAAGCATGATGAATGATATTTAAGCATGATGAATGATATTTAAGCATGATGAATGCCCAAAAGTAATTCTGTATTGACTAAAGATTCATGAAGAGCTCATGTTTTACGGTCTTCTTGTGCCGAGAACCTGGAAATCAGATTTCCTCCCAATTGGCACTCAAATGTATGGAAAAACAAAAGTGATGTGGGACAGATAAACTTTGATCACTCTCTCAAAATAATTATATATATATACATATACAGACTTCCATCCTATAATGAGAAAACAATGATATATTGGTGCGTTTTGCACCAGAAAATACAGCAACAAATATCTGACAACTGCCTGGAATCACATCCAAGACTTGCTTTTGCTTTAACGGGAAAGTGTCTAATGTTCTGCTCCTCATTTCTTGTAGATATTGATCATTACAAACTGCATAAAATGCAGCATTGATGAAAATGGTACTACACTATACTAACTAAACTTCATTTCCTTCATCTCGATTCTTGACTGGTCTAGATCAACACAGATCTTCTGCTGACATGAAATTTAACAAAAAAAAACGTTGTGCATTGATAAATTTACACAGTAAGCATTCGATCTTGACTGGAGCTCAGGGAGGATGTTTTAGTGCACGTCTATCACAACACAAAGGATCTCCCAGCCACAGCCTCCTTCAGTGGCGAGCCGCTCATGCCATGGCGTCTCTGAAGCCCCACACCTCCAGCAGGGCGATCTGGAAGCTCTCGGCACACAGCGGCGGGTTGTCGAAGGTCAGGCAGCGTTCGGTTCGGCCGTGGTTCAGCTCAGAGTCGATGTACAGAGCGTTACCATCACCTCCTCCTTCACAAACAACAAAATGCATCCAGTTATAGAGAATCCAGTATTCACGATCTTCCTTTCTATACTATACCACTCAAATAATACTGGATTTAAGAGAAACTATAGGACTGGGCAATAAATGTCCTTTCATACATTCATTATGGTTTTGCTCTCAAATGGTTTCAAAAATCAGAGGAAGCATCATTGTGACATTCAAGTACATTCAAAATGTTTAATGCAAGAAACAAAAGTAAAAAATGTAAATGTAAAAGATACATCTATTTATCTATCTGTCTGTCTGTCTGTCTGTCTGTCTGTCTGTCTGTCTATCTATCTATCTATCTATCTATCTATCTATCTATCTATCTGTCTGTCTGTCTGTCTGTCTGTCTGTCTGTCTGTCTATCTATCTGTCTGTCTGTCTATCTGTCTGTCTGTCAGCCTATCTGTCTGTCTGTCTGTCTGTCAGTCTATCTGTCTGTCTGTCTGTCTGTCTGTCAGCCTATCTGTCTGTCTGTCTGTCTGTCAGTCTATCTGTCTGTCTGTCAGCCTATCTGTCTGTCAGTCTGTCTGTCTATCTGTCAGCCTATCTGTCTGTCAGTCTGTCTGTCTATCTGTCTGTCAGTCTATCTGTCTGTCAGTCTATCTGTCTGTCAGTCTATCTGTCTGTCAGTCTGTCAGTCTATCTGTCTGTCAGTCTATCTGTCTGTCAGTCTATCTGTCTGTCTGTCAGTCTATCTGTCTGTCAGTCTATCTGTCTGTCAGTCTATCTGTCTGTCAGTCTATCTGTCTGTCAGTCTATCTGTCTGTCAGTCTATCTGTCTGTCTGTCTGTCAGTCTATCTGTCTGTCAGTCTATCTGTCTGTCTGTCTGTCAGTCTATCTGTCTGTCAGTCTATCTGTCTGTCAGTCTATCTGTCTGTCTGTCAGCCTATCTGTCTGTCTGTCAGCCTATCTGTCAGTCTATCTGTCTGTCAGTCTGTCTGTCTGTCAGTCTGTCTGTCTGTCTGTCAGTCTGTCAGCCTATCTGTCTGTCTGTCAGCCTATCTGTCTGTATGTCGTCTATCTGTCTGTCTGTCTGTCTGTCTGTCTGTCTGTCTGTCAGTCTATCTGTCTGTCAGTCTATCTGTCTGTCTGTCAGCCTATCTGTCTGTCTGCCTATCTGTCTGTCTGTCAGTCTATCTGTCTTTCTATCCGTCTGTCTATCCGTCTGTCTGTCTGTCTGTCAGTCTACCTGTCTGTCTATCCGTCTGTCTGTCTGTCAGTCTACCTGTCTGTCTGTCTGTCAGTCTGTCTGTCTGTCTGTCAGTCTACCTGTCTGTCTATCCGTCTGTCTGTCTGTCAGTCTACCTGTCTGTCTGTCTATCCGTCTGTCTGTCTGTCAGTCTACCTGTCTGTCTATCCGTCTGTCTGTCTGTCAGTCTACCTGTCTGTCTGTCTATCCGTCTGTCTGTCTGTCTGTCAGTCTACCTGTCTGTCTGTCTATCCGTCTGTCTGTCTGTCAGTCTACCTGTCTGTCTATCCGTCTGTCTGTCTGTCAGTCTACCTGTCTGTCTGTCTATCCGTCTGTCTGTCTGTCAGTCTGTCTGTCTGTCTGTCTGTCTATCCGTCTGTCAGTCTGTCTGTCATACTCCAATCATCTTTGTTTTATCTGCAACTTCAAAAAAATATTTTTTTACAATATATATATATATATTGTATATATTTTACACTAATTAAACACTATTTATAAAAAAACAAATGATTACATGTAATTACCTAATATAAATTACCTCTAAACATTGAACTAATCCTTGAGTTTTGAACCAAATAATTTATACTTGCAGTTCAAAAGATTTGAATCTGTTTAGAATTGATAATTTTTGCTAATGAGGTTTAAATCAGACATGATATTAAATCATGTATCATGTCATAAAAGACATATAAATTAAATATATGATATCTCCATCTTAACACTCTCATATGAAAAGCTACTGACACTTCAGGTTTACTATGGATAAAAGCATCTGCCAAATGAATAAATGCAAAATTTAAATGTTTATTAAAATTAATAAGGCACATTGTATCATCATAAGTCTTCCATATATCAGTATTGACGGTGAATATTCACTATCTGTGCAAGAATATTACTGTAAGCAACGGTACTTGATTTCAAGTGAAGAGAAAAATAATAACGTAGAGAGAAATGAGTATCTCACTGACCGATAATGATGGAGTCGATGTTTCCCGCCATGAACATGGAGGTGTTCCTGGAGTTCAGGTTGAAGTGTCGAGCGGACAGGAACGGGGACAGCTGAGACGGGTCTGTGGCTGGTTTCTCTAGAGAAAGAGGAGCACCGTTGTCTTCGCCACCGGTCTGCTCATCGCCTGCGGGCTGGGCCGCGCTCGCCAGCTCTGGGTGTTTGATAATGACCCACTCATAACGCTCCATCTCTGGCTTCATCTGTAATACACACATACGGGTGAAACTCGGAAAATTAGACTATCGTCGAAAAGTTCATTTATTTCAGTAATTCAACTTAAAAGGTGAAATTAATATATTATATAGACTCAAAGTGAGATATTTCAAGCCTTTATTTGTTATAATTTTGATGATTATGGCGTACACCTTTTCACAATATTCTGTGTATTTATGTCATATCACTTCTGAAAACACAACAGCAATGAGCAGAGCGTTCCAGTCACTACTCTTGTGGTCAGGAAGTGAAATCTGAATACATGCTGGGGTGTTAAATTGTGGTTTAAAGACTGGGCTGCTACAAACTGCAAACATTCACCCTGATATTGTCCATGTAAGTTGCTTTAAATCTGAAAATTAATCTTATAATATGAGAACACAGCAATTTACCAATGTACCTTTTAGGGTTTCAAAGATCTCAATAGCGTCTCAGTTGTGCTCCAACTTGCTAAGGTTTGATCTGATCCTTCTTTTAATACAATTTAAAATCAAGTTTTATTGCTTACTTTATTTATTTGTTTATAAATAGTTATTTTTATCTGCTCCACTTTTACCTTGTATGATAACATTACATTTTTGGTAACACTTTACAATAAGGTTTGTTAGTTAACATTAGTTAACTACATTAGTTAACATGAACTGCACGTGTAAAGCATTTATTAATCTTTGTTAATGTTAATTTCAACATTTACTAATACTTTATTAAAATCTTGTGCACATTAGTTCATGCACTGTGAACTAACATGAACTAACAATGAACAGCCGTATTTCTATTAACTAACGTTAACAAAGATGAACAAATACAGTAACAAATGCATTGCTCATGGTTAGTTCATGTTAGTTAATACATTAACTAACGAACCTTATTGTAAAGTGTTACCACCACATTTTTTATTAATTCAAAGATTCACTTTAAATAATAAATAAATACAGGCACAATAAATCTGATCTGATCCACAATAAATATGAATAAATGTATAGCCCTATAATTTTATTATATTATAACTATGATTAATTTATGTCCTTTTTATTCCCACAAAGGAGAAACATCTGAGACAAAGTTCATATTTAATAGAAACATAACCAAGAACTCCATTCAATTACCAAAGAGCTATAAAATATTCCTCTGAGAGTGTAACAGGATGAAACGATGATGGATGAAAGGAACTTGACACATAAATGCACTGCACTCTAGTCTAATACTTAAGAAAACAGCGCCACCTAGTGCAATATAAACAATAATTTCTAGATATTCAGTAACAACTAATACCTTATTTTTTATATTCTATACTATTATTCACTGATAATCAAATTTATTTGATGGTTGATATCAAATCAATGTGACATACTCTGAAGACGAAACACTCTCCAGTGCCAAAGAAGCTGAGCTTGTTCCCGCCTCTCTTGCGCTCCTCCCAATCAGTGGACAGGAAGGCCCCGCACACCTGCAATACGATTGGATGAGAGGCGTGTCAATCACAGACTAGCAGCTTCTCATCCTGAAGAACCTCCCAACCTCCCTAGTTCGCTTACTATCAATCCTACATAGTATAAACACAGACCTTCACTCAAAAAACTAAAACCACCATTGTAAAAACACATAGTAAATGAACAAAGGATGACTTGTTCATTTACAATATGTTATGCCCTAAATTAATACATGATTAACTAACTGTATTTTTCTATGTACATTTCTGAAATGCATTTTCTGTAAAGCTGCATTGAAACAATATGTATTGTGAAAAGCGCTATACAAATAAATTTGAATTGAATTGAATTGAATTTGGCCTTAACGGCTCTATTACGGCTCTATCTGGTTACAAACGGATGAAACTAAATCAGGTCTTCATGCACTTATTTAAATTTTCACTTTAAATGTACATCATTTAAATCTAACATAGATTACCTTCACAGAAACTACAGCATAAATCAACTGAATTAGTGCAAACAAAATGACAGAATAAAGAGAAAGATGTTTTGGTACCTCTCCATCTGTAGTTCTGATGAGCATTAGTGTCGGCTCGTATCCCTCACAATGTGAATAAAACCTAAAAAAAAAACATCACAGACAATATGTCAAAAACACTAAAATAGTTTGAGAAGCTCATTCAGCTCATAAAGACTGTTGTAAACTGTTTAACTGAGTAATGACTATTACTCAGAGGCAGCAGGTATTGCTCATGATGACTTCTTGAATAATATTCTTGAGCATAGAGACTATCTTCCTTAAATTTGGCATGAAATGAAAGCTGCGATAGTCTTTTCTTCTCCACTGTGACGAGTGAAGCAAGTCTGGAACCAGAGAAATCGTAAGGCAGGACTTGATTTTGCTTATGAGGAATTGATTGAATCATAGAATCGTTGTGGTTTGCTATTGGTGGATCTCATGTGATTGACAGATTGTCCCACTCTTGCTAATAAACACATCATAAGAGAAGAGAAGAGATGTTGCTGAGAGAGGGAGGGGATTTGTTGCTTTGGGACTGTGGGGGTGAAATATTCTCGGACAGATGGTGGTCCAGTGCGTGCAATGTCCCCTTGCATGTGATTCTTCAGTGCCGATTCGCCCATTGTTTGAAATCTCGAGGGATTTGTGCCATATTTTACAATGTGCACGTTGCACACTTTTTTGGTCTTCAAGAAGCCAATTTTTATATGGCTCCTTTTCCAGCCATGGAATTTGAAGTGCTGGATTAATTTTGAGCAAAAAGACCGTATTTATGTTTTATTGAAAAAAATTAACACTTCAAAGTTACTTTGTAAATTCACATTGAACTGCAAGTATAAATGATTTGGTTCAAAACTCAAGGATTAGTTCAATGTTTAGAGGTAATTTATATTAGGTAGTTACATGTAATCATTTGTTTTATATGAATAGTGTTTAATTAGTGTAAAATATATACAATATATATATATATAGTAAAAAAGTATAAGTAGTAAAAAAATAAAGTTGTAGATAAAACAAAGATGATTGGAGTATGATGGATAGACAGACACATTCATTGTCTTTAAATAATTCAAGCCCTTATTAAGTACCTCATCATTAATACGACTGTTTTCAAGGGTTTTCAAGGACTTACATTTCAAAAAGTCAAATTCAAGTACTTCAAGCACCTTGTACGAACCCTGCGGGTAAGCATTTGTTTTTTTGTGATTCATATTTTCTGTTTAATTAAAGCACCATCCGTTTTATCAGGCATTCTTTGGTTAGCGTATAGCATATGATCATGCTCTCATTCACTATCGTGCTTTTTAAGCAAGATAAGAGCCAAAGTAGAAATCAACTCGTGTCTGAAGCAGCATTCTTTGCACACACCGACCCGACTCTCTCTCTCTCTCTCTCTCTCTCTCTCACTCTCACACACACACGCTTCTTGTCAGACAGTGCGCGCCAGTACCGTATCACTTAAAGATTACGAGGCACATTAAAAAATGATGATTTATAATAAATACTGCAATATTCCGGAATTGTCCATTTTGATTTAAAGTAAGGCCACTTGCTTTGATCATTTGTTATCTAATTAGATATGCATTCATGCATTTTTCAGTGTGACTTGAGTGTCCGAGTACTGTGTACTTGTACCGGTTCAGGCTGCAGCCGTGTGTGGACGTGGTGAAGAGAAGCTGCGGCTGACACAAAGCGAAGCGCTCCGGGATCCACGACCAGACGTCTCTGATCTCTTTAGCGCCGAAGATCTCGGAGCTGAAATTATCAGCGTTCACGGCTAAATGGACATTTTGTCTAGAGAGATAAAAAGAGAGAATGCAAACTTGATGATTTCAATTAGATAATTCAATTCAAAATCAACATTGATTTTTCACTGTGCATCAGTAAACCAACAACATAAAAAAAAATATATAAATGTGTGAGAAGGAGGATGATGATGAGAGATGAAGATACCCACCTCCTGATGGAACTGGAGAGCAGGAGAAACAAACAGAAAAAACAATGAAATAATGTGGAAATAAATGAAAATTAGGGAATAAAATAAATCAAACATGTAATCTGAGGAAAGATGCCAAACACAAAAAGATATAAATAGACAAATACATTTTAATATGAACAGACAAAAATAAGTTGAACTTCTCATATTTGATCTTTCCACTGTGGCTCTGTTCACTTTTTTTTATTGGTTTCGAAATCATTCTAATACGCTGATTTGTTGCTCAAGAAATATTTTTTGGTTATTATCAATGTTGAAAAAAGTTGTGCTGTTTAATATATTAATGGAAACTGTGATAACTTTTTTTCAGGATTCTTTGATGAATAGAAAGTTCAAAAGAACAGCAATATTGAAATATTATTGAAATCTTTTGTAACATTATAAATGTCTTCAGTGTCACTTGATTAAGTTAAAGGAGAACTCCTTAATTTAACTTGATTAAGTTAAATTTGGAGTGCTGTCAATACAGAGAACAACGACAAAAATCGGTGTTGCCTACACCGTGTTATCCTCTTTTTAAAATTTGCACCCTGTTGACTTCAATGGGGTCTAATTTTAAACCTGCTTTTATTTCTCTTATCATCCTTGATGTGTCACTACAAGTGCCCAGCCATGTTGAGTGATTCCTTCAGAGTGAACACGAGTGAATCTGACTGCAGGAGATGTGAAAGATATGAATAAAAATGATGTTATTTCAGACCTCGCACATACCTGTATTTACTTCCTGTTTTCGGTCGAAGTCCAAAGTAGTCGATTGTCGAGTTCACGCGCGTGATCATAGGTAACTAAACCTATGCGCGTGAACTCGACAATCGACTACTTTCGGCTGAAATAACATAATTTTTATTCATATCTTTCTCATCTCCTGCAGTCAGATTCACTCGTGTTCACTCTGAAGGAATCACTCAACATGGCTGGGCACTTGTAGTGACACATCAAGGATGATAAGAGAAATAAAAGCAGGTTTAAAATTAGACCCCATTCAAGTCAACAGGGTGCAAATTTTAAAAAGAGGATAACACAGTGTAGGCAACACCGATTTTTGTCGTTGTTCTCTGTATTGACAGCACTCCAAATTTACTAAACATTGAGCTCAATGTTAAAATTGACCGGAGTTCTCCTTTAATGCATCCTTCCTCCATAAACATTAGCTAGTGGCATCAAACTTGCGTCTCAGAAAAAGCAGTTATATTTTGCATTTCATGTAAAAACCCTTTTAACTTTTCAAGTCTTACTAAATAACAATTCACTTTTGTTTCATGTCAAACTCATCAACACAACTTTTGACCAAGAAATTCCATTTACCCGTTTAATACTTTTATAAACAACTTTATAGAGAATTCGCTAGATATATAGAGTAATAGCCCAGATATGAGTAACTAGAAAAATGTATATATACAGACACATCCATGATTTTTTAAAAGGTGTTATTTACAGGAATATTTACAGGTTTATATACAGTCAAACCAAAAATTAATCAGACACCAGATTTCTTTACTAGTGGGTGCAGGACACTATAGTTAACTCATGTAAGTATGGATAGCAAGGAGTCTGAAGAATTTTTGATGTCATGTCTACCTTTTCTGTTTGACGGTGATGCCTTTCTGCTGGAGTGATTTCTCATTGGCCAGCTGAAGCAGCGTGATCTCTTTACGGCTGAACAGGCGGATGGAGAAAGCCTTTTCCAGCAGCTTTTCCGGCGTCACGCTTTTCCCGATGTTCTGCACGAAGGTCTGAATATCACTCCTGACCGCCGCCGACTCCTTCTTGGTTAAGGCCGAGCCGGAAGCCACACACTGCTTGCGATAAAACTTCAATATCGCCAGTGCGATGCGGTAAAGAACCTTGTACCCCTCCACCAAAAACACGTCCATCACGCGCGCAGCGAAGCTGAAGGGAAGGTCGCCCAGAACCCACCTCTGCCAATCAGAGTAAACCTCCAGCACGTCTGTCGCAGTGGCAACCATCAGCTTGTGCGCGGCAGGGCAGTACTTATGCACGAGGTCGCCGAAGGTCATGCAGGCCGATTGATATGCGAGGAAAGTCTGATCTAACAAACGCCGCCCGGGTTCGTTGCAAGCTAGCATGCGACTGACGCTCTCGAAGCATTGAGCTTCATCCGCGCTCCAGTGCAGCAACAGCGCCGTCACCGCCGGCAAACAGGGGCAGTACGATATATCCGGGAACTGCCCTGCCACGCAGGAGATCACAGCATGCGCCGATCCCACGGATTCAACCTTCAGACAGTAACGCGGCACTGCCATCCCGTCCACGAACTCCGGCAACAGGTACGCGGATGGGTTGCGCTTGCTGTTTGAATTCCCCATGATGTCCCGGTAGACCTCGGCATCCGGGGTGACGGTGCGGCACGGGAGGGCTTTGAGCAGGTGCTGGTAAACGGCTGAGCGCTGGCTGTGGTTTCTGCCCCACTGGCCCGAGCGCGCGTGCTGTTTTAACTCCTTTATGTCTTTATATTCAGTCTTACCGGGAGCCGCGTCGCGAGACACATCGTCCATCTGAGACCAGTCCACGAACACACCACAATCCACAGCCATGACCTCTGACCTCACACGTCAACCGGCACAAAGAAAGAGAGAAAGGCAGAGAGAAACTAGCCGGCCATATTGCTTCAGCTGTTGAGAGAAGAAATATTGTCATTATCTCCTTCATTCATTAATGACAAAGAATGAACACATTAATATTAAGGATACCCAAAATGGTGATAATCCAATAATGCATGAACTTTAAAAAATCCATCCATTGAGTGCCAAATGCATAAATGTAAAATAATATTAGCATTTTTAGCAGCATCTACCGGAATTGGTTGATAATATTGAGTGGAAGCAAATATTATCAGGGCTTTTTTTTTGCATTTCAAACAGTACACTAATTATGTATGCAAACAAAGGTATTTAAATGTTATCCAAATTTTCTACAGTACATTATACTATTTTGATGCCTGAACTCACTTGATTGGAGATTTGAAATAGTTGTGCTTTAATGGCCAGTATCAGTACCGATATGTACACTACAGACATTAGTATATCATCCGGATATACACTACTGTTCACAAGTTTGGGATCAGTAAGATAAAAAAATTATAATAATATTTTAAATAAATGCTGTAACATTAAACATTTGCAGAAGAGGCATCGTGTATTGACCCCAAACTATTAAATGTGAAATATATTAGATCTTTTTTTTATGCCCCTGGGACATCAAATAAATGCCCCAAAAATCACATCCATTGACGTTCAAGCCTCCTGCGAGTCCGTCTGTGTATTTGTGCCTTTCTGACTCAGTTTATCAGAATTTCCCAATTACATCCCTCGCTCTGTTTTCTCCTTCTCTCTCAACTTCATGGGATTTGTAAGCGTGTGCAGACACTAGACTCTTGTACTTTAGAGTTGCTGTGAGGTCAGAGCTCATAGAACGTCAACAACATGAAACTATCAGATTCAGGACAAAACTCTGATGTAGCATCAGTGCTCCAAAGGTCAGGGGTCAAGGGGCTATAATCCATTACACCAGGACAGGTGGACGACGTGTATCTGGCAGGCTGCTGTAGTATCTTACAGTGTCAGAAGCACATAACCTATTACAATAGCATATTATACTATCAGTTGTGTTTTTTAAAAAAAATTACATGATTTCATAGTAAAAAACTGACTTTAGAGGAACATTTTTCTATAGTAATCCATAAAAAGTACTCTTATCATGGTAGTTTTTGGTCACACTGTCCAACCTTATCTCAGAGAAACCATGTAAATAATATATTGTACTATATGAACACGGAAATCAATCAGTAAAGTACCATGGTATACATTAAAGCGGGAGTCTTCAAACTGGGGGACGCAAGGGAGTGCTTGGAAAAGTTTAGAGAGAAGCAGAAAACAAAAAATACAAATAAATGTACTTTATTTTATTAAAAGAATAAATTGATTAAAAGAAATCAAATTTGATTTAATAATTAACTAAATAAACAAAAACATGTGAATAAAAATATACAAACAAATAAATTAAGTGGATTAAAAAAATAAATCTAACAGTACATACCATAGTAGGTAGAAAAAAATGCAATGATACATGTAATGTAACAGAAACTAGATATTTTAGGAACTATATCTTACATATATTTATAGTATTACATTTTCACAGTATTATTTGGGTCTTTATACCTGAAAATATATAGTTGCCTATTGCCTTTTACATTTAGGGGGCGCTTGGGTGTCCGTGGCATCTAAAAGATTGAAAACCCACTTTTTGTAGGCATTGTAAAATCATAATTAATAAATATTTTATCTATTTTAAACTATGTAAGAAGCTTCCAGAAACATTCTGGCAAAACGTAATAGTTTATATATATATATATATATATATATATATATATATATACTGAGAATGGGAACATACAAAAGAGAAAGCACACATCACATAATATCAACCAAAACAATAATAAAGGGGACAACAGCAAAAAAAAATACAAATACAAATAAAATAAATAAAAGAGGTAGGGCCATTACATCACATTAAAATGTTCAAATTAAGAGATCCAGTCCTTATAGCTTTCTTATTAGTAGATACTGAAATCACATTTAGATAATTTTCTATTTCTTTTAAGAAGACAGGTTTACAGTTTGAAAATTTGCATTTGTGAATGTAAAATTTGCTTAGGAAACAGAACGTAATAGCTTTTCTGTATTAATATCTATGGTGAATAATAGTAAGTATGATGACGATACAAGTCAGCAGCCAATCAGCGAGCGAGAGAAACGCCTTACGCGCGCGCCGTCAAGCCCACCTGGCACGCGCTTTGCTGCTCTTCTAATGCTTCTAATGTTCACAAACAAACACTGCCTGTATTTAACGTCAACTTAAGTTTCATTGACAGACATAAAAAGTATGACACACACACATCCTCGTTCAAATCTGCCTGATGTATACTTGACTGACAGATGACGTTATAGACACACACTAGTATCCAAACACATGCAGCAGACTGACAGCTCTATGGCGTAGTCGTTTTTATTAAACATGTCTTTAATACATGAAGATGTGTGCAAATGAAACGGCGACGCTTCAGATTAAGCTAATGTGAATAGCTCGAGCAGCTAATGTGCAGGCAGTGTAAACTGAACTACATGCCGAAGCCATTTAAAAGTCTGTACTGCAGCACTTCAAGTACATGAATCGCAAATAGATGAGTGGAATTAAGAAAATGTCAAAACTGGAATAATAATTTGAATGAAACGTCTTACCTGATTTGCTTTCGACTGTCTGTCAGGCAGCGGGCATATTTGTGATTGTGTGCGCATGCGCAGTGAGTACTGCCGTCACAGTGCACGCTGGGTGAAGAAGAGACTTACAGAGATATATAGGGTAGTTATTTATTAAATAGTGAAATAGATCTATCTATCTATCTATCTATCTATTACACTTTAATGATAGCTAAAGATATTTGTGTATATGGTACACAACCAGTCAAATCGATGGACATTGATATTAGGTTTCTATGATTATTATAGGCTATTAATATAGGCAACTTATCTATCTTACCCAGACATACATAGATACTAACTATTTTGCTTTCTCCATTATGAGAATAAGGAAAATCTCAGAGAAAGGCTGATCAGCTGACCTGTTTACAGCTTTATGAGCACCTCACTGGCCAGAAGGTCGAGTCGTTCTGGTAATGAGACAACGGCTGGCCTTGTGCTCAACATCCGCAGACACATGACAGTCATTAAGATAACTCAATCAAGACTGCAGTGCTGCACGGACACACTTCTTGCCTATAGACTCGCACAAAACTCTGAAAACATAGTGTTGTTCACCTTTAAATTAACAAGGAATAGTGACTCACTACCCTACAATAATTCACTAAAAACATCATATAATCTAAGAATATCTCATACAGAAATTATGTTAAAATAGTTATGGCATTAGTGGATCATTCATCAGTTCATAGTAATATAATACATAATGATTATGCATGATCATGCATGGCTAATGAGGAACAAGGACAACAAGCGACTCCACACTTGAATACCTGATTAATATGTTAAACTTCAAAAGCAGATACATAATTTAATATTGCACTAATTCAATTACTCATTTGGCTGCAAATAAAGCGTCTGTTGTTGGTACATTCACTGTTATTCACATTCACAGATTTGAGGCTGCAACAAACATTAATGGACCGGTTTGAGCGGCATTATTATTATTAACACATGAACATGAATATAAACAGATGCATTCCTCTGCAGCAAAAGCAACTGTGTACAAGGTCACATTACATTAGCAAAAACAATCTCATGCTTTTAGATTATCACATGCAGTCACATTTAAATAAAGTCAAAGACATCAACGCTTTCTTGATATCATTCAAAGATGTTCTTGCAGCTAAAACTCAATACATTGAGGATCATGTCTGTGCTAAGTTGTAAACTGAAGGTAATTTCTTGAAGGATATATAGATTGCGATTTTACACCACCATCTGATTCTGTCAAATTAAAAACAAAGATTGCATAGTCAAATATAATCAACGGCTGTGAAACATTTGACTATCATTTTCCTCCATTTCATTCTCATTTACAACTTTCTACTTTAACCCGACAACCTTGCTTCTGAAAGAAACAGATCCGGTAAAGATGTTCAGAACTAATTTCTTGGTTAAATTCAGTGACTTTCCCATTAATCATTTATGAAAGTGATTGGGGATTCTTATGCAAGGGTCCATGTTGGGATAGTTCACTTTAAAATGAAAATTCAGACATCACCCTCAAGTAGTTTCAAACCTGTATGAATTTCTTTCTTCTGCTGAACACAAAGGAAGATATTTTGAAGAATGTCGGTAACAAAACAGTTAACTGGTCCCATTGACTTCCATAGTATATTTTTTTTCCTACTATGGAAGTCAATGGGACCAGTTAACTGTTTTGTTACCGACATTCTTAAAAAATATATTGCTTTGTGTTCAGCAAAAGAAAGAAATTCATACAGGTTTGAAACTACTTGAGGATGAGTATATGATGACAGATATTTAATTTTAAAGGGAACTATCCCTTTAACATTTACGGAAGCTGTGACAAAATAGTCTTTTGGAAATTTGTGAGCATTTTTGTTAGCCATTTATGAAATTTTCTAAATTTTGATTCTCTGCAACCATCTATTACATTGGTTCATGGTTTTGTTTTTTTTCTGTAATGTTTTAGTTAGGAAGTTCATACATATTTTTTTTAAATGTTACTATGTTTCAGAATGTTCAGAAAACATTCAATAACATTTCCATAATGTATGAAGAATGATAAAATGGAATGTTTCCTTAATGTTTGCATAACCAAGAATAAAAAATAAAAAAGGACGTTTATACTTTTGTTAGCTCGGTTTAGCTAATCCTGGATTACAGCTACTGTATAGAAGGGTTAATTAAAGGGTTAATACACCAAAAAAAGGAAATTATCCCATATTTACTCGCCCTCAAGCTATCCTGGTGTGTGTGACTTTCTTTTTTCAGCCGAACTAGAAATTAAAATATCCTGGCTCTTCCAAGCTTTATAATGGGAGTGAATGGTACCTGAGATTTTGATGTCATAAAACGCACATCCATCCATCATAAAAGTAATCCATACTGCTCCAGTGGGTTAATAAAGTCCTTCTGAAGCTAAGCCATGCGGTTTTGTAAGAAAAAAAATCCATATTTATAACTTTATAATTAACTATAACTTGTTTTCGTTAACGGGCTTACGCGAGTCGTAGGGTTGCTTTTCTGATGGATGGATGTGCTTTTTAGGGCTTCAAAATCTCAAACCATTCACTCCCATTATAAAGCTTGGAAGAGCCAAGATATTAAAAACAAAAACAAAAACTCTGTGTTTGGCTGAAAGAATAAAGTCATACACCTAGGATAATGGCTTGAGGGTGAGTAAATATGAGATTAATTTCATTTTTGGGTGAATTCATTTTTGTTAATTTCATAACTGATGAATTTTGCAACACTTATTTTCCTATTACATTGAAACAACCTGCGCTATATGAATAAATGTGACTTGACTTTTGAATAACTCCCCCACTGATAATCACTAGGCTGAGGTGGAGGTTGCGGTGGAACGGTTGTAGTGTGTTTTGCATGTCATGCAGTTTTATCTTTCCTTTGAGAACAGCTCGTTTCTATAACGCCTTCAGACCTCTTGAAGAGCCACTGCACCTTCACGATGGATAAGGTAAAGTTCAGTCCTTCCTCCCTGAAGAGTTCCCGTTTCGCCCTGCACATGGCGCAGATCGTGGTGTGTGTGGTGACGTTTGTGGTGGGCTACATCTGGGGTTACCCGTCACACACCTACTGGATCTACTGCATGGTGATCTGGGGTTTGTGTCCTGTCATCACACTGGTCATCACCATACTGGAGATGTTCCTCATCCACAAGCTCCTGGCGCTTTGCATGGACTGGGACGACTTCTCGACCGGCATGGCCATGATGTCCTCGCTCTGCACGTTCTCATGCACGGTGATGTTCGCCAACTTCTACATCTGCCGGAAGTGCATCTGGGGCTGGATGGTGACGATCCTCTCCGCGGTGTGTTGCGCGCTTTACTGCATAGAGACGTTCAAGGATAAATGTGATTCGACACGCTCTGCAACGTATGTAGCTGTGCTTCCCGGCTTCATTAAGATTCTCGAGGCCTTCGTCGCCTGCGTCATCCTCATTTCCCTCATCGGTTATGTGGGTAAACCGGCTCTGCTGTGGTGCATCGTGGCCTACGCTGTTCCTTTGCCTCTGACCCTCCTGATCATCATCACCAACATCTTGACCAAGATAAAGAACTGCCTGCCCTTCAGCATTGATCGCCTCACCATGATTTTCCTGATCATATCGGTTCTGTTGTACATCTCTGCTGCAATCCTCTGGCCCATCTACAGCTTCAGAGGAAACCCGCGGCCCAAAGACTGTCCAGGACACAGCTGCGTATGGGGCATCCAGTTTGTTGTGACCTTCATGACCTATGTTAACCTCGGCCTGTACATCATTGACCTTGTCTTCACTTGCTGCGGAATCTGTGGATTTAAACGTTCTCAATAGTATCATTGTACACTTTAAAAAAAGAGAGTTTTCCAGAGTGATGCCATTGGGTTCCCCAAAGAACCATTCATGGAAGAGTTCTTAAAGGGATAGATCACCCAAAAATGAAAATCAGCCCATGATTTACTCACCCTGAAGCCATCCTAGGTGTATATGGCTTTCTTCTTTCAGACGAATACACTTTGAGTTTTATTAAAAAATGTCCTGGCTCTTCCAAGCTTTATAATGAGAGTGAATGGCTAGAAAATTGAAGCACAAAAAGTGCATCCATCCATGATAAAAGTGCTTCACACTGCTCCGGGGGGTTAATAAAGGCCTTTGAAAGTGAAGGTTTTTGTAAGAAAAATACCCATTTTATAACTTTATAATCTAAAATAACTAGCTTCCGCCAGACGACCGTACGCATACACAAGTCGACTTGCGCCACGAGTAACCCGTGGCGCATGTACTATGTAGGATGTTGGAGTATCGTACGCTTAGATGCCTCTCGCAGTTTAAACAAATAAGGCTGTGCAACAAACTGAAGCTCATAGAAATCTTTCGACATTTCTCTTCAAAATGGCCGATTTGCGACCGGTGTTTTTGTTTTGCTCTTTCCTCTGGGCTTCCGCGTTCGTCATTACGCTGTGTGTCGGGTCAGGGGTCACTCTTCCACTGTAAATCGATGTGTACAGCCGTCTGGCGGAAGCTAGTGATTATAGTTTATAAAGTTTTAAATATGGATATTTTCCTTACACAAACGCATGGCTTCAGTTCAGAAGGCCTTTATTAACCCCTCGGCGCATATAGATTACTTTTAGGATGGATAGATGCACTTTTTTGGTCTTTTTTTTGGAAGAGCCAGGAATTTTTTAAATATAACTCCAATTGTATTCGTCTGAAAGAAGAATGTCATATACACCAGGATAGCTTCAGGGTGAGTAAATCATGGGCAAATGTTAATTTTTGGGTGAACTATCCCTTTAAAAGAAACAGAGCTTTTTAATAATCTGAAGAACCTTTTTCCACTATAAATAAACTTTTGTGGAATGGAAAGGCTCTATGGATGTTAAAGGTTCTTCATGGAACCACAGGTGGTAAACCGTTCTTTTCAAGAGTGTATTTTAACATGCTGTTGTTCATCTTTCTATATAGTCGGTTGTATTTTGCTCTCATAAAATGCTTGATTGTTCAAAATAAATGATTGTATTTACCATCTGTGTTATTTCTATTTTAATCCATTGCACAAATCTACAAACACACAATTAGAACCTCCAGAACTGTTAGAAACAGAAGCGGTGCATGTGTTCATGCTCTAGTGTTAAAATGCATCAGTTTTGTGAGGAATGGAAAGAAAGACACACATGTTAACATTGCATCAATGATGCATGCAAGAACCAGCGTCACATTTCATGAACCTGGTACTAAAAAATAACTTAAAACACGTTTTAAAAAAAATGTAAAAAAAGTAGATTCATGCTACTTTTCTCTTAGTTTTTCTTTTACACTATAAACTATTTTAGCAGTAGTTTTTAACTCTAAGAAATAAATATCTGCATATTTAACTTATCGAAAGTGACAGTAAAGACTTTAATAATGTTTCAAAAGATTTATATTTCAAATAAATGCTATTCTATTCTTTCTATTTAACAAAGAATCATGAATTGTTTAATCATATGCTTTCCACAAAATATGACAACATTGATAATAAAAAGAAATGTTTCTTGAGCATCAAATCATCAAATTAGAATGATTTCTGAAGGATCATGTGACAAGACTGCAGTAATGATGCTGAAAATTCAGCTTTCAAACTACGGAATAAATTACATTTTAAAGTAGGCCTATATTCAAACAGAGAACAACTATTTGAAATATTAATAATATTTCACAATATTACTGCTTTACTGAATTTTCGATCAAATAAATGTTGGTTTTCTGAGCATAAGAAATAATTATAAGATTAGAGGGGCCCTTGACATTATACTGTTTGTAAACCCTTAGTTTAACATTCAGCGCAGATGTCCTTTATTCTGGTTGATAGTACAGTAGTAATTTCATGTTGGGAACATGCAGGGCTTGTTTCACAGTAGGCCATAGTTAAATTAAGACATTAAATTAGCTTTTATAAATGTGCCTTAGAAAAAAAAACATTGTGCATCTTGAAACAAAACAATAGCACTGACATAAATTGATACCTTGCTTTCAGTTAAAACACCTTAATCTGTGACTATAGGTTTAAATCTGTGAAACCGGGCAAAAGCATCCTTGATCCTTCACATCTACTAGTCTAGCCTATAGAAAATGTCTCTTGTTAAAGTGTTAATACTTTCATTTAGCGTACTTACTGAACCAACTTGTCAGAGAGGTCACATTTGAGATAAACAGAGAAAGTAATGATAAGTCACACTCACTGGAAGTTTATGGTGCGTGTGCGTAAAGACTTTATCAATGCAAATCATGCCGTTAGGAGTAACTGTCCACTTGAGCACAGCTCACACTTGAGTGGTTTTGGGCATCAAATAAAGAGCAATGGCATTGTGCGGACTGAGTCTGAATCTGTGTCTCCGGATCCTCGAGATGGTGTTCTGCGCGTTGGCCCTGATCTTCCCGATGTTCCGCGGCTCCATGTCCAGTCCGTACGGGATCTGGTGCGAGTTCGTGTGGGTCTTCGGACTCATTGTGGCTGTGGTGGTCTTCGTTTTCGAGAAATGCCTGGTGTATAAACTGATCGAGACCCTCGTGCTGAAGCACACATGGGACGATCTCTCCTGCGGACTGACCCTTCTGTCATCCCTCATGCTGTTATCCGCATCGCTCATCTATTGCACTGTGTTTGTGTGCGCAACATGTATCGCGGATATATTTTGCGCCATCTTCTCCATTCTGGCGTGTGTCGTGTACGTGTTGGACGGGGTGAAGTTAAAACTGAAGTGTCCTGAAGGTTATCTGTCCGGAGTACGAGGAGTCCTGCGCTTCACCCAGGCGTTAGTGGCCTGTCTCCTCTTCACTGCGGTGTACAGCCACTTTAAAGGGGTGGAAAATCGACCCAATTTTGGTCTGATCTGGTGTATTCTGGTCTACGTGGTGTGTTTTCTGCCCACCCTGGTGGTGATTCTTACACACCTGCAGAAGTGTGTGAATCTTCTGACATGCTGTGATCTCAATAAGTTGGAGTTGGTGTTTGACGCAGTGGCTGTAGCGCTGTACGTGTCTGCCTCCATCATCTGGCCTGCGATTGGATATACAAACTACAGAAGAGACTCCCAATTGTACACTGAATTCAACCGCATTCAATTGTATAGCATTCATGACATCAACCTCGTCACAATCATGACTTATGTGAACTTGGGGCTTTACATCGCAGACCTCGTTTTGACATTGATTGTGTATTGTAAAAACAGGTAGAAGAGTCAGATGATCTATTTCATGAGAATCATGTATTATTTCAATAATTCAAAGATAAAGTCTGGTGTTTCATACAATACAAGTGTCTTGCAGGGGAAATGTGATGTGTACCACAAATGTTGGATAAAATCAAATAAAATGGGATGAGCAAAATGGTCAATGTCAAAAGGGGTACAATTTATTTGAATTCACACAATAATTTCTGTCTTTCATTCTCTCTCTCTCTCTCTCTCTCTCTCTCTCTCTCTATATATATATATATATATATATAATCTGTATTATATATTCTATTAAATAAATAATACATTAATATTTCCTGAAAAAGACTAATAAAATATAATCAAATAAAAACAGCTCCTGAGTTGCAAACTCAATTTTTTTTACATTTTTTTATTTTTTTAGCTTAGTGATAATTTTTTTGTAAACGTAATGTAGTGATGTTTAAACGGTCTGACAGGTCACATGACATGCCAGTGGCGGCTCCTGCCAGCCAGCTGAAGATTGAACCCCTGCTGGAGTTAATTGAAGGACATAAAGCACACTCACAGAGTTAAATACAGATGAAGACACATTAGCAGGCTGGACGTACCGTATAAAATCATATATTTTGATATTATATATTTTTTACACTACTTTCATTCAACACATAAACTACTAAAGTCTGTCTTCGACAGTCACTAGCATTAAAGTCGAGGTTAGGGTTCGGTTAAAATATCCAGTTTTAGTTCTGTTCTTCCTCCTCTTTCATCTCCAGCAGTCCACAGAAAGACATGTAGTGAGCGTTGCCGTAAATGGGTGCTTTGTTGGGGCTTTTTGGCTGTTGTTCAGGTTTCAGAGAGCTGAAGGGGTTTGAGCCGGAGTCCTTAACATGCATCTCCAACTCCACGAATATCTGAAGAGAACTCTGCAGCTCTGCTTCACTGAAGATAGAGAGATAGATAGATAGATAGACAGACAGACAGACAGATAGAGACAGACAGATAGACAGACAGACAGATAGATAGATATATAGATAGAGCGACATAGATAGATAGATAGATAGATAGATAGACAGATAGATAGACAGATAGACAGACAGACAGACAGACAGACAGATAGATAGATAGATAGAGCGACATAGATAGATAGATAGACAGACAGACAGACAGACAGACAGACAGACAGACAGACAGATAGATAGATAGATAGATAGACAGACAGACAGACAGATAGAGACAGACAGATAGACAGATAGATAGATAGATAGATAGATAGATAGATAGAGCGACATAGATAGATAGATAGACAGATAGACAGACAGACAGACAGACAGACAGACAGACAGACAGACAGACAGACAGATAGATAGATAGATAGATAGATAGATAGATAGATAGATAGATAGATAGATAGATAGATAGATATATAGATAGATAGATAGATAGATAGATAGATAGATAGATAGATAGATAGATAGATAGGCGTTAGTAAAACAGTGATTATTCTCAGATATGGAGTTCTGTCCAGCATGTGTGAACGTTTATTTGTCATAACATACTTGATCATGGTGAATAAAGTCGGGATATTGTAATCTCGCAGCAGCAGGAGCGCCGCCAACCAATCCTGATTCACTTCCTGTCCCTCAAACCCTGCAAATAAAGTTCATAATCAATCAAGCTCAATCACAACAGTAATGTTAATTCTGATATGATAACATATAAGAAGAGGGAATCGTAAGTACACATCTGTTCAAAAGCTTGGTCAATAAGATGTTTTAAAAAATATTAATACTTTTATTCAGCAAGGATGCATTAATCCTGAAAAACTATGCATCATGGTTTCCACAATAATATGAAGCAGCACTGTTTTCAACATTGATAATAATCAGAAATGTTTCTTGAGCAGCAAATCATCATATTAAGGATCATGTGACACTGAAGACTGGAGTAATGATGCTGAAAATAGAAAACAGAAAATAGGAAACTTCTTTTAAATGGTAATATTTCACAGTATTACCGTTTTTACTGTATTTTTGATTACATAAATGCAGCCCTGGTGAGCATTAAAGTCTAAATCTTACCAACCCCAAACTTTATACTTGTGTATGTATGTGTTGCGGAGGTTAGTTTGTACCTGGGTGAAATCCAACCACTAGATCTGGTTTGGCAGCTTCTCCTTTCTCTACAACTTCCTCCCAGAACTGGTGGTAAAGGCCCTTGTAAGCGCTGATGTAAACTCTCCCCCGGGGCCCGAACGCCCTCAGCGGAGGCCTCATGATGGGCCCCTGGACGACCTCGGGCCCCACCATCACCACCTCCAGCCCCTGGTGCCCCGGGAACATGCGGCTGAGCTCGTCCATGTCTGTGACTCTGGCTCCCAGCGTCTCGTTGTGTCCGGCTCCGACCACGTGGATGGTGAGGGGCCGAGAGTACGGATCCAAGTTAAACATCCTCAGTCCCATCCCGATCGTAAGGGGCCGAGAGAAGAACTCGCTGCACACCCGCCACACAGACTCACGAAGCTCCGCCTCCCCGGGCCTCGGCCTGCTGCCATTGGTCCAGAGATCTGTCATGTGTTTCCCGGACAGGATCGGCTCCAGACGGGGTGTCAGATCTCCTTGCATAGACAACCAGTCCTTCCAACAACTTACTTTATTAGCAGGACGAGACCACACCTCCGTAGGGAAAGGAAGATCTCCTATTGGATATTAATGATTTGAAATAAACCTGGGTTGTGATAAAAAGACCAGTCTGCATCTTTATCATCCTCACCTTTATAAAGGAGCCACTCGACGTGTCTGTCCACCGCCGCCATGCACAGTTTGTTGCAGTAAAGTTTATGCTGAGGCCAGTCTTTCTTCTGACACTCTTTACTGCAGTAATACACATTCAGACAGCTGCACAAGACAGAGATATAGATGTGATTATAGATGTGAGATATAACATGCAGCCTCGCCTCTTCATATTAATCATCACGTCATTGTACCGTGTGCATCGCTTCAGCGACCCCGGGACCTGTGACGGGAGTCTCTCACACCGCGCACATATTTTGAATGATTCCTCCATTTTCTGAAACATCTCCTTCGTTGAGTGGAACGTAAGAGGCTTATTGGCCTTGCTGAGAGAGAGAGAGAGAGAGAGAGAGAGAGAGAGAGAGAGAGAGAGAGAGAGAGAGAGAGAGAGAGATGTAAAGCTGTGGTTGTGACAAAAATGTGTGCCTGGTCTATTCTGATAATGGAGGGAAATAAATGCAGATGAATGCTGAAAATTCAGCTTTGCATCACAGGAATAAGTTACATGTGAAAATATATTCAAATAGAAAACAGTTATTTTAAATCGTAAAAATATTTCGCATTATTACTGTGTTTTGGATCAAATAGCATTAGAGACTTTTCAACAGTTATGTATTTATGTCCAAACTCTACAGTATATTTTGCACAAATTAATGTTATGTGTTAAAGCGAGTCAAATTAGACAGATGAAGCTCAAAAACACAACGCAAAACTATACATATTGTATATGTCAAATTAAACATGACATACACAACATTAAATACAAGATGATAAACATGGTATGTTTTGTGCTGTGAATTTTACATTTAATAACAATACATTAGAGACATTTAGAAACTAAACACTCAATTGTGTATATTTCTGGGCCTATACAGTTCATGTTAATATTGATAAAGTTCACTATAAACTTTGGCATTGGAAACGACGGCATATCCCACTTGTTATTGCAAGAGTAAGATTGATTTCTAATAAAGACCATTATTCGGAGTAAATGTGAACACCAGAGAGAATCAGTGATCGTTTAGTGTTAACTACTCTATTATTGGTTTGCAAACTCCTGCTCTTTTAATAAAAACAAATGAAGCAGCAGAGAAAACAGGAACTCTGAGGAATTAATGTATAAACAGCAGATTGTCCTGTATTTGATTTAATTAGGCTACTAAACAATAATTGAGAGCATTCGTGAGGCTGGAGTGAATGAAGAGAAGCCCAGACAGCTGCTGGGATATTTATATCACATCTCAAAATATATCCAGCATGCAGTGAGAGACAGACACAAATGTTATAAGACACACAGCTTCTTTAAAGCACGAATATGAGCTTAATGATATATCACACGTAATCAAAAAACACATAAAGAAATAACTAGGAACAACTAAATTATAAACTCTTGAACTATTTCAATGAATAACTAATAATAATCATTTACATCCATGTCGGCTTAGTGATAA
>NC_136899.1:3239109-3244109 GCF_949152265.1 Phoxinus phoxinus | reverse complement strand
ACCGATGTTGTTCAAGTAAATGAAGTTTGCTCAGTCTCTTCTAACATGTCCGTGTGTATGTGACTGGTTGGTCATTCAGGTAAACTGCTCGGGGATCTCTCAAACTCTCAGCTGTTGCATAAATCACAGCTAGTAAAAGTCAGACAGAGAGATGAGTTACAGCGCTGGTGAAGTGGCACCTGTCTACAGACTGAATCTCTCTCAAAGAAACGTCCGTCTGATGCTATAGATGGAAACTAACCCCCCCACTCGAGCTCAAAGGGTCAAACGTCTGAACATGAAGACAACAGAACCAGTGAAAGTCAAATCTCTCTCAACACCTCAGACTCACTACACAAATATTACATATTCATTTCAATCAACTGGTTAAAAAAAGACTCGCTGATTAAATTGAGATTTTGCCTTTTTTGTGTGTGAAATATTTTGGTAATTTATGTTAATTATTTTCAATTATTTACGTAAGTGTGCTTTTTCTCCAGTTGATGAGCGATAAAAACTTTGACAGCCAATCAGAATCCATTTCACTTTAAAGAGCTCGAGGATTTAAAGCGACGATATAAACTGCAGCACGTGAAACTAAAATAAATATGAATTAAGAGAATAAAAATGACAAAAGCACATAACTAAAACTAAAATGCAACCTGAAGCTGAAAATAAAATATTAAAGTTATCAATAAATACTATACTAATATATTAATAATACTAAAATAACACTATTGAAGTCATTAATATGTCTAAAAGTTGACAAAAAAAAACAAATGTAACAGATTTTAGAAGATGTATTTAAAATGTAGTCTTTAGGTTAACGACTCATTTTACACTAAACATTTTTTGTCTAATCAAATGTCACAATTTTTTTTAGTATTTATGGACTATTATAGCATTTAATAATATATTGCTTTAATTCATTTCTATTTCAGTTTTAGTCATTTTAGTACCTCAACTTAAAGCATTAGTTCACTTTAAAATAAAGATTTCCTGATCATTTACTCTCCCCTTTCTTTCTTCAGTCGAAAATAAATGAAGGTTTTTGAGGAAAACATTCCAGGATTTTTCAAAGTCTCGAGACGATCCCAGCCGAGGAATAAGAGTCTTATCTAGCTAAACGATCGGTCATTTTCTAAAAAATAAATAAAAATGATATACTTTTTAACCACAAATGCCGGTTTTGTACCATCTCTGAGATGCGCCACGCATTACGTAATCATGTTGGAAAGGTGACGCGTGGCATCGTTAAACATCCAGGATACGCACACGTAAGGACCATTTTACACAATAAACTGATACAAATACATATAAATATGTGTCATTCAACATACAATAACTTTGAACGGCCCTCCTACTCCAAACTTGTAAACACTGGGTCGGTACTTTCAAACCGTTGGGTGCCATTGAAGTCCATTATATGGAGAAAAATCCTGGATTGTTTTCCTCAAAAGCCTTCATTTCTTTTCGACTGAAGAAAGAAAGATATGGACATCTTGGATGATTTGTATAAATTTGTATCTGAAAGTGACCTACCTAAAAGTATTCATTTATTTCAGCTTTATTTAAATGACCAGAAATGATAGTGTTAGTTTCCGGTGTGTGTATGTGTTGCGGAGGTTAGTTGTGTGGCCGCTTGTCAGTGGAATATGTTACCTACAGAGTTGATAAAAAGCACAAGTTTTTACACGTTCACACGCCAGGCAAAGAAATGGCTTTTATTAAATTAATTTTGTCCCCACATGTGACCAGATATATGTATGTGTGTATGTAAGTGTGTGTTCTAAGGTCTATATATGAAAGGTGTGAAAATTTCCTTTTGTACATTTTTATTTTGTCATTGTAAATCTTATTATTCATGTATGTTTTTTATGTATCTTAGCTTAACATCAGCCTGCCCAGGGACTACGGGTGAAAATTAGCTCTTGAGGTAAAACCCGGTACAATGCATCTCTCCCTTCGAGGTTAATGTTTATTGTACGCTGTCCCTGTTTCTCTAAATAAATAAAAATAAATAAATAAAAATAGTTTGTACCTGGGTGAAATCCAACCACTAGATCTGGTTTGGCAGCTTCTCCTTTCTCTACAACTTCCTCCCAGAACTGGTGGTAAAGGCCCTTGTAAGCGCTGATGTAAACTCTCCCCCGGGGCCCGAACGCCCTCAGCGGAGGCCTCATGATGGGCCCCTGGACGACCTCGGGCCCCACCATCACCACCTCCAGCCCCTGGTGCCCCGGGAACATGCGGCTGAGCTCGTCCATGTCTGTGACTCTGGCTCCCAGCGTCTCGTCGTGTCCGGCTCCGACCAGATGTACGGTCAGAGGCCGGGAATACGGGTCCAGACGGGTCTCTTGAATCCCGAGGCCGATCGTAAGGGGCCGAGAGAAGAACTCGCTGCACACCCGCCACACAGACTCACGAAGCTCCGCCTCCTCGGGCCTCGGCCTGCAGCCATTGGTCCAGAGATCTGTCATGTTTTTCCCGGACAGGATCGGCTCCAGACGGGGTGTCAGATCTCCTTGCATAGAGACCCAATCATCCCAACACCTGACGTCTTTAGCGGGACGAGACCACACCTCCGTTGCGAAAGGAAGATCTCCTATTGGACCACATGATGATTGACAGAATACAACTTAGCAACCACTCACGACTCCCTAGCAACCCCATCCGCTGTTCTCTCTCACCCGTGTGAACGAGCCACTCCACCAGCCGGTCGATGGAGACCGCGTGCAGCGTCTTACAGAACTTCTTATGCAAAGACCAGTCTTTCTTCTGACAGTCTTTACTGCAGTAATACACATTTAGACACCTGAGACGACGAAGCACACACAGAAACACGTTAAAGTTCAAGCACTAAACATATTACATAATGTCATTACGAGTCGAGGTTTCAACAGACAGATTAAAAGGTCTGTGCTGTTTTTAGAAGCTGCCCTCATCATTTCAGTACTTTAAGGTTTTATTGTGGTGGCGCATCATGTGGTGTGTGTGTGTGTGTGTGTGTGTGTGTGTGTGTGTGTGTGTGTGTGTGTGTGTGTGTGTGTGTGTGTGACCTTGTCGTAGACATTTCCCCGCTGCACAAAGGCTAAAAAAATCGGATCGGGTTTTAAGAGAACAGCCGGCAGAGACAAAAGGAGACATAACATTGTATTGTTAAGATGATATTATATATATATATATATATATATATATATATATATATATATATATAATGTTGACTATTTCATATAACCAAAACGTAACTCTTAGTAGTCTGACTATATATACTGTATATATATATATATATTGCACGGCTACAAAAAATTTGCATAAAAAATTACTGCAGTAATTATTATGTTTCTAAAATGTTACAATCATGTATGAAGAACATCATGTTCATATTCCAGGATGACTTGTCAGGATTCATCAGGAAGTTTCATTGATGGAAATTGATGCTGTGATGTTATTTTCCTCAAGATCTTGTGTTGTCAATGCAAGAGTCCAGCGCTCTGTAAAGTCTCCTCCAGCACGTCCCAAACACTTTCAATGAATGTAAGCTCTGGATTCATGTGTGGAAATGATTCTTCACAACCATTCTTTCACAATCTGAGCCTGATGAATCTGGACACTGTCATCCTGGAATATGAACATGATGTTCTTCATACATGATTGTTTCAGAAATGATGATGAACAGTTAGGGTTAGAAGAACTGCTGCCAAACATATAACATGTTAGAAACATAATAATCACTGCAATAATGATCCATTAAGACCCATATTTGCCCATTTAAATCCAAACAGAAACTTTATTTTTGGCCCAGACAGTAGCTATGTTTCCATCCACACGTTTTTATCCGAATGAAGTGATATCGAGTGAAAAATGCCTTATGGAAACAGTAAAATTCGATTGAATTTCATGAATATCGGCTCGAATGAAATGCGTTTGGTCTCATCGGATTTTATCTTGATCGATATACGGCTTATGCGATAAACGCTGATGGAAACGTTATTTGCCGAATAAATAATGAATTGCATTTTGTCTAGCAAAACTTTATTCACAAATGTTGGCTTGAATGTTGTGCGATTCAGTGCGAAAATGAATGGAAACACCTTAAAATGTCTCAAATCAATTCGATATACCAATTTGATCGCAAAACAGCGCGTGACGTCATTACGCACAGGTTTTTATTCGCTTTAAAGCCGTTGGATGGAAACACACTCTCACCAGCTTTATTCGTGTGAGTTTTTTTACCGAACTTCAGATAATTCGATTGACAAGTGGATGGAAACTTAGCTAGTGTGTGCGCGCGCGTGTGTGTGTATATATATATATATATATATATATATATATATATATATATATATATATATTCAAGATTTAAGTATATGTATATACATATATACACATACACACACATGCACACATAAATAATTTTATTTTTGATATTTTATTTAAACCATCACTGAACTCTCAATAGAGTGACTTCTTAAGTAAGGTTTACGGCTGAATAATTATTGGAGGAGTGTGAGATCTCTCATGTGTGTGTGTGTGTGTTTGTCTGTGTGTGTGTTTGTCTGTGTCTGTGTGTGTGTGTGTGTGTGTGAGACGCTGGGATTCTCAGCAGTCTGTTCAATGAAAGCCTGAATGGAAGAAGCCCGACTGCCTCCAGCTTTACTCAGCACTCAGTGAACTGCTATTTTAAGCTGAATGTCTGTGGTCAGATCTTTACAGTCGTATATTCTTCTGAACCGGAACAGTGTGAACTGAACTCCAGGGAAATTTGGGGTCAGACGCGCGATTCACTTAAAAAAAAAGTACCAAAAGCATGGTTGCAATGGCTACGATATTTTTTTTTACTAGGATTTTACAACAATTAAACTGAGCTTACTTGCTTAGTAATTTGATTGCTATATGATTTTACTAAAACATTGCAACTGAACCATTGTTAAGGTAGTAAAACAATGGCTTATTTTCATAAGTCACTATGGTTTTACTAAGTATATAATTAAATGATGGTTCCTGTGGTTTCGAACGGG
>NC_136899.1:3201609-3234109 GCF_949152265.1 Phoxinus phoxinus | reverse complement strand
AAATAAAAATAATCAGAAATGCACCGTTTCCTGAGAGTGACCCATATAAACATCTGATCATGGACTCCATCATCGGCCTGTATAAACCTATTGAGATGATTATCATAATAAACATATACTGTAGGTCAATAAATAACAACATAAAACCAGCAACAACATGATCTAATGAACATCTCCCAGCTGTCTGAATATTAACAATGGAAAAAACCCGACACATCTGAACAAACAACGTCAAGAAATAAGAAAGAAAAAGAAAAAACAGTAACACGTTTCTTGATTAAAAAATAAAGAAACAAAAAACAAAACTTTATTTGTCATTTGGTCCAACAGAACCTGAGATTGCAAATGAACCGTACAGATTTTTAGACTTTTATACATTTTTTTTTGTCCAAGAATCAATAAAATATTCTACATATTATACTGCCCGACAGAGATCTGTATAATTACAGCGAGTACGTGAGAGTGGATTGTGCAGAGGGGAACAGCGCTGTACAATTTACAAAAAGAAAGACAGAGAATGAGTGTGTGACGTCAGAAAGAAAGACAGAGAATGAGTGTGTGACGTCACACCAGAGGGAGACAATGAGCAACAACATCCAGAGGGAAAAATAACAGACCGTATGAAAAATTATAATAATATTACACGAGTCCTCACGATGCAGAGACGCTGGACTAAACATCAGTGCACAGAGAGAGTCAAACCCGCCAGCCCTCGACCAATCAGATCCAGCACAGGTCGTACAGCTGTGACATCATCAGCTCGCGGCTTCACTTGTGCTTCTCTCAGAGACTCCGCTTTACTAAAACACACACATTAAAAGATGGTTTACGCATGTAACGCGCCCCACATAAACCCCTCGCACACGTGGCCTTCCACTAAAATCAAGTATCACCATTTGTCGTTACATTACACATTATGCAGATCATGTGACCCCAGAACAGTTTGCTGATTGGCTGTCAGAACAGGCGAGAAACCTAAATCTCACAAAACATGGCATGAGATTGGCACATTTCACCCTAAGATTGAAGGAAGAATAAAGATTTATTTTGTTTAAGGAAATTAAACTTTTATTTTTTGGGCTGGTAAGATATCCTGCATTTGACAATGTTTGCCCCAAATTCAGATGAAAATAACGCAAAAATATTATTCTTATTGATATATTATTTAAACTATAATAACAATTATTTATAGATATTATTGATATTTGTTGTTCTGCCTTTAATGTGGTTTTAAAATCATTTTTAACTTTTTACTTTATGATTTACAATCCAGTAAAAATACTATATTCAAGTAATAAGAATCTAGTTAATTAAAATTATTCTAAATAATAAAATGAATTGTCCAAAACTGTGAATTTGTGGGAAAATGTGGTTAATTATGTGAAAATAATAGAATATAATTGAAATTCTATAATAATAATAATAAAAATTAAGAAGTCTTAAAGTAATGTAAATTTTAGGAGAAAATGTGCAGTTTTTTCCTCCTAAAAGATATATATATATAATGATCCCATAAACAGGCTCTATTTAGCTTTTGTTTAAAATATCATATTTTTCTTTTTGATAAATAGTTTCTTCTTTTGGGTGAAATGAGCCACATGAAATATTCCCGTGAGATTCACTCTCTGACTGAGCGCACATAAAAGAAACTACAAAGTGAAGTCAGCTGACAGGAGACGCAGGCGAGACTCCAGGAGCGGATCTGAATGACAGTTCATCATGACACGTGTGTGTGTGTGTGTGTGTGCAGTGGGCGGGTCTTGGCTCAGCGAGCAGACGTGTGATTGGCTCAGTAGTTCCACCCAGACCGTCTCAGTGCCTGTGTGTGTGTTCATCAGCACAGCTCTGCATTGGTCTATGTAGTTTCATGTCTGTCTATGTGTGTGTGTGTTTAAGCGTGTGTCAAAGCGGCCGCGGTCTGTGCAGTCCGTCAGTGTCCGGGGTAAGTTGGGGCGAGTGTGTGGCTTTACTAGACGTCCAGTCGCCCAGAGACGCCTGCGCTGCTTTCCTATGGGCCAGTCTGTGTGTGATGGAGAATCCAGCGTTCCCCTCCAGCTGGGACAGGACCACCAGTACCTGTCTGAACACACCACAGAAAACACACACCGGTTAGTCTTAGAACACATGACAATGCTGTTAGTGAACAAACCTGCACAGAAAGGACGTTTAGGCATCACAAGCATGAAGGCTTTTCTAAAAGGTAAGCAGCAACATTATAATGCATATTAATGGATTTATGATAATATCATTGAGCAGGATACCTAACAGTATCTTTGTTCAAAATTATTTTTTTTACAATTGCAATGATTGTATTTTTTAAGACTTATCCTGTTTTGGAGTAAATCAGAGAATTATGATATTATTTTACTATGCCGTTTTAAATTATGGGATGCAAGCTTGGTATGGCAATCTTTCGGTCCAATTAAAATCACAGCTTGCACGTCTTCTTGACTGCAATGAAAGTTATGGGACTAAGAGGGTACACATCACTTCAATCAATTTACGAATCGTTGCTTTTTAAGAACGCACAGACAATAGTGAGGGATTCAAGCCATGTTTTATTTCCAATGTATCAGCTTTTGCCATCAGGGAGACGGTATAGAGTCCCAGTAACCGTTACAAAAAAATAATTTATTCCTGTATCTATTAATATGTTAAATAGCAAGATGTAGTCATTGTTACGATTTAAAAAAAATGTTGGTTGTGTGTGTGTGTGTATATATGATGTGTACTACTGCAGCTTTGAGTCCAGGACCAATTTCCTGAAAAAGGACAATAAAGGCCCTGTCCCAAATGCCGCACTTGATGTGGACTTTCGGACTCGTGGACTTAAATTGCGCGTGCTCGCTGAGTCTACGAGTCCGTAGACCGTCCCATTCATCACTTTAACGCTCTGAAGTGTGCTCAGCAGCGCCCCCTTTGTACCCTTGAAGCGGTCTTCCGCGAAGCCCGCATAGATGCAGGCTTCACGCACTTTAACTACCCAGGAATCCTTGCGAATTTGCGAAAGGCCAATCAGACAACGAATGGGAGGAGCTTTCGCTCACGTTAACATGGATGAGAAGAAAATATTTAAGTGTAAATATCATTATGGTTTTTATGACCTATGTGTACATTTTACCAGTTATTACCTACAGTTTATACAAACATTATGGTCATCAACCAGTGGTTGATATCTCAAACATAAATATAAATATATATTTATATTTTATAAACATAAATAGCTTGCTGAATAATAGGCTACGATCGCATTACGATTCATTAAGTAAATATAACCGAATGTCAGGGCTTTACTGAGTCATATATAAATGTAGAAATATAATATTTAAACAACAACCGGACCGTCTTCCTATTTCCGGCGTGACGATCGAGTCTGTCCCAAAAATACCTCTCAGTGCGTCCTCGTGGACTCGCGCCAAGGGCCCTTTAGGTCTGCACTACATGACGTCAGCAAAGTGTGGACTCTGAGGAAGTCCACAAGTCCGGAGTGTGCCATTTGGGACAGGGCCAAAGTATACGGACTAACTAACTAACTAACTAACTAACTAACTAACTAACTAACTAACTAACTAACTAACTAACTAACTAACTAACTAACTAACATAAAGATACTTTCTTTGCCTAGCATCACATGTTTACTTCACAGAGGAGATGCATTGCAATGCTGTCACTGAATTAATCCGAAATGGTGGATGACTTGAGAGAAATTAACACGCTATAAATACATACCACTCTGCTGGCAAAAGCATGGACTAAATACAGATTATAATAATGATATAAAATGTGTATTTACTGCTAACACCAAAGTCAACTGAATTGTGAGTCTAAGGGAAAATGTACTTAATTGTCATGAAAATACTCTAATATAAGCGTAATAATAATGATGATAATAAAATAATGGTCCTAAAAACTGTTTTTTTTCTTTTTAATTTATGGTAGATGCATATACATAAGATATTTATCATAATTAAAACAAGTTATTATCATTTTATATTAATTTAACTATGTAAGAACTACACATCTTTAAAAAAAAAGTTTTCACTCTACTAAACTGAAGCTCAAAATTATAATTATGAATTATCTTTACTCATCGTTTATTAACGGTGTTGACTGCCAGTGCGGTGAGGGCTGTGTGTAAAGCATGTGAATGACCGGAGAGTGACTCAGCGATGAATACGTCATGGGTGAAAACCCACGTGTGATCCGCTCTGTCATGTGGCTCTCGCTGTGAACAAACCTTTAATAAAAACACTAACATAACCAATGTTCTTTCTCTCCACATCTGGAGCTGGAGGAACAACGGCCTGCTCTCGTTCCTGTTGCTGTCAAATAAAAGGAGCCCTCGAGCAAGATCTTGTCCAGGGACTATAGATGAAAAATAGCCTTTGGCTAATTCTGGTGCATTTACAGAAATGTTTTATTAATGTGCAATGTCCCTGTTAACTAAACGAATAAAAAGAAAATTGATGTTTCCGCAAACTTCAGAAAGGAGAAGTGAATCACTTTCCGTGCAGTGTGTGTGTTTACCTGTGCACAGTGTGTGTTTGCCTGTGAACAGTGTGTGTTTACCTGTGCACAGTGTGTGTTTGCCTGTGAACAGTGTGTGTTTACCTGTGCACAGTGTGTGTTTACCTGTGCACAGTGTGTGTTTACCTGTGCAAGGGCGGCACGCTGTCGATGGTCTTCAGGCTGCCTCGGGTCGACACCACGTTGAAGCTGTCAGTACAGTCACATGACACATGGAGGTAGTACTTTGGGTGACGGTTCTCCACGACGACGATAAGCCCCGCCCACCCGTGAGTCAGATAGTAACATGTCATCCCTTCACGACCCTTAGACATGAGATCAAGAAATCACATCATAAAACTGTCATATATATATATATACACACACAATATATAATACACACACATACTATACCTTTATTATAAAGATCTAATACTATTAAAAAATATTGAAATTAAATTATTTTGTATTATTTATTTTTATATTCATATAATATGTATTTTTTATTATTGTTTATGTTTATCTTAAATGTATTTTATATCATATATTTTTATTTATTTATTTATTTATATATATAAATATATATACATACAAATAATTATGATTAATACTATAATTTATGATTATATTAATTAAAAAATAATAAAATAACATTTATTTACTTTATATATAAGAAAATATAGAAATATTTTTATATTAATAATTTTATATAATGTATATAATCATTACCGGTATATATTATTTTGTAAATATACATTTACATAATATATAAATAATACCATATATATGATTATATAAATATAATAAATACTATATAATGTATAAATTATGTAACAAACATATATCAAATAAATAAAGAAATAACACTATTTTTTTTAAAATCCTATTAATATTTAAAGTTTGCAGTGACATTAAATTACATTAAATAATATACACATGTTAAGTTAATATATATATATTTTTAACCTATTATAACTCATATATGCTCAGTATGATTTCTAAAATCGGATCATAACATTCAGAGCTGATGAATCTGACTGGAGTCACAGTGTGCCTCACAATTAAAAAAATAGGTTTAACATATGGTAACAGTCATCACATTTTGATAAATGATGATATAGAAAGTTCTCCATACAGTGTGTGTGTGTGTGTGTGTGTGTGTGTTCCTGTACCTCGTGTCTCTCTCCCTTGTTCTCCGTCATCAGGATGATGGCATCAGCGAGTGTCGTGGACGAGGCCTCCAGCTGCTCCACCATCACCTGTCTGGAGCTGTAGATGGCCAAGATGTACCCTGGGAAATCCTGACTCGGTCTCCGAGCGTTAGTGGGGCTGGACACTGTCAAAACACGCACAACATGATGACTTATTTCCCCATATTCATCTTTGTTTATTAGTGTGTAATGTTGCTGTTTGAGCACAAAGTCCCTCCAGCGGGAGTTCTTCTCTACATCAGTGTTTCTGAACTCCCCGAAACGCCTCCACTGTAGTCCGGGAACAAACACATCACAATATTCCTCATTTAAATAATTCATACGCAGAATAAAGGGGCGGGGCCTGGATGAGTTCGTAGTGTGTTGAAACTGGCGGATATGGTATGCATAAACTATGTATAAACCTTAATTAATCAATGTAATAATCAATTAAAAGGAATTTATACTGTATGATAGCCACATTAGACCAGCGGTTTGGAAAATGGATGGATGGATGATTCAGCTGCGGCGCCACCTTCTGGTCAGACGCTGGAATTCATTCAGTGCACGACTCTCACCGTGCATTATGGGTATTTTCTAGCCGTTGAGCGCACATCAGTGGCTGTCCCTTCAAATAGTGCTCTATTTAAGGATATAGGGGGCGATTTAAGACACAGTCTAATTATTTTCTGCAAACTGGTTCTTTCGGACAGTTCGTTTCAATGAATCGGTTCAAAAAAACGATTCACCCGTTTGTTTACATAATCACAAAGATGTCGCATATACACAATTCTACTATAAAAGCACCCAATAATGATGTGAAATGCGGATGTTTTACATGTCTAAAGCATATATAGTGAATGAACTAGTCTTAATCAACTATAGCCCAACAATAAACCATGAGAAACCATTAAAAAAAAACTTTATTTCACGCTTCACGCTCGTATCAGCGGCTCATTGTTTTTTTGCATTTGTCATTGACGGTTTAACCATTAACCGACTCAGAAACACACATTTTACCCCATTATGAAACCCTCGGCACACGTCGGAAATACTGGAAAGGCTGTTCCCAGTTCAGTACCGTACTAACTGGAGCACTGAATGAGTTGAATGAGCAAAGATAGCCGACATCATAGGATCAAATACTCCTGGATATCGGCTGCTTTGGAGATGGAGTGACTGTCAGACACGTCTGAAAGTGAGTTAGATTGAGTAACTTGTAGATCTGTGCTGACTTGAGCATCGAACGGTTCGATTTGGTGAACTGATTCAGCCAGATCACTAAAAAGAACCGATTCGTTCGCGAACCGGACATGACTGGAACTAAACAGAGCGTTACTGACAGACTGGGAAGAGAGGAGTTGCAAATATGGGAAAAATAATGTTTTAACATGAAAACTATTAGAGCCCAAACACAAAATCAAGACTTTGTAAATGGGCATATGGCCTGTTTAATCGTGTCCAGTGTTTCTGGTTTGTAATCCAGCGCCGTCTCTCCGTCTGTGTACCTGGTGTTGACGTCCCGGTCAGGTCCATCTGCCAGTGGTTGAAGGCACAGCAAACCACCGCATACTCCCCCGGCTCCAGCATCACATCACATCCTACAAACTTCTTCACCGCGCGCTTGCTGTGTGCTAACAGACGCCCCAGTATCAGCTTATTCCCGTTACCGAACGAGGCCCGGAAGACCATAATGCACAGATCCAACAGGTGACTGTCAGCCGTGTCTGAGCGCCTGGTGGATTGAGAGCGGTTTTATTTTTGTTGTTGTTGTTGTTTTTATTATTAATATTTGATGTCTTTATTAATTTTGATGTGATTTACCTGCTGCCCTCCTGGAAGAGGGCGAACTCCAGCGCGGTTCTCTCCAGGACTGTGAGCGCGGTTACGGTCACCGGTTTACTGGCCCGGCTCGGGAAGCAGCCCTGCAGACGCACCTCCTGCCAATCAGCGTGAATCTTGCAGATGTCCACCGAGTCAAAGTACCTGCACACAACATTCACCAACCATGTTCTGGTTATTTAACTACATCTGCTGATAGACTGATACATGGGCGGAAAATCTAGACCAATCAGCAAACTGTTCTGGGGTCACATGATCTGCATAATGTGTAATGTAACGACAAATGGTGATACTTGATTTGAGCATCAGTTGATCATTAAACCTGATTGGCTGATCAATGGAAATGTCTTAGAAGAATCAGTTCCAAAATCTTGATTTGTTGATTGATAGTACAAATTTGAGTGAATTTTAAAATAATAATCATAAGTAATACTATTTTTTTTTAAAGTAATAATATTATTTTTAAAAATGACTTTTTCCCCTTATTTTTATTATCAAACAACATGTATAAAATACTAAATGAATCATTTTAATTTAATAATTTTATTAAAACAATAATTATTTATAACTGAATAAATATGGTGTAATATATATTATATATATATATATATCATCTGTTACATTTTAATATAATATTTGTAAATAATATCAAGTTTAAAACAAGTCTTTAATTTTAGTTTTCAAATTTATGCAGATCTAATTTCTGATCATTATCAATGTATTAAATATAACATTTATTTTTGAAATAATTTCAATAAATATGGTATCATGAAGTATTTAATTTTTCCTTTAAAATGTATGTAGATCATCATTAAATAATATGTACAATAAATGAAAATGTTAACAATACTTTTTGAAATAAATATGTAAAATAAAGTAGATTCCATTTGTCATCATTAAATAATTAAAAGTTTAATATAATTCTTTAATTAGGATTTTCAGAAAACATTGCTTTGATACGATAATTTTAATACTTAAAAAAAAATAATCTAATTTGCCATCATTAATATGTATATGATAAAAAAAGAAATCAAAAACCACATGATATAATCTAACATACAAATAACATACAGGCCATGAGCCTCCTGCGCATTTCTATCTCTTCTGACCACTAATGAGATCCTCTTTATTTATGGAAAGCTCTGATGAAGATCATCTCAGATTAAAGGTCAATTTAGCACAGATGAAGCCGCTAATGACTCACTTAATGAAGTCTCCGTACTCCATCCAGAACACGCCTTCACTGCTGCCGTGAGCCATGAGCTCGTGCCGCAGATGCTGAGGCCAGTCGGCCCAGTCGTCCGACCAGGAGCCGTTCCAGGAGAAGCGGCCCCAGGGGTTCCTCAAACGCAGCAGTCTGAAACAGCACAGCGCAGTGCTTTATGACAGTGGTTCCCAACCTTTTTTTGTCTGAGACCCCTTTTTCCAAGAAAATATTTTAGGGCCCCGCTTCACATTTAATGATATTATCGCTCTTGTAAGTTTGCAGCAAGGATGACCAAATATGTTGTTTTCAAACAAACGATATGTTTACTATAACCAGATATGTTTATGCACAAATAATAGCCTATAATATTGAAAATACAATAACAAAAACATTAGTAGGCCATTTGTAATTTAAAAACATAAGCCTAGGAGTATCCTATAAATTGGCTCTATTTTAAATGCATTAACAAAAAAATCAGTATTCACACTGGTGTGTAGGTAAAAAAGAAAGAATATAGGCTATTACTAAATGACTGCTGTCTGGGGCCTCAATACTTGCATGTTATTTGTGAGGCTTTATTTTTTAGGCTTTTGGCGCTATAGCGAGCGATAATAAACTTGCGTTTATTAACAGAATAATGCGAAGTTCGGAAGAACATTGTAGCCGGAACTACTTCTCTCTGTGTGCGTCTATGACGAGTCACGCAGGTCCTGGGCTACTCCACATCCGAACCAGTGTAAAATAGTCCCAATGTAAACACTTATTATAGGTGTACCATAGTGATTCAGGATAATACAAAAACACAGTTTGGAAAATGGATTCATGATGAACTCGCATATTATATAAATTTTGTACATTTTGAACAGAAAAAAGTTAAGGACTTTTATTTAATGCTCATTGCTAAAAACTTTTCAAAATATGACGCGACCCCCCACAGAGCTCGCTGAGGCGCCCTTGTGGGCCGCGACCCCCCTGTTGGGAACCACTCACAGGATACACAACCTAGTCCTGCTTTACTAACACACGAGCGATGGCTTTATTATATTATTACATCACAACACAGGGTTTTTTCAGGGTCAGAAATGGTCTTCGGTGGAGGCTGACAGACAGGGAAATCCCAACCAACAATAAAAATTAGGTACCCTATATGATCTGCGAGCCCAATACTGACAATATATATTTAAAATAAATGCAAATAAACATTATGTGATTTTTGTTTATCCTATTTTGATATCTCATATGTGACCCTGGACCACAAAACCAGTCACATGGGTACATTTTTTGAAATTGAGATTTATACATCATATGAAAGCTGAATAAATGAGCTTTCCATTGATGAATGGTTTGTTAGGATAGGACAATATTTGGTCGGGACACAACTATTGAAAATCTGGAATCTGAGGGAGCAAAAAAAATCGAAACATTGAGAAAATCTCTTTTAAAGTTGTGCATTTATGTTCACGATTCTGCAGCACTCACTCACAAAAATACATGTTTTATATATTTACGGTAGGAAATTTACAAAATATCTTCATGGAACATCATCTTTACTTAATATCCTAATGATTTTTGGCATAAAAGAAAAATGGATAATTTTGACCCATACAATGTATTGTTGGATATTTCCACAGATATACCCGTGCGGCTCCAGACTGGTTTTGTGGTCCAGGGTCACATATATTATGTATGTTCTCTTTTGTTCCTCATTGTTTACTAATAGTTATTTTGGTACATAAATCATATCAATATTAAAAAGTAGCATAAACAAATATTTTAATAAATAGTCTAATTTTCTACTGTATACAATTGAATAAATGAGCAGCTAGCTAACAACAACTGGCTTTGTTCTGAAAACACTTAACATGCGCCCTGTCACAAGGACAGCAGTCGTCTACATCTCTCATAAATCATAATAACTGATCAAATAAGGCGTGGCGGGACAAAAAATTCGTTTAGGCGGTGGCCAAAAAAAATGTAATCCAGGAAAAACCTGCCAATATAAAAACAAACTCACTTCCTCATGCATGTGAAGAATTGTTCTAACGCATGACCTCAGAAAACCAGTATGGACTACATTTTTTGTCCTTTTTTCAAGCATGACAGCGTGAATCATTTCCACTCTATGCAAAGCAGTGTGATACGTCATCTTTTGTGTCGTATGGGTGAACAAACCCGTCTTCTACAGTATGCATGTTGTGATTGTGTGTCTGACCTGTAGCCCTGAACGTCTCTGACGTCCAGTATGGAGTACGCGTGTCTCGGACGGAGTCCCAGGGATTCATACACAGCATCATCAACCTTCATGTTCCCGCCTCCACAAGACGCTCCCATCAGAAAACTGACACACACACACACACACACACACACACACACACACACACACACACACACACACACACACACACACACACACACACACACACACACACACACACACACACACACACACACACACACACACACACACACACACACACACACACACACACACACACACACACACACAGTTATTTTAGTATCATTGATATATGTAAAAATTAAAATATGGTGCAAAAGTTCATTTATTTCAGTAATTCAACTTAAAAGGTGAAACTAATATATTATATAGACTCATTACATGCAAAGTGAGATATTTCAAGACTTTATTTATTATAATTGTGATGATTATGGCTTACAGCTTATGAAAACCTTTTCACAATATTCTAATTTTGAATTTGGGGTTTTCATAAGCTGTAAGCCATAATCATCAAATTTATAACAAATAAAGTCTTGAAATATCTCACTTTGCATGTAATGAGTCTATATAATATATTAGTTTCACCTTTTAAGTTTCACCTGTATACTATTTGTTTCTATTAATAACTTGAATTAAGTTTTTAATTTTTTAGATTTTCCATTTAATGTTTTAGTAATTTTGTTGTGTTTTTGTAATTTTGTTGCGTTTTTGTAATTTTGTTGTGTTTTTGTAATTTTGTTGCGTTTTTGTAATTTTGTTGTGTTTTTGTAATTTTGTTGTGTTTTTGTAATTTTTATTAGTTTTTGTGGAAACACTTTACAATACACTTTCATTTGTTTACATTAGTTAACGGACTAACAATGATAAACACTTCTAAAGCATGTATTAATCTTAGTTAATAATAATTTCAACATTTACTAACACATTTTATCTGTTAATATTATTTAATAGATCTGAGCTAACATGAACAGTTGTATTTTTATTTATTAATTTTCACAAAGTTTGTCAAATGTATTGCTCAGTTAACGCATTGATTCATGTTATCTAACAGGACCTTATAGTAATATATAGACTCTATACATTTTTAATCCAGTATTAGTTTTAGTTATGTTAGTACTTCAAGTTAAACTAAATGAAAATGAGAAATGCTGAGTTTTTATTTATTTCATTTCAAGTAACAATAATGTTATTTTATTTTATGGTATTAGTTAACTATAATAATAACCCTGGCATATAAATGATTAAATAACACACTTCATAGCACATTCAATTCAAAATATGTACAACATATTAATCTTGTTTATTCATATGTTTTAGCTGATATATTTTATACTATTTAAAAAAAAAAATATTTACAGTTTCCAAAACAAATAAAAATACAGAACATAACACACCAGGAGAATCACAAAAACAGACATTTGTAAAAAAAATTGATATAAGTTAATATTTTATATACATTATTTAACATAATGATTGAAAATATCCGATAAGTGTGTCTTTAAGACATATTAGAATATTAATTATAAATAGTTATAGACAATGTTTATAAATTATATTGAATACAATATAATTTGCGCTTTTCAGCTGATACTGTGTGTATGCGGACACTAATTGCCTGGTAATTTGAGCCCTGAAATTGACAAGTAGCCTAGAAACACTTTAAAAGGCACTTCCCAATTAGTTTTTTTCTTTTTTTTAAATCCAATTTTCTTGTCTTGGCTTTTAGCCTTTATTATAAAGGACAAAAGATGCCTTGTCATCTTCTAATGTGCCTTGAAACGAGTGAGTCCGGAGCACAGTGAATAAATTACAGGGCCCAATTTACAGGACAATTAGTATAATAATGTGGAGTGTGTGTAAGCCGTACCCCGCCTCTTTGGAGCTGAGCATTTTGGCCCATATGAGGTCCGTGTCGATTGGCTCTTCCCGGGGGTTGGTTGAGCTGACCTGCAGCATCAGACTCTCACAGGGGGCGCCAGTGAGCGTCGCCAAACCCTCGATGGCACGGCCGGCCTGCAGCGCAAAATACGAGCCGTGCAGCTTCGCAAGAGCCTTCTCTATCAGCGCCACCCACAGCTGCCTCCGCTGAGCCTGAGCGGTGGAGAAGAACAAGCCTTTAGCAGGAATACAGGAAGAAATGGAGTACGGGATTCTTTGTCTTTTATTATTACTTTTCCCTTTTCTATGCATCCACACGTTCATTTTCATTGTTTTGTATTATCTCCTTTAGTACTGATTTATAATCATGCTATAACATTTTTTTTTTTTTAATGCAGTTAAGGAACTATTTTCAACTGTAAAATGTATAAATGTAAATTTTTGTTGTCCTACTGTTAGTTTAACTGCTTCTCATTTGTAAGTCGCTTTGGATAAAAGCGTTTGTTAAATGAATAAATGTAAAAATTAAAAAAATGTAAATGTCATCATTATGAAATTTTAACTGATGACTCATTTTCATGCAAAAAAGTGTTGCAGTGTGAGCTTAATTTGCATTGATTAAAATCTTTACTTTAATGAAAAAAACTTTAAAATATAGTAATATTATTACATGCAATATACTTAATGATAGCTAAATTTACATAATGATAATAGTTTTATTTAATATTAACTTATGACAGTAGTAGTTTATAATAATAATTTAAAATATTAAGATGAGACTATAAAATCGTATATATATATATATAGGCATATATCTTATCATATATATATCTTATCATATATCATATAGTCTCATCTTAATATTTAAATTGTAAACTACTACTGTCATAAATTAATATGAAATAAAACTATTATCATCACGTAAATATTATATAAATATAATAAAAATATTTTCAAAATATTATACATATATATATATATATATATTAGGGCTGTCAAAAGATTAATCGTGATTAATCACATCCAAAATAAAAGTTTGTTTCCATAATATATGTGTGTGAACTGTGTATAATTATTTATATATATAAAAACACACACAATCATGTATATATTTAAGAAAAATTGGTTATATTTATATATAAAATATTTTTATATATAATATAAATGTATATACAGTATATAAATGTAATTATTCCTTAAAAATATACATGAATGTGTGTGTATTTATACATAATAATTCTACACAGTACACACACATATATTATGTAAACACAAACTTTTATTTTGGATGCGATTAATCACGATTAATCTTTTGACAGCCCTTATATATATATATATATATATATATATATATATATATTAGATTTAAACAAAATGTAAAAAAAATTTGTTGATAAAAACGATATGACCATAAAAAATCTTTTTTTTACAATAAACAACAACTTTATCACTTCTTCACATGTTGTTTAGCAGGTAAACATGTGCAATTCTTTATTTACTTGGTTGGCAACATTTGAAATGGTTCAGTGACTGTGGTTCTCTCAAATCATCAAGATCAGGCAATAAATGACAATAAAGGCTTCAATAAAGCAAACTCAACCACAGCAACACAAACCTGTGAGAAGAGCAGAAACCCGTACTCGTCGCAGGGCAGCATGTCGTCCACCAGAACCGTGGTCCACGTGCCATCTTTACAGAGCCGGACCTGATACGCTCCCTCATGGCACATGGTTCTGGTGATCATCACACGTTCCACCAACTCGGGTCGCTCCGCTAGCACTGCCAGAGCGCTTAAGAACCTGCCGAACACAGAGGCAACACTTCAATCCTACATCACTTCCTCAAAACACTTCAAAACTGTGCTTTAAACTGAATTATTCTGTGCTTTTTGAACATAAACCATCAAAACCACAAATATACTAGTTAACAGAGATAGATGATGGACACACTTCTCTTACCAGCAATTACCCAGAAGGCCTTGCAGAATGTCAGAGGGGCGGGGCGTCCTGAACACGGACCATTTCACACCACGGTCCTTAAAATTATTGCAGTTAATCTCATGGGGGCGAAGCCACTTTTTGATTCGTAGCTGGACGCTGTCATTCTCGGGGAACCCGACCGAACGCGGACCGGGAGGGAAACTGTCATCCACGAAGTTCACCGCGTTCTACAACAAACACACAAGAACTCTGTAAGGTGTTACACACACAAAACACAGCATTTGCCATCATTAAATGTGCATAAAAAATCAAACGAATTACAATTTTTATTTTTTATTTAGCAAACAGTAATGCAGATATACACACACACACAAAACAAATATAGACCTGGAAAATGCAAATACCAGAGAAATAAGTTAGCTTACAAAAAACAAGATGGACTGCATGATTCAAGAGGAAACGAATGACATAAAACAAACATAAAAAAGCAACATAGATGAACATATATACATATGCACACATGCATACACATCTACGCTCACAAATATATATATATATACACACACACACACACGCATTGTATATCTCCACATCCAGAATTGAACATATGATATTATTATAATTTATTGTTTTTGTTTTATTAAATAATGTTTACTTTTTTGAATTTAATTTATTTAGCTTACAAATCAGGTCACATTTTCCATCATTAAATAAGTATGTCATCAACGTAAAATGTATTTATTTATAATGCAACATAATATTTTAATAAATACAGTCAAGTATTTTTATTCAAATATATGTAGATCTTATTTGTCATCATTCTACGATAATATTTTAATAAATATGATGTAAAATAATTATTTATTTTTTTCAAATTCATGTAGATCTCATTTGCCATCATTGCCAATACATATTTAACTTAAATAATTAAAATGTTAATATAATATTTGTAATAAATATGGTATAAAATAAGTCTTGAATCTCATTTGTCATCACTAAATACTGTGAATATAATATAAAATTAACTAAACAAAAATATTGTTATAAATTAAAAAAAATAATAATGTAGATATTTTTTGCCATCATTAAATAATGTGTTTATAGTAAGTACACACATACACACTGGAAGTAATTGATTATTTTTTTCAAAGCATCTAGACTTAGAATAAAAACCTTAACCAGGCAAGAATGCCAAGTCACCTTCATAAAAACATCAATGCTACAACTAACCACTGTCAGTGTGAACATCTTTATAAAGTCTTCATTTTGTGCATCAGATAAACACACTGTGAAGAATGACGAAACATGTAAAGATGCAATAAAGCATCCCAGAAGCTTCTGGACCAAAACTGCACCAGATATTCTGCAGGAACGTATATCGTCACAGGAAAAACACGTATATGCTGGAGAAATAGGGGTCATTTCGACTCTGGGGAGCTGTTTAATTGCTGTTGCAACCATTTCTAAAAATACGTCTCGCAGGTTGCGAGCGCAGACAGCCGCAGATCGGACGGGGCGCTGGGAAAGATGTGTTCAGACATGGAAGTGTGCTGGATATAAATGCCAACTTGCATTTTAGATGTTGAAATCTCATTTGCAAATAGAAAGTGAGTGTTGGAAATACTACCTGATTAGCAATCACATTATGTTAATGTGCAATGTGTTAAATATGCAGGAAAAAACATCAGGTTAATGTTGCGTCATCTTTCATTATGGACCTATTCTGAAGTGAGAACATCTCAGCTGCACGTATAACCGAAACTAACACTCATCTAGGTTGATTTGATCACAAGTTCTCAGATCAGATCGCTCACAGCATCTTCAGAAGTGGTCAGGGACGCTTATTTGCAGTGGAAACGCTAATGCAACCTGATGTGCCCTAAAACACTGAAGGACCTTCTAGCTACGCAACAAAAAAAGCTCAAAGATGTGCTTCATCCCCAGAGAAACACTGAGGATTCATATCATGCTGCATCGACCCTCCTGCGGAAATAACGCATGTAGTCCAGAAACCAGAGAGCCTAAAATCTCAATCACGAGAGGTCACCGGAGAAGCGCTTGAGACGAGACGTGTCTTGTAGTAGCATCCGAATATGTTCAACCTCTAATAGCACTTATTACTGGTGGTAATGTAGACATTATAAGCTCTGTTTGGGATCATACCTTGGTTTCAACCTTTGTACAATCACATTCCTTTAAGAGGCGTTTGACTACACAAGGAGAAAATATACAGGCCAATTTGATTTCACCACCAATCTCACGGCTAAAATATAAAAATTAACCAAAGGTTTGCCAAGACCATGGGCGTCGGAAGCGAAAAAAAAGTGGGAAAAATGTTATTGATGTTCTTCGTGATCCCATTTTTTAACTTTAGCTAGTGTGTAATGTTGCTGTTAGAGCATAAATAATACCTGTACAATTATAAAGCTCAAAGTTCAATGCCAAGCGAGATATTTGATTTAACAGAAGTCCCCTTTCAAAGCCGACAGCGAGCGGCCGGTTCGGACTACATCCTCTACTTCCTGCTTTAATGACGTCATTTGAACAGTTTTTGACTAACCTACGCACACAGGAATACACACAAAAAGGGGGCGTGGTCTTGTTGCGCTCCTACAGAGAAGAGGAAGAGTTGCGTTTGTAGAGTGTTTGTCGCCATGTCGTCGAGACGCTGTTATTTTCATCCCGGAGTCAAATCACCTTTGTTTGGCCATGTTAACAATAACACTGAGCGCATGCATCTCCACGTTGTGGTAAGAGGCGTGACCTTTCCGGGCAACGTGCGCTAATCTGCTGTCCAATCACAACACAGGAACCGCTGGCACTATCAGAACTCGTCACGTATTTCTGAAGGAGGGACTTCATAGAACAAGGAAGTCATCAGCCCGTTTTTAGGACAGTGAAAACAGCGGTATACAGATACAAAAAGTCAATTTTGTGCAAAATACTGTGTTTTTTTACACGCGAAACATGAACACATGTTATTTTGCACAATCAAAGCTTCAAAAACACAGGAAAAACGGGACCTTTAATGTATTCTGGTGCCTTTTAATTAAACAAGTAAACTAAACTCGGCTTCACGTCGGCCTCCACGGCGTGGATTAAATGCACAGCTATCCATGTATTATCCCGCTGATACCATGGTCATTTGCCAGCATTGACAACTTAAAGCTGTTATTGATGTTTGCAATGCAATATTTGACTGGAAGGGTATACAACGGGCGGTTATTTTCATCAGTTCGGCTCGTTGAGAAATATAATGTAGCGATTTCAGCGGAAAAGTTTAATTCATAAGGGCATTCCTGACGGCGCTCTGAAAAGCGAACAGACATATGCACTGAATGTAAAAGTGTGTGGGTCCAATATCATTGGTCTTAAAAAGTGGGTGGGTCTTGTCCCACCCATATACAATGGTTCCGACTCCCATGGCCAAGACACAAATCAGTGATATCAAGAATTTTTCAACTGGAAACAAAACTGAAAGGAAAAAGCAAGAGCTTTGACAAGTTCCTCTTCAGGCAAGTGAAGGCCGAGCCGGTGTTTATAGTCCCAGAGTTAAGGAAGACAAAGCTTAGAGCAGTTTTAACTGCTTCTGTGTTCTTTTCCGAAACATTTATTGAATCTGGACTGGGATCAAGAACAAGAAGTTCTTGAGTATTTACATTTCAGACACTCTTGACGATGTCCTTTCTGCCTGAACAGAACTTCAAAATCTCCTCAAACACAACGTCTGGCCACTTTCTCCTCTAAGAAGGTCAGAAATATATCAAATATTCAGCAGATATGAGGGCGCCGCTGGTTTCATAATGCACTGTGTTTTTGATACTGGCTTCGTTTCAAAGACGGAGCTGCGGTTTGATACCAATGAAATGTCAAGAGAACGGATGTTTAAATGATGGAACATTAGTATTTAGCTGGGAGTAATGGAGAGAGATATATTACAGTATACTGTGTGTGAACACTACAAATATCTAGAGGTGCACCAATCAATCACTGACATTTAAACCGATATTTCATTAAGAATTAATTAGGTAGATCTAATGTGTATATTTGGATATATATTCACTGAATCAGAAAGTATGCATTAAATTGATCAAAAGTAACAATAAAGACATTATAATGTTTCAAAAGATTTCTATTTTAAATAAACACTGTTCTTTTGAACTTTCTACTCAAACGATCGTGAAAAAAGAAAAGAAAAAAAAAAGTGGAAAATGATTGTACTAATTTGCACCCTTGTCTCAGTTATATAATGTCCACAATCTAACTAAATAAAAACGAGGGAACAAAATAGTACAACGTGGCCATGATCGACCAAAACCGAGTAAATAAGTTTTCATGTGCGTAAAATATAGAGTATCGCTGTTAGATATTTAAAATTATCATCATATATTAGGGCCTTTAAACAATTAATCGAGATTAATCGAATCCAAAATAAAAGTTTGTGTTTACATAATATATGTGTGTATATTGTGTATAATTATTTTGTATATATAAATACACACACACGCATGTATATATTTAAGAAAAATTTGTTATTTATATATAAAATAGTTCTATTTATATATAATAAAAATCATATATGCAGTATATAAATGCAAATATTTTTCAAATATATACATGCATGTGTGTATTTATATATACAAAATAATTATACACAATACACACACATATATTATGTAAACACAAACTTTTATTTTGGATTCGATTAATCACGATTAATCGTTTACAGCCCTATCATATACGGCAAAAAAGAATCTCTAGAAGCCACCATATGTACTTATGTAGAAATACTACACTAATCACATTTAATTGTTTTTAAATCAAACTGACAGCGTCTTACCTCTCTACAGAAGCTGACGATATTTTCCCACAATTCCTTGGCCTCTCCCTCATCCGTGCGCCGCCGGGCCTCCACATGCATGCTCTCCCTGCGTTTGAGCGGTTTCCCTGTTTTCCGCAGGTTCAGGTACTGCTGCGGCGTGTGACACGCGGCGCAATGCTTCATCCTCCCTTCGTTCAGCAGTGTGCACGCAGGACACGTCCACTGACACACACTCTTGTCCTGCGCCGATGGGGACGAGACCGAGGAAGATGAGGCGGGAGTGAAGGCACGCGAGTGGGAGTGCGGTTGTTTCCGAGAACACGACGAGCAGTTGGACGGCTCGGAGAAACCGTGCAGTTTGGACGATCCGCAGGCCGTGCAGTGGCCCGTTCCCGTCGGATTGCGTAACGTACATTTGGAACACGCCCAAGAGCTGAAGTCCGGGCTGGACGGCGACGCCGGCGTGAAGCGCACCGATTCGCCCAGCACATCGATGACATCACCACCTGAACCCGGCCGCGACCCTCGACATGCGTCGCACCGGCCGGCGGATGACGAAGGAGGAGCCGTTGGGGCGGAGCATCCGGGGCACTTCCAAGAGGGCGGAGACGTGACTGGAGGGGCGGGGTTGTTAGGCTCCTCCTCCTCCAGCACACTTAGGCGCTTGTTTGAGTAATTGTCTGATGGTGGGAGGGGCTTGGATTTGGTAGGCGGGCAGGTTGAGGGTGATGTTGGTGAGGGGGCGGGGTTTGGGGGCCGCCCAGGGGGCGGGACTTCCCTCCGGCTTCGAGGCACGGGATTATTCTGAAGCGAGGACAGGGAAGGGGGCAGAAACGGGATGGGGGGTGGAGACGGGGTTTCAGAAGGTACTTGGGGTGGAGAATCTACGGTCAGATCAATGAGAAGTGGCGCGGATGCTACTGTCGTTTGTGTGGGAAACCCCGCCACAGGTGTAAGCACTTCCGGGACCACTAGTGCTTCGGGAGGGATTTTCGGTAAGGAGAGTTTTCTTGGACCACCACATGCTGAGCATGACAACGCCACCGGAGTGTTCACTAAAGTACATCGAGGACACGCCCACTCCAATGACACCACCCCACACATAGACACCTCCCCGTTGGACTCTGCACACCGGGACTCCCCATTGGCTACCTGCCCTTTGGCTTCAGGGCTGGAGGCGGGGTCTACGGGAGTGGGCGGGGGCTGTTTGGGTGGAATCGGTCCGTTGGCTGTAACTGGAGCGGCTCCGCACACAGAACATGAGCCTATTCCATGGTGATTGGTCAGGGTGCAGCGTGGGCAGGACCAGCGAGGTTCCTCAGCACTGCTGAGGCGCAGAATGTGGTTCAAGTCCGGCTTCTGCCGGGGAGCTTCGCAAATGGAGCAACGCAAGGAACCACTGGAGTTAAGAAATGTGCAGCGTCCGCATGACCAATCAGAATTCCTCACAACTGCTGCCATCGAACCAGGAGAATGAGAGTTACTAAAAGAGAAAGAGAGAGAAAAAAAACTATTAATAATGAAATTAACACTGGATATGAAAATTTTAAATCCGAGCGCAAAATACACACACAATACAAAAAAGCGGGCAAAGAAAAAGGAATATGTAGAGAAGATACCTGTATGGTATAAAATAGATTTTATAAATAGGCAAATAAACAATTAAACATACTTAAAATTAGATAAATATAACAGCATTGTAAATTTAATTTATATTGTACGATTTTTAGTTTTTATATACAGTATAAGTATATTATTGTTTAAATACATCTTTTTTATTCAGTATATAATTTTTTACAGAATATAATTTATATTTAATAATTCATATTTTTGAATATATAAATCATTTATCATTACATTATTATTGGTATAATAATAATATTCATATATTAATAATTAGTTTTATAGTTAGAATGATAGTCAAATTATGTGGATTAGTTTTTACAGTTGATATCTAGGGAGCAGAGAGGATAATGCATAAATAATACTACTAAATAATCAATCAAAGATGAATAAGAATAATCAAAAGGAGAAAATATCTCAAATATATTAAGAACAGGCAAACCATAAACACGTTTTAAACACAACTCTGTTTTGTAAAGTGTTGGTTCCCTGTGAGCATGCCGAGACATTTGGCCCCGAGTCTCCAAAAGCCGTCACACACACACAGTAAGACATTTGTACTGCGAGTCACAGTCATTAGCACTGGTCAAACAGAACTGGCCCTCGTCCCAATCCTCACAGCGAGCGTATGTGTGTGTGTGTGTGTATTATATGACTCAGTACTGATACTAACTGTCAGCTCGAGGAGGATCACGCTAATAAATAATGCAAAGAATCAAAGCTTGTGTAAGTATCCGAGGATATGTGTGCAGGACACACTTGCACTCTGTACACAAAAACCAGAGCATGGGTGTGTTCTGTGACCTATTAACACAACTGGAAAGAAGGGAATTATTGGCGGAAATAGTTCATTTTGATATATAATAGCATTCCAACTGCATAATGTTTTCGGCTTCGGGCTCATGAACATCATGTAGAAACAATGCTGACTAGAATCCATTAAAACCAGTCACATTTGAGTCACATGAGGAAATCTGGGACAGATGAAATCCGAGGCGAGGAAACACCTTTCATTGCGCAAACGAGGAAAGGACATACGAGGTGAAAGAGCCATCATAATTCATACAACAATCCATTTTTATGAATTAATATGGACATGTGCACTCAGGCTTGATGTGTCCTATATAGAGGCTGTCAGACTTTTACTCGTTTATTTCTCAGCGTAGGTCTATTTTTAAAAGTCAATTTCTATATAGAGACAAACCCTGATGCCTCAGCTACAAAATAGTGATTGTATTTGCACCATTACTGACCAGGAAAACACACACAGTTCATGGAACACACAATGGTGGGGCATGTTGTCACAGTGGATTTTCAGCAAAATGCACAAAGTAAAACAGTTAACAAAAAATATGAAAGATAACACTGAAATATCAAACTATTGCCAATAAATAAAATAGTAATTAATAAGTTAAATTTAATGTGACATCTTGCCCCAACCTGATATTCGTGAAAACATATTTCCCGACAAACCGATGATCCAGGAATTTTTAACATTTTTAAAGCAACATACTAAAGCATACTGACATATTAAACAACTGTGTGTGTATCTGAGTTAGAGAGAGACACAGAGAGAGTTCATTCTGAATTGTGATTGGTTGAGGTGATAGGAGCTTGTTGCTATGGGAATAAATCCTCAGAAAAAAGCCTCTGAGAGCAGCAACTCACTTTTCTACCACTGCTAAAACACTCAGGAAACATCCTGATAATCACTCTCTCTCACACACACACACACACACACACACACACACACACACACCCTAGAAGCGTTCAGCTGGATTCAAGGAGTACATGATGTCACACTAGGACTCTACAGCATTTATGTCTCAAAGTGTCAAAGGTCATGTCTGTGTTGTATTTGTTATACACAACTTCACCTCAAACAAACTTAATGATGAAAAGTAGATGGAAAAGTGACACCTATAATTCTGAACAATTCTATAAAATATTTGAAATGACTTAAATTAATATATATATATATATATATATATATATATATATATATATATATATATATAACTTTAAAAAAATAATTGAGTGTAGTATAGTAATATATAAGGATTATGGACAATATATAATACATAATAATATAGTAATATTTTTGTCATTAAATAATAATAATAATAATAAATGTATTTCAACATGGTAAAAATGAGTACAACAAAAGTGAGAAAAACTTAAATAAACCAGTCAACCTGACTAATCCAGCTGGACTAGTTGGCCATCATGGCCCCATCTCTAAGACACATGAAGTAAAAAAAAACACAGTAAATATTAAAATATGATATTAAAAAGTAAATATGTACAGAGCAAATATGCGTTTGAACACACAGAAGCGGCTCACAATTTGGCGCTGGTGGAAACGCATTACATAAAGTGCTCGTGAAGCTTCCTGGATTCTGTTAACACAAGAAATCCTTTAGAAAAATAACACAAGGACAAGTCGAGTTCTTGCACTGCTCAATCCTTATAAAAATAATATGACGGAATTGTTTTAGCAGTAAGAATAATTCATGTGCGCCTCGTGGTGCACCGTGCGACTCCAGCTGAGAGCTTGTTACTCCTGAAAGGCTCTTGTTTGAGTCGGTCTGTGTGGTGTCAGTTGTTAAAAAGGTCGGTGACAGACGTTTGTTTCGCTGCTAGAACTTCTGGAAATGAACAGCCGCGTACAGCAGATGCTGCAGTGAAGAAACGACATCTCTCCAAGCCTGACAGCTGAACCGCTGCTTTCTTGAACCCGGGGAAATATTTTTCATTTTTTCCCCCTTAGGTTCACTTATAATGATAGCCATGGTTTCTTTTTTTCCATCACTTTATGACTATTTTCCACTCTCTCTCTGAGCCGTTAAATAGGCTGTTGATTGCTTTTTTATGTAAATGACTTACAATTGGCTGATCTCAATGTACCGGCATTGTTTACACAAACGTTCTGTCATCATTTACTCACTCCCATGACTTTCTTCTGTTTGTAAAACATAAAATAGTTTTAAGCAGAAACACAATGTTGGACAGTGTCAAGCTTCAGAAATGACATAAAAGCACCATAAATTAAAATAACATGATATATGAAGTCTCCTGAAACCATCCAATAGCTTTGTATGAGGAATATACCTAAATTTAAGTTATTTTAATCCATAATAAAACTTAATTGTTTATGTATGGTGACTTAAGATGTTAATAAGACATGCGAGAAGAACCAATGATGTTTTGATGATGACAAACCTTGCAAAATGTGCCTTGAGGAACTTTATTTGATTATAAACTGTATGCAAAAGAGCAGAACAATCTACTAAACATCTTCTCACAGGTTTGGAACAACACGAGGGTGAATACATGATGACAGAATTATAATTTTTGAGTGAATACTTTCTTTAAATGTATATTAGCACCTCTTAAAGAGCAAGACGTATGCCAATGATTCAGCTCCAGCACGCCTGACCCAACATATGATGCAAACATGATTAACGTCCGTGTAACGGAGAAGATTGTCAAATATGTGTGTTATCAGCGCGCGCACACACACACACACACACACACACACACACACACGAGACCTCATGGGTTCACGGGATGCCCCTGGCAAACAGTGGTAAAGGGAAAATCCTCGAGTAAAAAGATGTCTTCAGTGCCATCTGCTAAGTCCAGACCATCTGCTTATCAAACACACACACATTCAGAACCTGTCCAAGATGTTTCAGCCATACACTGTATTATTGACACACATTAGACATAATCCTACCGCACTACATACAATACTGTTCAAATGTTTGGTGTTGTAAGATTAAAATGCAATCTATTCCTGTGATCAAAGCTGCATACTCCAGTCTTCAGTGTCACATGATCCTTCAGAAATCATTCTAATATGATGATTTGCTGCTGAAGAAACAGTTGTGCTGCTTCATATTTTTGTGGAAATCATCATACTTTTTTTATAGAATTTTTGATGATGACATTATAAATGTCTTTACTGTCACTTTTGATCAATTTAACGCATCCTTGCTGAAGAAAAGTATTAATTTCCTTAAAACAAAACAAACAAACAAACAAACCTTTGAATGAGTTCAAAATGCACCAACTACCCAGAATGCAGGACCACCTCAATCCTAATGTAACTGGAAATAGCACTTGAAACTCATTTTACGCATTTCCAGATGAAACACAGGGCGGGAATATTAATCAGAAAATGAATGGATGGTGTAAAGTGGGCAAACATGTTCATTAGAATAGCGTCCACGTATAAAATGTTTGCAAAAATACCAGAAAAATGCACACACAAAAAAAAGAGATGCATTATTGATGCATATTTGTCAATAAAACAGGTCAGCTTTCTGCATTCAAAAAACCATGGCATAGTTAACTAACTAGAGAGATTTGATTTGATTTAATTAATCATATTTTCAAAATGCATTCAAATTGCTTAGAAGAATCAGCTTTTTCAAAATTCTCTATGTTAAATCTGTGCAATAATGGAAATTGCTATGCAATTCAAATACATGAATCGTATTTTTTGTAATTTTTGTGGAGTGTGTATCAGCAAAGTAAAAGTGCCGTTGCCCTTAAATCCCCTGATGAGGTGAGGTCTGCGCATGCATGCGTTACCTGCGTTCTCTGTGTGGGATAGGCGGCTGTTGCTGCTGTTGGCGTGTGATGAAAGTGGTTCCCCACACCGGACTGCTGTGGCTGGTCCTGAGCCAGCCCATCGGAGCGGCCGAGGGGAACGGAGCCGTACCGAACCCGTGATCTGACTCTCTGTCCGTGGTCAGAGACGACGCAGAACTCCCCATTGCCACGACAGCGAGCAACTTCGAAACACACACACTGCGTCCCTCTGTTTGTCTTTCATTCACATAAATACACACAAGCGACAAAGGTCAAAGGTTCTGGATCAGACATCTCCTCTATAGTGTGCCAGAGATCTACACCAGGAAGGGCCTGTGATTGACAGCGCCGCTCACACATGCATGCCGGTCCGCCGGCTAAAAGTCTTCACAGGATCCACGGGTGCCGCTTCCCAAAGGTCTGCGAGGGCCACGGGGCCCTTCAGCTCGACGGGCCCGGTCTCTCGAAGCGCTTAACCTGCCGTAACCTCGCCTGAGAGGAAGGACGACACTTCAGGGATGGCAGTACAATACATTACTGGAGCACTAGAGACAAAAACACACCGTTTAAAGGTTTAAAAGAGGAACTAGAAAGTTTCCAGTCTCCATTAGAGCGCCGCGTCCCGTCTTGTTTTTCTATGCGACTGGTTGAGTCACGGCGCAGTCCCTCTAATCATGTTCTCTCTCTCTCTCTGTCTGTGGCTCATCTTTCCGCAGCTGTCACTGGGATTACGATGCGTCACATTTCATCCAGCCTGCAGAAGCAAATATTCCTTTCATCGCAAACAAACATCAGCGTCCAGAGAACAAGCATATGAGTCTGTGAGCCTCTATGCGTTTCCTGCGTATGCATTTAATCTGCGAAACACGCGAGGGCCAATTTTAAAAACAACACCCACGCTGTATAGTACAACCTATTAAAAACAGACTTATAAAGATATTTGAAGAGGTTTTAACTAGTAAAACAAATGTTTTTTGCCAAATGTTTAAATAAAAATATTTTTAAAAAGGTACTCTGGCTGATACAGATAACCAATATTATTGTATGGCCAATATGACTGATATAATGACTCTATATGAGTCTATATGTTTAGCATGCTTACAAAATAACTATGCATTTTATATTTACAATCAGGCACTGAAACTCTGTTTATGGATAACTTTATAAACATTAAGCTATAGATGTAACTTTTTGTATCTAATTCTGACCGATATGATACTCATAATTTTTAAACACATCAATAAAAATGTAAAATCTGCCAATACCAACTTAGGCACCTATATATCGTGCATCTCTATAGTAAGTGTATGATTACGGCATAGAAAATATAATCAGCCAGATATAAAACAACAACATAACATGTATCCGACCGCGCATGCATGCAAGCAAGCAAGCATATGTGTGTGTGCAAGCCTCAGTGTGTATGCATGCATGCATGTGTGTGTCTTCGGGTTTCTGACCCAGCGGAGGCCCTCACGGGTCAGACTGCAGGTGCTGCAGTGAATGTCCTCCTAGATCCAGCTGCTCGTCTCATCTAAAGCTCATGCAGATGTTTCTAACGTGACAGCGTTGCTGTGAGGGTTCTCATCTGTCTCTCAGGCACTCGAGTATCAAGTTTGACACTCAGATCATGACTATGAATATTTAACGGCGCAGAGAGGCTCGGGTGAGGTGCAGTGGTCTCGGGCCCGGTGAGGACAGGAGCGCTCCGGTTCCGCCGGTCCGATGTGGGTCTTAACGGCGGTCCAGCATCCGGATGGATGATACAGACAAATCCCTGCGGCTAAACTGCGCTCGTCTGGGTGTGCGGTTCCGTGAGCCCGTTCGGTCACTCATGATTCGGCTCGAGCGGATGATGATGATGATGCTGATGCCGCGCGCCGCATAAACACACACAGCCAGCAGCCAAACTGCAGCGGTGCTTTCACGCGTCTCCTCACGGGACTCATGATGACAGCATGCGTGTGTCTAAAGCGCAGTTTGATGTGCATGCATATGCTGCGGTTATTTATTTGATTCCGTTCTTAATTCAGCCCGTTTCTCTCCAGCACGCGCAGATGCGCGAGGAAGGATTACGGCGAGTCAGCAGCGCGCATGCGCAGATTCAATGCTCAGGCTCTCCTAAAGGAGTCAGAATCTCTCGTCGTATCAATGTACACAAATAATCTAGATTATAAGTGGGTGAATCTCACAAAGCCTGTCAAGAACATTTATGGGTCATATTTCACCTCAAAATATCTAAACTAAAATATGAATAAAAAAAGAACCATTTCTGAATTATGACAGCCAAAATGTCTTAAAGTGAATAGAAAACATGAAAGAGTGACTGCAAGCCGTTACAAAAGGTTTATGTGCTGTGATGAACAGATTTGTATGTGGAGGTCACTCGTGTATCTTTTGTTAATGTGATTAAGCATTAAACGGATGCTTATTTTTTCCATATTTTGAGAGATACTGAAGAAATTGCCATAACAATTCCAGATCAGTGCATTATTAAAAGAAAAGATAAATGCTGACTTGCAAATGTACAGAACGCAGAAAATGTTTAGAGGACAGAATCTTAAAGTTCCTGTTACTGGCTATTTAGATGCATTACTAAATATTCTTAATGCAAACTTTTAAAAAAAAGTAAATAAAAAAGTCCCCAAAAAATGTGAAACAGGGGCTGTCATAAGAATGTATGCATTCAACGAGAAATGCATTAATCATAGCAATATATCATAAGGCTAAAGAGCAGTAGGCCAATGAATGCATGTTCAGAAGGTTTGTTGGTCCAGTGTTCAATGCAGTTCCACGTAAATGATGTTCTTCCACTTTTACAATACCTCAGCTCACAAAACCAGTCTGACAAGATCCTGTATACGCAGACACACACACACACACACACACACAAACCGGCTACAGATTCTTGAAGGGTGAGAGAGACGATTAATCCACTTATTGAAACCACAACATATTCCTTTATAGCGCGTGTTAACAATCACAAAACATGCACACATACTTAACCATGTAACACTGACAACTGCAGATTCTTGAGAAAATGAGTCACTGCATAGAAACGCACACACCTTTACTTAACATCTCAATATGCTCATACCATAAACTTCTAACAGACACACACACACACACACACACACACACACACACACACACACACACACACACACACACACACCAGTAACACCTGTTACACACTTTATGTATTCAGAGCCAACTGATCCATAAGAGACAGACAGATTGCTGAATACAGACAAACAGAAACCATTGGATCAAACGAAACTGCACTTCAATTATTTTACTAATACGCAGAAAACAGAACTGAGAATGACAGAGTGAAAGACATTCAGTCTGAATGAGGATTTGATGAATTGGAGACAGTTTATATTAGTCAAGATGAGCATTATCATGAAGTGATTCATATAACAAACTCATCTTTCTCTCCATCTCTCTCTCTCTCACACACACACACACAGATTAAAACACCAAATTTCAGCTGCTGAAGGAAAATTTCCACATCTCAGAATTCACTTCCTACTTCAGATGCATCCATAAACCAGCATTTAAACCACCACTAAACCAGCACTTAAACTGTGTCAAACCACATCGTAAACCATTACAAAACCGGCGTTCGACTTTAGAACCAACAGTTCTTTCAATGACACAATGTTACATTGTATCACTTCGCCAAGGAAGTTGAACAGAAACGATACAGTGTAACATTCGATTTGACTGTCGCTCGAGCAATTAAAGAGACAGAATCCCTCAAAACACACACATTTACATTAAATATAACCTACAGCTTGACACGTGATGTTTGTTGTGGTGTTATGATCTATTTAATCTGTGTTTAGAAAAGTGATCTTACTCGTGAAGCACAGGCAGACCTTTGGATGGACCGATCTGATCTTGTCTTCCTTGATTTGCCCGTTTAACTTTGGTCCGGAATGAGCAATTTATTCCCAAAAACCTTCATAAATACGCGCTTTCGGTCTCCACGAGCTGCTTTTTCCGCCGATCCATGCTCGTTTGTGGATAGGTTGATGTGTGATGTGATCTGGCTGGTTTGATCTACTGCATTAATCTCGCAGGGTTCCTCATGCTCTATGGTAATAATCACAAGAAGAAACAGATCACTGCGCAATCGACGTAAACCCGCACTCGACCACGGCGCTGCGCTGCGCAGATTGCGCAACTCCCGTTCAGAATACGGATTTCTGAAACTCGTTTCCCAAAATGCCTTGTGTGTATTGGAGAAAGAGGTACAATTCTTATTGGACCGCAAATGCTGTCGGCCAGTAACTGTCTCCTAGGAAACGCACAGGGTTATTCCTACAGGGGGCGCTCGGCGGCCCAGAAACATGAAATCCGTTTTTGTTTTTTATTTATTAAAAATATTTGTTTGATAAAACAGTGTATTTTTAAATCTACAAATAAAAATAATAATATAAAAAATATCTGCAATCTATAAAAGTATTATTTTAATTTCCCCATCCAGCCAAATACAATCAACTGTGATTGGTCCGTCCTGATAAGCGCAAAGAAAAGTAACAGTTATCACGTGACAACGCCTTCTACTTCATCAGCGTCTGGACAATATGTTACACACAAAAACGACAGGAAGATATTTTAATTGTCGTTGAATCAATGTAATGTTAACAAACATGATAATATATATAAAGCACTTGAATATTTAGAGACAGCTTCTGGGCCTCAGCGTGACCATTTTTCTACAGCCATTCATTCGATTTCTATGAGAGAGGAACTTCCGGATGCGGTTAACGTTAAATTAAACCGGTTTTTCTTAAAAAAAATTTGCCAAAAGCGAAACTGAGCCTGTGGTAAATTACAAAAAGATAAGAAGAAATAGCTATACATATATAAATAGATATATATATAAAATGTTAATACTTTGTTTGTTCTCATCATACATGTGATGTGACAGCGTAATTACTGCCCATTCTGAGGAAACATTTATTGTGAAACTCTTCAGGACAGCTCTGTATAATTACCGATGATGATTAATAAAGTACATGTAGATATTTCAGCACTATTAAAACAATAGTGCTGAAATATCTACATGTACTTTATTAATCGTCACCATCAAAACGATGGTGAATAGCGACATCTAGCGGAATAACGACAGTACTGTTGGATCATAGCCTAATAATGTATCAGACGTTCCAAGTGCCCCATCTAGTGGTTTACAGTGGAAGTTCTAAGAAAATAATTTTTCTGTGGTTTCAAGCTGTTCTTGGAGCTATAACATTGAGTTATGTATATAATAAATATAAGTTATGGTTTATTTGCATGTGGAAAGAATAAAAAAAACATAATGAATTTAAATATATAGTTTAAAGAGAGGCAGAACATTTTTAATGTTTACATTTAAATGTCTTTGGCCTAAATCATTATATTATAATTCTATACTTTATCTCAACGAGAGAGAATGCATAATAGAGGCATTGAGTAATGACATAATTCAGATCAATTTGGTGCAGTGATCGCTCAGTTAGCAGGACTTTGTACTAATCCAGATCTCGGCGGCCTGGGGAAAAAAAGAAAATCCTACAAACTTCATTCCCAGTTTTTTTGAAACAGTTTCAGTTTCTCATGTATTCATTCTGTTCAGTGTGTTCTTATAGCAGCGTGTGAACTGATTTAATCCTGGTAATTCCATGTCACCCGGTGCATTTGAGCTTGTATGGAATATCACATGTGCCAGGGAATATTACATATCCCAGGATTTCTCTACTTTGGGTTTGTCCCCCAAATATCTTTTTCTTGGCTCTCTATTGTGGGTTTGTCCCCACACACTTATTAATTCAGAAAAAAAATAATCATTTTATCAATTATAATGTGTGCATTTTGTATTTTTATAACAAATAATCACTGTTCCTACTACTGCTGCCATTACATCATGCCAAATTTTAGATAATTTTAATTAATATTTAAATATATATATATTAAGAAATACAATTTCTGATGAAATATGTAAGTAAAATGTTATTTATTTACTCATTTATTTCCTTATTAGGTCTTTATTCCAGGACAAATACCTTATTTTTCCAAGAATTAATCTAGTCAAAAGTGCACATAATTGAATAATTAGCCATACTGGCCATGTATCAAAAGAACCTGTCATCAAATGATAATAATTAAATGCACTCCCTATTTTGGACGACCGTGTTCTCTCGTTACCAACCGAAACTCAAATTAAAATGAGCAAGACAGGACAAATTTTTAAAATAAATAAATAAAACTAATTTTACTCTCGGGAGCAACGAGTGAGAAAGCCAACATGAATGAGACACACACGTGCTTTACATTTTTAAAACCCATAGAATAGAAATAGAATAACCGGATGGAACGGAAGTTAACATGAGAATGTACATTGTGGGCGGGGCTTAATGGACTGGGACATTTTCTATTTAATTAATTAAAGTCTATTAAACTTATTATGTTATTATCCAGGCCACCTATTGTTGATATAATAACACATACATTCTTGTATCTACAGAATATATTAAACATAGTATACCAACGCAGAAAATAATGAACATGTAATATTAATACACAAATAAAAGTAAATTTAACACACTTATCTTCTTTTTATCATGAAATAAAAACAATAATTGTAATATTAAAATGTATTTATGA
>NC_136899.1:2859109-3199109 GCF_949152265.1 Phoxinus phoxinus | reverse complement strand
TTAAATTCATCTCCTTCCCCAGATGTCCATTCTGTCAGTGTTTTGTGTTAAGCGACAGTAGTGGCCAAAAGGGATGTCCGGTCTACTAAAACGTACATCTTAACCCTTTATTCAAATATTATTCAAAATGCGTTAAAGATTTTATAAGCATATTCTGTAGGTGTGCTTGGAGTCGGTTGTTTTATATGTGATAATAACTCAAAGTACATGGCAAACATCATTTTTGGCCAGGAGGATGTCATACAAAGAAATGATGAACGTGCAAAAACAAGAGAGAACCAATGAAATATTAATAACTCATTGTGTTGTAGTTAATGTATGCTTTTTTCCTGTGAGCGGTTTGGTTTTCTATGTTTTTTTTGTTTGTTTTTTTGCATAGTAAAATAAAACCTGTATCTGTTGGCTTTTTTTATTATTGCCAAAATTTAAAATATTATTATTTTTTCTCGATTTTAATGTTTTAATCGAACATAAAGCAAAACTAAAAACAAACATCCCCTTTTGGCCACTACTGTATACAGCATTTATTAGTGCATTTATTTATATAAAACATATAAATTAGGGCTGTGCGATATTGAAGAAAAATGCGATATGCGATAACTCCTTAAATAATGCGATATTCGATATGCGATACGATAATGCGTAAAGTGTGTAAAATAAACTTAAATTATCTTTAAAATATATTTAAAATGATATAACCTACATGTTTCACATTCTTTTTATGACAAGAAAACATTCTTATAACTTCTGAAAGTGAACATCAGTGTTTTACTGTAGCATAAGAAGTGTTAGCCTATTTTAACATCAGTGTAAACCACAGGGTTTCAGGTTATCCTACATTTGGTTTATTTAATAAAAGATACTGAATCATAAAATATAAAAATAAAACATTGCTTAGTTTTCACTGTATGAATTAAATATATCCTGATACTTATTAAAGCTAAAAAACAACTTTGTCTTTTGTTCATGACCCCATTTATTTAAGCTGTTGCGATATGCATATTGCGATATATAGCCTACATTTGCGATATTTCGATAAATTCGATATATTGTGCAGCCCTAATGTAAATAAATATATATATATGCTTTTCATTCAGTTTCATATAAATAAATGCACTGCATTGCTATAAAATTGTGACACTATATATATGCTGTTTGGAACAGCGTGTCCAAGGTAAAATATAACAGTTTGGTTCACTGTCCCCCCCCCCCCTATCCAATATAAACATAAGTCTTCCTGTTTTTTATCATTAGAATTGTTTTGTTCAGGTTTGAAAACCAATTGTCTGCGAACAACATTTAAAGGTGAAGTGGAACAGCTCGAGTGACGTTGGCTTCCTCTTTTCCTGCGTGAACATGAACAAGCAGTCTCTTTGTGTCTCTCTCTCTCAGGATGGCTCTGGCGTGATGTTTGCAGGCTGTTATGCTGATGTATTCAGTATGGACACACTGATGGAGTAAGTCTTCACGTTTTGCATTTCATTAACACTCGCATCAATATTCATCATGTTTAAAAGCCCTAAAGACAGTCCTTGATGTACTGTGCTTTTAGAGAAGCGTTCAGACGCCTATAAATCAGCCAATATTTGGCCATATTAACAATATCAGCATTAGCTGATTTAAACAAATGCTGGTATCAGCCAAAATGTACTCTGTCTGTATCCATAAAAACAGGATTTACACTGGCTACTTTTTCTCAGGTATTCTCCAGTTTGTTAATATTCAGACCCTTTACTGAGACGCCAAATCAAGCTCAAATTGATTGACACAATAATGATGAGCAGTGGTGATTATAATTCTGTTCAACAGGAAGTGCTAATGTCATTTTGATGAAATCTTAAAGTCATTTTAAAGCCCATCACATCTTCTGGCGTCACACTGAGGCAGTGTTTTGTGAGTTGAAGCTAGTTAAGGGTAAAAATAGTGTCTTTGGCTCCTCCTACAACTCATTCATCATTGTCCCTCCCACTGCGGCCCATATGTAGATTTATTGAAGGTGGGTGTGGCCAAAAGGTGGAGCCTTATTTAAACCTGTAAGTACAATTGACCGTTCGCAAAGACCCGCCCCCCTTAGTTACTGTCGCTATGCCACTCTCATGCCACACCATGTTCTCACGCAGTGAGAAATACATTGTGGAGCAGAGAGGAGACTGACAACACACTGACAGACAGGACAGACCAGGTTACTTTTGATAACGAATTAAACAAAGTCTCACCTTTCAAATTTGGTAATTTTTTTTACGAAATATAAACAATAAATACAGTTTTGTGGCTCTTTAATGTGTCGTGACAGATCGCTGTAGAGCATCAGTTAAAGCTGCTCGTGAACCGATCATCTCTTCCTTCTAGTTCATTTATAGCATCAAATAAACATGAATGAACATCAGAAGGAATGTTGTTTTAACCGCGGAAAGGCGTCAGTACACTCCGCTTCTCAAGTTCAAATCCTCCCATGTTAATCTACTAACTCTCCTGACTGCTTTGTCCGACAAAATGGCGGATGGCGAAGTATGATTGGTCAGATCACCTGTCAATCAAGCTCCCTGCGAAGGGTCAATTGAATCATGAGAAACAAGTTTACTTTAGAAAAAGTAGGTGAAATAATACAGAGTTGTCAGACACCCTCGTTTATGCACACTGTGTCACAGCGAAGTACGCATTTTTCGGACACAGGGGAGATGTGCCTGGGGCGTACTGCTTTATTAAAACACACTGACATCTCATCTGTGCTGGTTTTGGTTCTGTTAGTGCGTATGTGAGCTGTCCTCAGAGACAGATAGACTTGACAAGCCACCATCAGAACCATCAGCATCAATAATCTGTGATTTGATTTAAAATCACCCTCGTCGCTTGCGTGCGAGAAAGAGAGCAGAAGACACTAGAGGGCAATGTTTATTCTTCACAGGGCTCCAGACTAACATCTGAGAGATGAGTTCTGGGGGGTGGGGGGATTTTTAATCATAAAGCTAATTTACTTGTAAAATTACTATTGTTTTGCATTAATAATTGCAGTAACTAATAATATTACAGCCTAGTTTCACAGACACAGATTAGGCCTTAGTTCAATTAGGGCATTTAAATAGCTTTAATAAACGTGCCTTAGAAAAAAAAAAAAACATTACTGGTGTGCATCTTGAGACAAAACAATGGCACTGACATATTTTTAAATATCTTAGTGCAAGTTGCTTTCAGTTAAAACAGCTAAAAATTGCATTAAGGCTTAAGCTTTGTCTGTGAAACATAACTGTGGGTTTATTTCTTGGGAAAATGCACAGAGATTTAGAGATTTGAAGTGCTGGAAAAAGTGTGAATCACTTGAAAATCCTTGAAAAGTGCTTGAATTTCTCTCCCAAAAGGTTGTACCAACCCTGAAATGAATAGTGTAAAAACATTAGACTATTTCTGCCACAACAATACCATGGTGACAGTTAGCGGCGCTACGTTAAATCCACCGTGAGTGTTGGTGATTTGTAGACTGAAAAGCCTTCTATAACTTGTTTGTTCATGGCACAATGTTTGGTTTAGGCTTTGTGTTGCATTGTTCGGGTCCATTTTGAAAGAAAATAATATCAGGGATATCTTTTTACTACAATAAACTATTTGTTTTTTCTCTGCCATGTTTTAAAATGTAAGTTTTATCTTAAGTATAGGCCTTTTTTCTAGTTTACACTACCGTTCAAAAGGTTGGGATTGGTATGATTTTAAAATGTTTCTGAAAGAAGTCTCTTCTACTCACCAAGGCTGCATTTATTTGATAAAAAAATACAGTAATATTGTGAAATATTATTACAATTTGAGAACCGGATAACCGTGAACCGGAAGTTGCAAACGACTTTTCTCCAGTGTTGTAACGTATTTCCAAGTGAAAGGGAATAGAGAGCCTAAGCCCCTCCCCTTCCGGTGCATCACCATGGGACCTTATTTCGGAAAAATATTGAATGGTAGTCAATGGCGAGAGACAACAAATATTTTGATCTCGTTTGAATTGTGCCCTGAATTACACATATGATGTTTGTCATTTTAAAAGATACATTTTAAAGTCAAGAAAGTCGCAGTTTGATGTAAAACTGTTGAGGTATAAGACTGAAAATACGTCATTACAAAGACTACAAACCCAAAAGGCGCACATGTGACGTCATACCTTTTTACTCAATGAATGAAGCTAACTTTACTGAAGCTAACTTTACTGAAGCTAACTTTACTGAAGCTAACTTTACTGAAGCTAACTTTACTGAAGCTAACGTTACTGAAGCTAACGTTACTGAAGCTAACTTTACTGAAGCTAACGTTACTGACGCTAACTTTACTGAAGCTAACGTCTGTCATCTATAGTCTTCCGTTATAATCGTAACGTTACGCCGTGATGCCGGAGTGTGTTGTACCAGACTGCACACACACACGAGCAACGGTTGACGTATAGTGCGAGACGAGAGATGAAGTTCATTGAGCGATTTTCACATAAAACTAAACGTTACTCTTCAGTTTTATGACAAACTGCGACTTTCTTGACTTTCATAATTATCTTTTAAATTGACAAACATCATATGTGTAATTCAGGGCACAGTTCAGACGGAATAAAAAGATAAGTTGTCTCTCGCCATTGACTACCATACATATTTTTTTCCAAAATAAGGTCCCATGAGCCGGCAGCGGAGGGGCGGGACTTAGGCTCTATATTGAACAGAGGGTTTTACTTTAGCGCTCCTCCTCTCCATCTCTGCTCATAGCAGACTGACGGTTTGAGGGGAGTGGCTAAGCGTTTTCAACCCCGTCATCAGAAAAGGAACGCAATTCCAGACCGGAAGTAACTTTTCAGACTTTGATTAAAGGTTACCACGGCAAACAATTTTTTTTCTGATTTCCTGTTGACTTTAACCATTTTATATGCAATTCAAATACAGAAATCATAAATTTAAATGTTTTTGGAGTGTACTTTGAAATAATGCTTTTTTATGTAGCACATTTCTATGATATAAGGTTTAGAATTCAAAAAATAGTGGTGAAAATTGCCTAAACATTCACCACATCTCTTATCGGTTGGACAAACATATAGTCAGTCCCTCACAGTGTGTCGTGCTGGGGTGTGTTTCCCGTACAACACCGTAACTCGTTGCTGAACTATAAGCACGATGCATCGTTGAAGAAATCACCTACAGTAGCTGGTCACGACTGTGACTCCCAAAACCGTACTGTCACAAATTTGTCATTCAACCACGCTGGTTAATGATGTCACGCAGGTTATGGATTAATAACTTCTTTTAATGAATCCGTTTGAGATCGAATTAATGCTAGATTTTTTGCTATAAATTACAGACATGGCATCTGAGGACCAATTCTCCTTTTGCTTTATTTCCAGATTCAATCATAAGCTCGTTCTTGCGTACTAGAGCACGAACGCACATGCGCACTGTTCAAAAACGGTGCTTTAAATCTCTTGAGAGACGTATATGACGTCTCTATATAAGATATTATTATAATATTAAAAGATATAGATTTAACTGAATGTCAGCTTGCTTGTTTTTCTCAAGATAAGGATTTATTTAGCCCACATGTCATGCAAACAAGAATAATGCTTCTAATAACAGGACGAGAGCTGTCGTTCCAACCACACAACTTTGCGATGCTGTTTGCGAATGTTCGTTTGAACAATGGTTTTAGGAAACACTGACTCGTTGATCTATACTGATAACGAAGAAACTTGCAACCCTAGTTGGCTGATGATGCTTTCTGGAAACACACACCTGGTCGTGATGCTCAGACAAGCATAGTATCAAATGAAATATCATTTTCATTATGCGCAGAGTTGAATGTTTGATATAAGAGTGTCAGGAAACACGATTAGAGCAGTGTAAAAAATATGACTTATCACAGCAGTGACCTAAAGCTGTATTGATTGGAGAAGCCAGGTTATGACGCATACTTGCTATTTTTGATGTTTCTCCCAAAGGTAGCGGATATCATGATCATCATCTCCATTGTTGTTACTAGCATGTATTTTTTTTTCAACCCTGTGATGTATGATATCCCTTGTCCGTGATGTTGTTCACATATCCCTGTTTGGTGTGCTAATGAACACTGGAAAGCATGAATCCAAATCTTCACCAAACCCACCAAATATTCACAATATTTGCAAAAAAAATCACCTTTTTTTAATGCAAAAAAACAAAACAAATGGGACAGATTTTTTAAAGTCACATGTTGGGAGTGAAATGAGGGTGAGTAAATAATAAGAGAATTTTAAACTAAATTACCACATTTTTTTTAAAATAATGACACTATTAACAAAAAACAGGTAAAAACCTTTGTTTAATATGTACGATTCTTGCAATGAAACCATGCAGACTTAAAGTCCAAAATGCTTTGCTTTAAGAAGCGAGAAGTGTGTGTGTGTGTGTTTGATTGCGTTTGCTTTGATAGCTGATGGTTGATTCGGCTCCCTTGATTAACTTGACCTGTACTGTACATTCTGTTACATCCATTCCCTCCATGTTCAGCTTCTAGCAGGAGAGAAAAACCGCAGACGGCAGCATAAGCAGGATTCTGCAGGGAGGGAAAGATGCCTGGACGAAGTTACATGCTAGGACACAATTAATTCTCACTGAGAGCAGCGGACACAGTCCTGTAAATCTGCCATGAATGTGCGATATATATTCGGAGAGCTGCGCTCAGTTTTGCTTGCAGCAGGCAAAAAAATGTGCCAGTCTGATGCTAACCTTTTTTTTGTGTATTTTACTTGGTATATTAATTCAGTTTTAATATCTAGCCAGCATATTAAGAGGAAAACAGTGGATCTAGTGAAGCAAACAAAAGGCAAGCGATGCTCTCCCATCCTCTGCCTGTATTGATTTTTTGAACTCCACTCTCTGAAGTGCAGCCCAAGCTGCTGTCTTTATCAAAGAGTGATTCTCACACACACGCACACACACATATACACACGCGCACACACACACATATACACACGCACACACACACATATACACACGCACACACACACACACACGCACACACACATGGATATGAAATCACTGATTCTAGCCAATATTGCCTTCTTACTCTGATACCTTTTTCATTTTTAGCCATTAATTTTTTTCCCTCCTCTGGTCTAGATGATATTTATTCTTTCAGAGCGCTCGGCACGTATTTGAGAGAGAGAGAGGGAGAGAGAGAGGGAGGCTGAGAGGGAGAGATGCTGATGATGTTGCCGCAGCACTGATGATGCTCTGGGGAGAATGCTGAAAGACACTAAACTCACACGCGCCTGTCTCTGGGAGAGACCCTGCGCCCGCAGCGCTGCTTTTAAAGGAACTTATAAGCATTGCTATTTTCAGTGTGAGAGCGAGCGATGCTCAGGTGGGCACGCGACTGCTGCTGCTCCGCGTTTGCCGATGTTCACAGGGGAATTGTGGGGATGTGAGAGGAAAGGAGAATGAGTGAATGAATTCCTCAAGTAAACAACAGCTCGTGGAAGAACATCAGAACGCGGGCGCACACGCATGCAAGGGACAGAATGGCAAGTTTCGGGAAACTTACGGATTACTTTAACCGTCGGCGTTCCAGAGATGAGCTCATGACTCGGAGGGATGCCCGTCGCAGCGGCAGTTACTGTTGCACGGTAGCCGAAGCCAGGTACTCCTAAAACTGCGGGATTTGAGAGTGTGCTTTCTAGGAAATTTGTGTGTGTCCCCTGTCTGAGATTTCCAGACTTTTATTTTGAAAACAGCTGGTATATTTAGTTAATACTCTAATAATGCTGACATATGAATTTCATGTGGCATTGCCTCAAAAAGAGATGAGAAAATTGATAAATCACCTGTAAATATAGCGGATAAAATCTTAATGATGCCTTTAATTATGTTTTTGTATATTTTGGTTAACAGTACTTGATGGGTGTAGTCCTGGAGGGTTCGAGTGCAGTCAGTTCACCTGGACATCTGGTCAGTGCCAGGACAGAACAGGGCGGGTTGAGAGAAATGAGCAGCCAATGAAATAAGAGAATCTAGAAGAGACGGGGAACTGTGATTGGCAGGGATTGAACTGAATCGTCAGGATGTTTTAGTCATGAACCTTTGAAGAGGTGTGCTTGTACATCAAATCTCTGAATGCAGTCTAGTGACTTTATTGCTCTGGTGTTTGTTTTATTTGAGCTCCGGTTATGTTGCATTTGAGTTGCATGTGATTTTATTTTAAAATTCCCTTGAAGAGTATAAGAGTAAGGGTTAGTAAGAGAGTAACTGTACAGTAAGAGTATAGATTAGAACTATAAAATGAATGTGCAGCTTCTCAGATCATTTCTGTGTCTTGGCAAATTTAAACACACTGTTTGAGACATTGTTGATCTCGTATGAAACACTAGAAGAGACGCATGTGAGATTGCCAGGGTCTTTTTCTCAAGAGAAACATCTGAGAAGCAGGAGACATAGAGGAATTAACATTCGCTCATCATTCACTCACTCTCATATCATTTCAAATTTCAAATGATTTTCTGTTTTTGAACACAAAACGAGTCATTCTGGATGTACTAATCGGTTCTTTTTATACAGAATGAAAGCGTATGGCTGGGAATTTTCATTCAGTTTTATTTATACACTATTTACTTTTATTTATATATTTTCAGTTAGTAGTTTTGTTATATACCTTTATGTGTTACTTGGTTTTTTATATTTCTAATTAGCTTTATTTTCATTTAAGTTTTAGTCATTTTAGTTAAACTTAGTTATTACATTAAGTTTTTATCTAATATTTATATTTTATTTTATCTAAGCTTTATTTCAATTGACAAACAATTTAGAATAGTTTTTTTTAACAATAACAACATTGTTATCTTCCATTCAAAGTTGCAAAATTGGAATATTGCATAAAAAATGTGTGGATAAAGCAGCATTTCCATCTCGTGTTCAAGAGAAAAAAATCGTCACTTCCTGGAAAATTGGCACAAAATATCTGTCATAAAAATGGAAGTCGCTGCAATCGGTGAAGCCACTCTGGCTCTTTATTCCTCCTTCATAAATGACTTGCGTCTCTGAGCACACAGACGAAACGTAATAAACGCTGTCATGATCTCTTGCGTTCGGTTGCTGGTGTTTGGGAACACAATCATGCGAGACGCTTCTGAGAGGGATTTAAACCAAGTCGTTCTGATGGCTCAGGCATTTCAGAACGACCAAACTAACATCTGAGATGCTGTGCGATGATTGGATAACTGGACTAATCAGCGGACCAATCAGTTTTTTGTTGCGCATCAAGGGATTTATTCTGTAAATGTGTTTTTTTATCTATGTTTTAATTTGCGCATGTCTTTTTAATCGGATAAAACAAATGTATCTGTCTCAATTGAAATGCATGATTTCTAAAAATGCACATCTTGGCGTTCGGTTCCAGCTTGTGTTTTTTTACGCAGTCTCCTAAAATGCGCATAAAAATAGGTGGATGGAAACAGTTCAATCATTTTAAAGTCTGTACTTCTGTAAGAACATATTTATGAGTAAAACATGGTATTAAATTGTAGGTCAGGGCTTGAACTGATGAAAGCCAGGTGTTTGCTGGGGTTGGAAATTGTTTTATGTGGGCCAGAGGCAGAGCAAGTTATTAAGTTTTGATAAAAGATTACGAAGAATTTTTTTAAAGAAAAGTGGAATAAGACCAGGACCATGTATTTTAAAAAAAAGTCAATGGTCTCTTAAGATTTCATGTTGTTCTGCTCTAGTTCTTAAATCTAATTTTTATTGCAGGCCTCCAAAACTTATTAGTGAATATTAATAAACTAAATTCTCTTTATTACCCTAAATTTAAATTGTCCACAATATGATCAAGAGTATCTTTATACATTTTATGAAATAAGTTGTCACATTGGTCATAATTAAAGTTTTTTTTGTAACAAAATTTATGAGAATATTTTGCTTTATAAAATAAATAGTTTATCTGGGAAAGATTAATGATAGGAAACCATATGAAGCCTTTAATATTTGATAGTGTATTTATTGGCATAGACCTCAATGAAATGCTCTGCAGCTGCTCTTCACATCTGTGCTTTAGCTTTCCTTCTTTTCTCTGTTTCTGTAGTTTTTGGGATGTTTTGTAGTGTGGTTATTGTATGTTGTTTTTATAAAATGCAGAACATATTTTTGCGCTGTTGCTTTGATTTACTTCAGTGTTTTGGATCGTAAGCTTGTTGCATAACCGAGCGCCTGTTCAGATCACAGACAGACGCCGTCACATTCTGCTGTAGAATTTCCTGAAGCCGTTTGGAATTCACTGGTCCGTCGTTGCCAGACATTCACACATGAATGCGGCCAAATCTCCACACGCTGCTACACTCCATCCTGCATGCTTGAAGAGTAATGTTTTCAGCATTACTATAACCTTTCAGATAGACCGATACAGACTAGTTCATGTAATGCATGCAAACTTTACATGCTAATTAAGACCACATGTTTCTGCTGTTTGAGATCATTTTAATCAATTTTAGTCTATACATTTGATATGGTTTTACTTATTATTAAACCATAACAATAAATAAATTGATAAACAACATAAATAAACACACTTCTTTGAACCCTCAGGAGAAAATCACATGTTAAACATAAATTTGTTTTCAGATACACAATCACACACATGCATAATGCAGTTATACAGTGTAAATCATTATACAATGAATGCAAAACATTGATTGTTCGTTCTTTTATTGTGGAGATTATTTCAGAAAATCATGTATTTTAGTGAATCGGACTGTGATAGATTATTGATCCGTTGGTTATGATTGCTTGTTTGTATTCCAGGTCGTTGGAGCGACGGCTGCAAAGGCCTCTGTTGGCCAAATCCAGAACATTACCCAGCATCCCCCAGTCCCCTGCCGCCATCCGTGTGCAGCAATCTGATAATGTTTGTGAACGACAACACCGCCCACGTGTTCCTTCCAGCCCTGGTGGTCTTGAAGCATGTACGCTGCCCCCTGCAGGTATTGCGTGTGTGTGTTTGTTTATTTATGTTTATTTGAACCGCACACCCATGAAAATCAAAACATATTTTATTAAACTCTCGGTTTTGATGATTCTGCTGTGAACTACATGAAAATATGTTCTGTTGGGTGACAACCAAAAAAACCTGAATCTCATGAAAACATATCCAGCTCACATTTCACCTTGAAATCAAAAGGAGAAATAAGAGAAATTATATATATATATTTATATTGCATGACGAACATAAAAGACAATATTTTTTTTCAATATTTTTAACTTTTAAGCAGTTTTGTTTTTAATAATTTTAATTATTCTTGTGTTGATTTAGTTTTAACTATAATCTGCATATTAAAGGTACACTATATAACATATGGCCCTCCAGTTATTAAAAAACAATAATGCATACATTTTGCTAAGGAACATTGTTTTGTTCTGTGGATGAATATGGTTTGCAGCACCTGTGTTTAGATGGAAAGGATCTCCAGCTGACTATAGCTGAAGACATAATTGTAGCTCTACACATTAATAGACAGTATTTCCTTGATAATAAATTCCAGCGCGGCACTACAGCAACCAACAAAATGACCTTTTTTCAATCGATAATGTTGAGTGATAAACGTTTACAACATTTCTAATCCCTCAGTTCTCTCCATCTCTGAAAAGCCAAGCCAATGTTGATTCTTGTTTTATTACGTGCTCTGTCGCGCTCTCGTATTGCCAACAGACTCTCCTCTGTTTTGCGTTTGTTATAAGCGGGGGATTCTCTGGAGGTTTAGCGGCTCCATGTTCAACCTTTCAACCTATGCCGCCCACTCCCACACCAGACACGCATGAAAGTAGCCGGAACAACTTTTCTCTATTTGGGGATATGACGAGACATGGGCGAGTGACGCATGTACGCAATTTCTCATGAAAACTATACCCTCGGGTCTAAAATATAAACACGTATAATAGGCTTACCATAGGGAATCAGTGTAAGACAAAAACAAATTTTGGAAGAGGGATTGATGATGTATTATTAACTCATTATTTAAATTTAGTTAATTGTAACAAAAAAGTTGCATAGTGTCCCTTTAAATAGCATTTTTTACATTACAATAATGTTTTTTGTTATTTTCTCATTACAATAATGAAATTGAATGAGCTAGAAACATACTAAAAATGTTGCAGTGCAGAAACACTTATTGGTACAAATAATAGGCTCCATTTTCTTCATGCAAAATGTAATTTAGATTTTTTCTTTTGATTTTAGGATCAAATATGTGTTGTTAGACTCACCCTCATATTCTGAATATTTTTTATTTTTCAGCATTTGAATGAGCAGGTTGATTTGTTGAGCACAAATAATAAATATGATTGAAAACATCAATTGATAGAATTGGCAGTATAGTTGTGAATGGACGACATTTCATTCGGTGGCTGGAACGAGAGCCTTCCACACAGCGCATTCCATTCACAACATGTGTGAGCTTTGCGGCATGTTCAGCCGTCTGCGTGCTCTCGATATTTACTTCTGCCTGCACTGCTCAGCCAAATCCCCCCTTCACTCTCTTTCTCACGCTTTTCTCCTCAATTCTCACAGCTGCGCTGCTCTTGTGTTAAGCTTCTGTGAAGGATTTTTTCACTGTCTCTCAAATGTTAAACCTAAAGTCTTTGGCTTCCTCCCCATTCTAGTTGCTTAGCAACTGCCATCGCCAACCGCGGAGCGTCGTGGCTGTTTAACACACACATACACTCCGAATCCCAGCCGTCTCCCTCAGTGTGTTTGACGTGCTCATTATGCTGGGATCATGCCAAATGAGGGCCGTAATGTCTCATAGCAACTCTGACCCAGATTTGACTGACTCAACTGTAATAAACATGAATAACTCTGTTCCAGCGGTCTGACAGCTCCCTTATGTCCTCATCAGAAAGTCTGCAGATCTAGCCGTGAGGCAGGGGCTGCCTGGGAATAACCACCAGCCAAATAAGGTTAAATATGGCGTGTGTGATATTTCACTGATGTGTGATCAGAATCGTACCCGTCTGTCTGTCCTCAGGCGAGATGTGGCGGCTCGAAGATGAGAACGAGAGGGACGTCGCTCCGGGTGCCGTTGACCTGCGTCCGCGCTCTCAGTCGCCGTTCTCACATTTCCGGCGCCGGGCGGCGTATCTGAGGAAGAGCATGTCTGCGGATGATCACCTGGGAGATTCAGAGTTTGAGTCCGGCCAGCCGGAGGGGAGGAGCTTAGCCGATCCTAAAGCCAAACTGAAGAGGAAGTTTGTAAGTACTTGTGTTCAAACTTGCTTTATTCTAAACTGAGTTCACACAAAAATGCGTTCGGTCATTATTAACTCCAAACCTGTATGTTTTAATTAATTGTATTAATTAATTAATTATTAATTCAAACTGGTGAAATGCATACAAGAAGATGTATGGTGAAATTAAATGCAAACACAAATGAGACTTAAATTATTTTAGGTCTGTTCCTCACGCAAAGCTACACTACTAATATATATATAGTAAAAAGTTATTTATTTCTGTGATCAAAGCTGAATTTTCAGCACTCCAGTCTTCAGTGTCACATGATCCTTCAGAAATCATTCTAATATGCTGATTTGCTGTGTGTATATATGTATATAAACCCTTTTCTATATATAATACATATATTATACTTTTTTTCAGCAAGGATGCATTAAATTGATCAAAAGTGGCATTAGAAGAAATTTATAATGTTACAAAAGGTTTATATTTCAAAAACATGCTGTTCTTTTGAACTTTTCATTCAGCAAAGAATCCTAAAAAAAGTAGCTCAGTTTCCACAAAAAAACACTATAATAGGGACCATTATTAATAATTAAGCACTAGTAATAATAATTAAGCAGCAAATCAGCATATTAGAATGATTTCTGAAGGATCATGTGACACTGAAGACTGGAGTAATGATGCTGAAAATTCAGCTTTGATCACTGGAATAAATTAGAAAATAGAAAACGCGTATTTTAAATTGTAATAACATTTCACAATATTACTGTATTACTGTATTTTTGAGCAAATAAATGCAGCCTTGGTGAGTAGAAGAGACTTGAAAAATTGTAATTATTCAAAACTTCTGATGGTAGTGTGTGTAAAGTAAATTGACAGAATTTTAATTTGCATGTAATTGAAGTAATTGAAGTCATGCACACAGAAGGTTTTGTATTAATATTTAACGTGGTGTGTATAATAGCACGAAAGCCGAGCCCTCATTACCTGCCTGCATCGTGTAATAGAGGCTCAGGTGTTCGAATGCAACCTGGCATGTGGAGAGGCTTCAGAAAGCTGAAGACAAAACCAAACTGTGTATGAGTTTCACTGTTTCACATGATGGGCTCTTCTTTGCACCTTATGGGTCGTCTCTGTTTAGGGGTAAGACATCTATGTGCATGGTTGATCGTCTTAACTTCTTTTTAAGTTATCGTCAGAACAACTAGACCTGTATAACTTGGCAGTTTTAGGGATAAGAAATGTTTCATAGGAATATTTTGAGCACAGCCTTTCAATAAGTCAAATGATAAATAAATAATTAGGCTAACTATAAGCTATATTGCACAAGACCATCTTAGTCCTCACAAAAATGGTGTATATAATAACAGGGTATGTTGTTGCTCACAGCAGGCAATTTGAAGTCAGACAGTAATTGCTTTGAAATTTATTGTTGAAACAGTGGATTTGTTATAAAAGCACTTTAATGTTTGTAGCGGCGGGGCTTTAAATGGGATGAATTTAGCGATGCAGCTTCTCTGAGATGGTCAGACTGTCTGAAATTTGTGTATCTACATTTTTACCTATTTTTAAAGGGTTAGTTCACCTTAAAATGAAAATTAAGTCATCATTTTACTCACCCTGCTGTTGTTTTTATGCATCAAGCTTTAAAAAAGACACAAAATGATCCCATGCGACATGTGCCATACATTACAATGTTCTGGAGAACTAAGAGCTTATAGAGTGTCATGAGTCAAGCAAAGAAAACCAAGGGCCAAGGACAGGATTTTTGTTAATTAATATATTAAATTTCAGTTTGTTTTCCAGCAAACCCAGTCATATACCTCCAGAACACTTGGAATATATACGGCACGTGTCGCATGGGATCATTCTGTGAGATCTTGCATCTTTTTTTAAAGCTTGATGCCTGTCGCTATTCACTGCCATTATATGAACGAGTGTGAGCGGGACTTGTTTTTTTTTTGGTCCGAAGAAGAAAGTGGCATTAGAAAAACATGAGGGTGAGTAAATGATGATTTAATTTTTATTTTAGGGTGAACTATCCTTTTAACACAGCTACTAAAAATATTAGAATTAAAATACTAAGAACAAATCTATATAAACTCACTAGTCAACCTCAAGTCAGTTGTCAAGTTGTCTACCGTCTCATACCAATTTATAAGTGTATTTTATAAGCTCTTTTCCTCCCGAATCTTTCATTTTCAGTGTAGGAGTGTCGTGGTACAGTAAGCAGATTATTTTGTTTTTTTTTATGTGGATTTTTTTCTCTCTAAAGAAGCAAGTATACTGTACGGTTTAATAATTCACTACGCTGACACATTCAGAAATTGTTCCAGGGTTGCAGAATGCTTTATTTTCAGAGAGCTTAGTTGTAACAATTTTGTAGAAATAAACAGTGCTTTGGCAGTCTGCCGACAACTGCCAGCTTGAAGAGGTTTGTGGGAGAAAATGGCTGGAAAAAGCTTTTTGCTGCATTAGCTTGCTGTTTGAAAGTCCTGCTGGTTACAGATGATTGTACACGGTGTGTGGACTTCTAGTGAACTTTATGTGCTTGATCTGTGTGTAAGAACTGTGTGGAGAGACATGACAGCAGCAGCTCCATCAGGAGGATGTTTGAATAATACATTATAGATATTCATGGCAAGTATTTGTCATATATTAATCAAAAATTTGATTTATTGCATGATGATGCAGTTAGGCTGGATTGGTTTCTGTATTATACATTTCTAGAGCACATGCATAAGTATGTGCTCTGAAGTTGTGTTTGCATGGGGACTAGAAAATCACAGTAATTATTATTTTTAATGGGCATGCATAAATTCTAAAATTCAATGATACTTTACAGTTCTCATCCATTCAGGCAGGACTAAGGCTAAAGGCCCGTCACACCAAGAACGAGAACTATATTAGTGTCCACACCAGCGGACGATGTCGTTCTGTTTTGTCAGTAGCCGCTTTAAAACGTCAGAGCAGTTTTTATAGTCTCTGTCAATGTTTTTTTATCGTTCATTAGCTGGAAAAAAATATTTTTCTGAAAGTAATTCCAACGATATTGTTTCTCTGCTGTACTCTCTGCTAGGTTTTTATATTTTTAGAGCTATGTCTTTATCATTGTAGTTATCGTCCTTGGTGTGAATGGGCCTTAAGACTTAAGAAAATGTATTTGTTTGAATCTCACAAATAATGTCCAAGTCACATTTCACCCAAAAAGATTGCAAGAATTTTTTTAAAAACTAAAAATATGTTTAGTGTAAAGAAGTGTTGTTTTAGTTTTATATTTTACTTTATAATTTAGCTTTATTGGCCAGAAATTATAATTTTTTATTTTAATTTAAGTTTCAGTTAACAATAAGAGAACTGAATCAAGGAAATAAACTTTATATTTAGTTTTTTTTTTCATTATTTCCATTATAGTTAAAAACATTTCTTCACAAATTCTCATTACTATAATATATATAGTTTTACTGACTTTAATTATGATTTTTGTCTTTTTTTTGGAACTCCCATTAAGATATAACATTACAACAAATACTAACATAATGCATAAATACTTTTACTGCAATGCAAACAAAATAATATCTTATTTAAATCATAATGACAATTTTTGGAGAAAGTGTGCATTTTCTATAAGCAAAATATTATTTCTTTGTGTTGAAATATGACCTGGACATTTTCAGGTTTTGTGAGATTGTCTATGAAAGGGTTTATCATAGTAATAATGCAACCAAAAAACATCCTAAAATAAACAACGAATCCTAATGTAAGATGCGTTTTTGTAATTATAAAATTGGAATAATTCCAATAAAAGCAATTAAAAAAATTATTCCCAGAGGAATGTTTGTATTTCAGTTTTATGTCATTTTATGTGTGTGTAGTTCTGCAAGCCGAGCTCTAGATGGCAGTGCTTAATAGGCACAAACTCTCTATCAGTCTGTGTCTCTTAATGCTGAAATGATCATCAAAACCCTTCATTAAGAGCATGAACACTTCAACGTTTCCAGAAATTACAAATGTACAGAAGACAAGCATCACTAATAGGGAAGGAAAGAAAAATCTAGAAGAAATTGCAACGTTTAAAGTGTCATCTCTTTTGTATGTGCTGTTTTGTTGAAATGCACTAGCTCACACACACACACACACACACACACACACACACACACACACACACACACACACACACTTGAGAGGCGAAAGGCTGGACATTTTTTCCTCGCAGCAGTGGTTGCTGTTGGTTACGTGGTGAAACGGCGGCCATTAAGGGTCATTATGTATTTAGTTGTGGGGCATCGCTCCCAAACTCATCCTCACACTCTTCCCTCTGAAGTTTGTCCTTCCTTTCTTTTCTGTTTTGTTCCGTCTGCGTTTTATATCATCATGTCTTCCTAACAGAAAGCTTGTTACCTAGTAAAGCAGTTGAGTTAACGCACTTAGTTAACTCTTACCAGACCTTAATCTATCACCGCTGGTAAAGTGGTGTGTAGACTCTCCATTGAAAATGTTTGTATTAGTCAAAAGATGAATGAAATGCATCCTGACGCATGGTAGGCTGAATGCTTATGCATGTGTGAATGTGAATAAATTATTTCAATTGGATAACCAGAACCATTCCTCACAGTCTTTATCGAATCAATTCATTCTCGTGAGAACTTGCGATTAGAATAAAAGATCAAATAAACAAACTTATTTTTTTCCCCGTGATTCTTACATTTTTTTAGCAGAAATAAAAGATGAAAAAGCATATTAGAGTTTCTGAGAACAGTATTTGTGATGTTTTTGAGAGGGGGGGGGGGGGGGGGGATCGACACAAACACAAAGAAAGAGAGATATGCTCTCAAGGATCGAGTTAAAAATATGAGAAATCTAAGTGTTTACTTTTTTGGATATTGATTAAATTCAACTACATGTAGTTCACTGTGTGCGATTTCCTGGAGCGTTTTTTATGCCAGATTGTAAACAACCACGCTAGCAACCACTTAGCAACATTGTTGCAGTTTTTGTTTGGCAAGCAACACTTACATTTTCTTCAGAAAATGTGTCAATTATGGAGAATACAATGTGTTTCTGTCCGAATATGATTTTGTACCCTACCCTCTGAAAAAAAAAAACCTTTGAACAATTTCCACCTTAGAAATTGCTAGTAAGTTTCACAAATAATTACAAAGAATATGCAAACTAAGCATGACATTTTGAAGTAGTAAGCCTGAAATAGTAAAATGCACTCCAATAATCTTCAAAAAAATCATTTTTTACAGTGTAGGCAACTGAAGTGTTTATGAATTATATTCCATTCGTCTCTGCTCTGATTGCGTATTAATCAATTCGAGATGTATGATTGTTAATTACGAGCTGTCTTCTTTCTGTATGCACACTAATAAGGGCTTGACAAATTGCACTTTATGGATTTATTTCACCCACAAATCATGTTGTTCCAATCCTGTTTGATTTTCTTTCTTCTTCAAAACACAAAGATGTGTGCTGGTCGCTCTTCTGCAGCACACATCTTCAATAATAAAATCCTCATATTTGACTCATGCACTGTATTTTCAAGTCTCCTGAAGTCTGACAGCTTTATGTGAGGAACAGACTGACATGAATGTTGTTATTCACGTATACCTTTTCTCTCCTAGACACAATCATAAGTTCATTAGAGAAGCAGCAATGTGCAGTTCTTAAAGGAGAACTCCAGCGCAAAATGAACCTTTGGTCTAATTACACATTGTTACCTAGTCAACCGTTATCTGAGATTTGTTTTCATGATTATCGAATGTAAAATAGTTTTATCTCTAAAAACAGTTTAGCCTATAACGCTAGTATAACGCTAGTGTATTGGGCATTGAGTAATGACAAATAGAAATCGCTTGTTAATACCACTAACAAGGCTCAAAATAGCCCCACACTAACACGGTAGCATAATGAGGGTCCCTACCTTCAAACCGAAGCATTGAGAACTTTGACAGTGTCCAGACAGTTTAATAAGAAGATATTTTATACATACAGTCAACTTCGCGTATACAAGCAGAAGCCATCTTTGAAAAACAGTCTCTATCAGTCGATCTACGAACGCATATAGAATCTCATATGGTCTCGTTCACATCTCACCAGTTGGATCGGCGTTCGTAGATCGACTGATAGAGACTGTTTTTCAAAGATGGCTTCTGCCTGTATACGCGAAGTTGACTGTATGTATAAAATATCTTCTTATTAAACTGTCTGGACACTGACAAAGTTCTCAATGCTTCGGTTTGAAGGTAGGGACCCTCATTATGCTGCCGTGTTAGTGTGGGGCTATTTTGAGCCTTGTTAGTGGTATTAACAAGCGATTTTTATTTGTCATTACTCAATGCCCCATATCCTAGCGTTATACTAGCGTTATAGGCTAAACTGTTTTTAGAGATAAAACTATTTACATTCGATAATCATGTAAACAAATCTCAGATAACGATTGACTAGGTAACAATGTGTAATTAGACCAAAGGTTCATTTTGCGCTGGAGTTCTCCTTTAATGAATCATTCTTTTAAATGGGATCTTTTCAATGACTCAGTTGAAGTAGTCCATTACTTATTACCATAATTACATTTTGTAGTAGCAATACATTAGCAATGTGCAGTTCTCGAGTGAATCACTCTTTTAGAGTCAGATTTTTTTAAACGAATCAGTTGATAAGAAACTGATCTGACTGATCCCGTTCTACTCACTGTCTTTATTCAGTCACAGCACTTATTATCAGTGAATAGTGACTTCAATTATGGTTTTCGCTTCATGCAAAGTGTCCTTTTTTGAGGCTTGAAAGCTTCAGTCTCCACTTGGAATTTCCTCCTTTTGTGTTTGGAACGGCTTTGGAATGACATGAAGCGGAGAAAATAATGACATAATTTTAATTCAGAGAACTGTAATCCTGGGTTGTCGTTTTATGAAATCCTCCAGTGAAAAAGTCTCCTAGAGTGTGATGTTTTATTTGAGTTGTGAAGCAGCAGATGTCTTGGTAACCTGCTCTTGTAGCGGTGTGTTGACGTATGGCTGTGTACATTTACTGCGGTCACAGTGAGCTGCTCTATTCATCAGTGCTAAATAATAATGCTGCACTTACTGACCCACACTGATTGATTTTATGGCTCTTCGGTTGAGCTAGTGTACTTGCGGTTGAGTGTTTGGGGTTTGTTGTGCGCAGGTGGACAGATTCAACTGCTGTATTTCTGCTGTCAAAAAAAAAGTATTATTCCAGGTTAAGTTTAGCTTTGAAAGCGTGCAGTCCTTTTTTACATACTTGACGTGTGTTTTTGAGTTACTGTGGCAGTCACTGACCTCATTACTCAAGCTTTTTTCAAATGTCTGCGTCATTAAACCAGATTTTGTTATTATGCAGAAAGCTAGCTATAAACATGTTGACTTGAACTAACTTTATAGCCAGATTCCATCCAGTAGTAGACCTGAAAGTGAAAACTTACCTTAGAAGGAAGTATTTTAAAGCTAATGCACGCTATAGCACCCCTAGTGGCAACGCCGAGAATGCAGTGCATACTTGCGTTGTTATAAACGGACACACAATGTAATGATTGTTTTTCTACTGTAATTTAAGGGTTAGTTCACCCAAAAATACAAATTCTGTCAATATTACTCGCCCTCATGTCGTTCCAAACCCATAAGAATTTCTTTCATCTTCAAAACACAAATGAAGATATTTTTAATAAAATCTGAGCGCTTCAAAAGGTTCATAAAGAGATCGTAAAAATAATCCAAATGAAAAATTTCTGAAGTGACATGATCGCTTTATATGATGAACAGATTTAATTTAGGCTTTTATTCATATATAAACATTGATCAGCGAACATAAACAGAAGCTCAACCGAACATGCTTGACGCGTGAGAACAAACCTCTTGCCGAAGCTCAAACGTGCCGCGCAACACGAGAATGAACCTCATTGGTTCTCAAACGTCAAGCAAGCATGTTTGAGCTTCTGTTTACCATATCTGATGTATGAGTTGTTGAATGTTTATATGTGAATAGCGATCGAGTCTCTTCAGAAAATTTGGACTAAACCGCTCGATTCCTATGGATTAGTTTTACGATCTCTTTATGAACTTTTTGTAGTTGCGTAGCTGTCAATGGAGGGACAGAAATCGGTCAGATTTCATCAAAAAGAACTTCATTTGTGTTCTGAAGATGAACGAAAGTCTTACGGGTTTGGAACGACATTAGTGTGAGTAAATAAATGACAGAATTTTAATTTTTGGTGAACTAACCCTTTAAGACTGTAGCTTTTGTACTTTTCGTAAAATGATTTATTTATTTCTTGTACAACATTATATTTTGTGTAATATCACAGAAAATCACTGTGGCGAGGTAGCGAGTGTTAATTTAAAATTTTTCTCTTTTCTAAATTGCGTAATCGATATCTTTACTCTCTCCCCCCACCCCCACCCCCCATTTTGGAAAGTCAGAAAACACAACTGGGAATGCAATGGTAATATAATTTGCCGTGGTCTCGCGTGCACCTCTAAACATGTTCCCTTGCTTTAGTTCCGTGTTCCAAACATGAATTTGTGTGGAGAAGTGTTCAATGCAAGCGAGAAGTGAAGAAGTGTTTATTGCATTCTGGCACAATTCTGACCTCAACAACGCATGAAAGTGAGCATCTGTGTTCTTTCATAGAATTCAATTTTGCGCCTCGTAAAATTACTTGACGACTGCATTTTTTTTTTTATTGTGTTGTTTTGTGATTGATTGTTTTGTGTCCCGCAACATTAACATGTTCAGTGTGGACAGACAAATGCACCAGGTTAAGCGCAGTGTAAATCGCCAACTATCATTTACAATGAATGACTTCTGGATGCTTTATCGCTCCACATGTCTTTGAGTGTGAACGCCCCGTAAGGTAAACTGATTCAGTGGATTTATTGCGGCTTGTTTACAGTTGTTTTGCTTTTGCCTTCATGGTCTGCAGCCTTCTGTCAGAGACTCCATTTTGTTTTTTAATAAACTGACACTTATTGGTTGTTCAATGTGAAGGGTGTATAAATATATACGTGTATGTGTGTGTGTGTGTGTGTGTGTGGACTGGCTGTCTCCCAGCAGTACACCCAGAGAATGCAGCCCTTCATATGCTTACAAACAGTCCTTGGAAATCCTACTTACACAGAGTGCTACTACAAGAAGAGGAGTGTGTGTATGTGCATGCATGTGTGTGTTTATAAATATGTGTCTGTGTCTCTGAATCTGTGTACTCCATCACACACACACACACACACACACACACACTACATGCTCTGTGCCATGCACATTTCAGACCAGCATGTTTTGTAACCATGAGGACTCTTGGATTGGCTTTAGCTCCATTTGCAGACTGATGCTTTGAATGTTTAAACTGGAAATAAAATGCATTTATGCAGCCAGTCAGCATAAACACAACCCAAAATACAAATCCAGGAGATTGTGTCATTAGTCTACTTTGTGATTCCTCCAAGTCTTGCAAAAGAAGACCGAGATGATTTAATAACTTTAAGAGCGTTAGAAAAAGTGCTATTCAGTTTTGGGAATCGGTTCAAACTGGCCATTTTTAAATGATCTGATTCAAAACTTTGATTCAATATTAATTTGTGTCTTGTAGCAAATTTTTATAATCAAATATTTTAGTGTCTGTGTGTATATTTATATATATTCATATCAAAAACCATGTTTTTAAAATAGTTTTTGAAGTAGATTCTTTACTTTTATTACTGTATGAATGCATTTTTTTTAAACATTTTTGTGTTCATTTAGTGAACTAATTTTTCCAATATTTCTTTTCTTCAAACATTTTAAAACATTTTTTGTTTTGAATCTAGTTGGTTGAAATGATAATTTCCCTTTTTTTTTTTTTTCACAGGATGATTTTTATGGTTTTTATTATTATTATTATTTCTACTGTTTGTTTTTTTAGTACAAAAACATCTTGATATAATGAATATCTAAACAAGGCTAAAACATTTATTATTCTACATCACTCAGACGTGCTTTGTACAATATAAAAAATAAAAAATATGTTAAAATATTTTAGTAAAATAAATTAAAATAAATATGTATATTGAATATTCATAACATCAATAATGACTTATTTATATCACATTTTCTTTGTGGTTGTTTAGTGAACTATATATATATATATATATATATATATATATATATATATATATATATATATATATATATATATAACCATAATTTCAATAAACCATATTTAAAACGTTTAGTAACATATATATATATATATATATATATATATATATATATATATATATAATTTTATATAAAAGTGTATATATATATATATATATATATATATATATTTTTTTTTTACTAAACGTTTTAAATATGGTTTATTGAAATATGGTTCCTCTGAAGGAACAGTTTTTATTAATATTTTTGGTAAATCTTGGTATGTAATGAATATTTTAACAAAGGCTTAAAAATATTTAAATATTTTTTCTACATCCTTCAGTCTTACTTGTTGCCATATTAAATATCAACAGTCTACTTCCTCTTATTGCTCCAGGGTGATATTATAATTGGGGTGTATCATAGACTATTAGCTTTTATTTCTGTCTGTCAGTCTTATTCTTCCAGCTTTCATGGGTTCAACATCACTGAAGATGTTTTTTAGGGCTTTCTCATTCCTGTCACGTTCCCAAGCGAGTGTGAAGGAACTTTGACACCATCAGAGACGCAGACGCTCTTCAAAGATCTTCCAGAGAGAAAAGAGATAACAGAGACTATCTGAGCTTTTGTGTTAGAAAGACGGACATTAACTGGGCAAAACAGATGCTTTTCAAAGGACTTGCTCTTACAGTTGTCATGTATTTATTCATAAGTTTCAGTTTGAAGGCTATTTGGAACTTTATTTTGGTGTCAGGTGTCAAGCTTGCGTCCATCGGATTCAATTTAGTGAAGGAATCAAATCCGACATTTGAAAGCTATAGCTAGGCATACAAAGCAACCTCGGTTTCAAAGATAAATCACAGCAATGGGATCCAGCAAGCTTTACGCTCATATCTTTTATTTGTGTATTAAACAAAGATGGATTTCTGACTTGTAAAAGTGCCAACCTAAAAAAAACAGCCAAAAACAACCCAGTCTATTTAAAGACGATGCGCACATACATCTCATCTCAGGGTTTGTCTTTTTTCATCTTCCGTCTTTTGGACTGTTGTCATGACAACACCAGTTATTGAATAAATGGAATGTTAAATATCAGACCATATGTGTGTGTGTGTGTGTGTGTGCGCATGTGTAATTGTGTGCGCGCTCTTATGAGCTGTTTGCCTTTGAGCGTTTGTAAATATAATGCAGATGTGAGCAATTATATCATTCTATTGAATTGAGTTAAATCTTTGTATATTGTGAATCATTTGTTATGTCACACTGAAAGTTTTGTCACATGGAAAAACATGCGTTACTGGTTGCCAAATGTCAGTTTCATGTTGATTTCTAATTATACTCACATTCGAATTAATACATAATTGTGTTAAGTTGTTTACTGCTTTGTATTGATGTGAGAATATCGGGAATACCAGGTCTGTTTTCTAAATTAAAGAGTAAACCTAGGTTGTAATGTTATCAGTTATCAGCATGGCGTAGCAACTCTTCATAAAATCATTTTGAAATTAAATTATATTGTAAATCATAATTTTTGTTTTGTTGGCCGCAATGCAAAGGATGGAAAAAGTAGCCGACCATAAATTACTTTTAGAAAAAAAAAAAGAGTGACTAAACGTTTCAGCGACCTAAACTTTTAGAGCAAGCAGAAGTTGTGCCAGCACTATTTTAAGACAAATCCTGCTAAAGTGCCAGAGTGATTGTTGCTACGTATGAATCATTGATATTGAATCATTGGGTTTAGAACCTTTCTTGAGTTGGACCGAAAATATGCTGCATAATTTTCCACTTTGTCACTTTCTACCTGACGACAGAAGCTGATGTCTGAGATGGACAGAGAGAGGCTGAACTGGACCTTGTCCTCATGTCCTGCATGTCTTTGACACTGATAACACACACACACACACACACACACACACACACACACACACACACACACACACACACAGTGTCCATGAATCACTCACTACAGCAGACAGACAAGCATTAGAAAGCAGACAGCTCTCAGCACTGTCTGAGACACGTGTGTGTGTGTGTGTGTGTGTGTATGACGTTCATTAGACAATAGATTGATAAGTTAGAATTATGTATGTGTATTTATTTAACGGTTATTTGCATGTGAACTGAATTTATAATAGCAATCAGTTTCTAACGTTCAGTTCTATCATTCTTTATCATTCATCATACAATATGTATTATTTATTATGGAATAATAACACAGTGTCAGAAACGTATTAAATTAATTTATTTATTATGGAGTTAGGCCATTCAAAATATATATACAGTACCTTTCCCTGTTTTCGCAGTGTCAGAAACCCGATACTCGACTTTGATATTCTTTTTCATTTCCAAACCGACTCTAGTCAAGTATAGAATATAATTTATTGAAATATATCAGATGTTATATGCTGTATAACAGGTAAAGAAAACTAGAAATCAGTTTGATGGCCAATTATCAAGGATCAACTATCATGCTTGTCATTTTTAAACTTTAATGTAAATGTAAAGATATTGTACAGGTCATTGTGTATGTCTCAATATGTGCATATGAGTGTGTGAATCTGTGTATGAATGTGTGTGTACGCTCTTGGCATAATCCTGTTCAGGAAACAGGTATTCTGGGCTGCTGGCTTCTATTTATTCACACAGACACTCAAAGGCCGCCGTAAGCCTCCATTAAGACAGGAATGGAATGTATTGAGACCTGTCTACACACACACACACACACACACACACACACACACACACACGGACATGCGCTTGCAAATTTCCATGGAGCAGGTCCCTGCATTGGCGTAGGCGAAAGCTTCTCTGCTGCTACTTTTAGAGCGCTTCAATATTCCAGTATAAAAACACATTAGCATGGACTACACTGACGCAGGCCGCCATAGTAACACAAACACACACACATGCGCACATTGACACGACCATCACACAGTGTTGAGCACAGAACATGCATGTGAGCGTAGAGTTCCCTTTTAAGACACCAGAACATAATATTTATCTTTTATCTCACTCACACACACACACACACACACACACACACACACACACAGGTGTGTGTCCATTCATAGATCGGGCTCTCGCTATCTCAAATCCTCCAGATTCCAGGGTCTGATCCGGGTCTCAGCGGGACATTAAAGTTTTTTCCGTTCTGGAATTTTGGGAAAATTGTGTTCATGTTCTGCAGCGATAGCGTCAGCGTTCCGAGCGCTCTGATTGGCTGTCGTTCTCTCTCTCTGTTCTGAGGGTGATAGAGGGATGTAGAGCGAGTGGAAAGTTAGCAGCAGTGAGATGAAAGGACGCTAAAGCCGGGATGGAGGGGTTGACAGAGAACGAGTGAAAGAGAGAGGGCTGATATCTCTTTATCCCTGGCGTCTGGCGCACTTCTCTTTGTTGTGTGTGTGTGTGTGTGTGTGTGTGTGTGTGTGTGTGTGTGTGTGTGTGTTTGTGTGTGTGAGGAATGGCTCAATGGCACCACACCCCGAGATGATAAATAATATTTTGTAAATAATATAATACAAATGAAATATCAAACATGAAATGAGAATTAAGCAAATTAAACAATTCACCACATGGTCCCTTTTTAAATTTGACATTAACATGCATTTTATGTGATTTAGATCTTATAGACAGCATTATTAAATATGTTTAATGCCATTAAATAAATTTAACACAATTAATACATTTGTCGGTTTGACCAAAAGCATTAATATTTACATGAATATTTACATGTTTATAAAATCAAAAAGTGACTGCTGATGTTTTTCAAATATAATCCACAATATTTAAATTTTAATAAAATTGTGCACATGATATGCAGATTAGTTAATCAAATTAAACACTATTAATAACAATTCAAATATACAGTACATTTGGCACTAACATGCATTTTATGTGATCTTAGGGATCATATTTGACCACATTTTACTAATTAATTAATTAATTAATTTATTTATTTATTTATTTATTAACATTACTAAATATATTTTAAGGCAATTAATGCATGTAGTTAATTTGACTAACTGCATTAATATTTTGATGCAAATTTCCAATAGTAATTCATGAAATAAAATAGATAAAAAAAAGTGACAGGTACATTTTGTCAGTTAATAATCCATCATATTAAAATTTTAATCAAGATATTTATACGAGATGCTAATTAATTGGTCAAATTAAACACAATTAGTTGCATATATGAATGGCAATTTATTGAACTGCACATTTTATTGACACATGTTTTAGCATTATTAAATATTGATTTAACACAACTAATGCATTTAGTTAATTTGATAAATGCATTCATATTTAGATGCATTAATATGAAAGCTTCCTATAGCATTTTATTAAATAAACCAGCTCTAATTTATGTCTGATGTGCAGCTCAAAATAAGCCAGGAAAGCAAACAAGATGTTTTGATTTAAATGTGTAAAAGGATGTTTCTCTGCCATGTACAAATAACACTGATCTGTTGATCTCTGCATCAGCATTATGTGAGAAGAACATTAAATGATTTGGATTTAATTGAATTAATTTGGTGTGATTTGATCTCATTTACTCGTGTGTGTGTGTGTGTTTGCAGTGCTGTCATGGTTACGGATCTGGGCTTGCAGCCCAGAGGTTACAGATTGAACCCTGGCGTGGGTTCGATCCATGAACCGGAGATTTACCGAGATCCTGTATCTATTGTGCTGTTGAGCGGTGCACTTAACCCCGAGCCGCTGCACTGGCACGTCTGTCGTGATGCTGCTGGATGAAAGCATCTGCTAAATGACTAGCGCCGGTAGTAAGATGCTTATGCTTACCACGAATACGGGATGGTCGGGATGCCAGGAGGATGCGCTCATCATCGTAGGATGCATTCCTCCTGATGTGCTGTAGTAAATACTTGTGTGTGTGTATGTGTGTGTGTGTTTTGGGGCAGATCGCTGTTTGATGGATGCAGGAATGTGCCATAGTTATGTGCAGTTGTTCTTGTAAGGCCAATCCGATGTTCTCCATGAATGACAATCTAGCTGTTGGCACTCGTTTTTATTTAGGAATTGTGGAGGAAATCACAGGTTATGTCATTCTGAGTGAAGCACCTGCTAGTTTGCATATGAAAATATTTTGTTGCACTGATGACTGATGACGGGTGTCTTAAGGCCAGTTCACACCGCACCAACAGACATAGACCAACACCAGATTACAGTACGTCACTTCTCAGACATCCCATGACCCATCAAATGGCTTTTCAACATGTTCAATCAGCGTAAACAAGCGCCGACCAATGGCAAGAGTCGCTGGTAGGGGTCGCACACTGATCCGACAAAACCAGACGAAGTGTCTGTCGGCGATGTGTGAATTGGCCTTTAGAGTTATACGGACATGTAGTGCAAACGATTTTAGTTACTAAATCTATTCATAGAGAGCCATGGATAATTTATTCTGTGATTTACAGCTGATCGATCTCAACATGGCGCCTCATGAGGTCATCCACTGCCAAATAAAATGGTTTATTTAAAAAAATGTAAGCTACTGATATGACTGGAGTGTGAGCGTACATGTTTTTAAACTTGTGTTTCACAAGTAATATAATTCTTTTTAATTTGGCTAGGACAGTTAATAAAAAAAAATAAAAAAAGTTTTACTTGGGGGAGGGACGTTCTCATTCTAGAAAGATTTTGATTGGACAAAAATCTTTGTAGTGCAAGATGATGTCATCAGCATTTTCATTGCTTGAGTGAAACATTAACTGAAATAAAGTTAGTTAGTTGTCAAGCTGAAGTACTAAAATAACTAAGACTAAAAACTAAATCTTAATAAAAACAATACAGACATAAAAAATTACAAAATCACAACAAAATTACAAAAACTTAAATTTAAATTAATATATATATATATTTTCAAATAAGTAATAATATTACAAAAACTATAATAGTATATCAGTGATATTAAAATAACACTGCCAGAAGAGAGAGACTGTAAATGTAAAAGTGTTTATTTGCTAAAAAAATATTATGTTAAGAAGAGAAATAACTATAAAGACGTTTAATGTCTAACAATGTTAACACATAAAATGCTGTTAAACATATATAAGCACTTGGACTAATGTAATTTAAATTTGGCAGTCCTGCTGTTTATTCACCATTAAATCTTAACTAAAACTAAACTGAAACTGAAAGCCAAAATAAAAACCAGGGAATTTTTCAGAGCTGTTGAAACACAAATGTTCTCTCACACACTCGGTCACTGTCTTTTTCATCAGCGCAGAACTCATTGAGGTCACGGAGCGCGCTCAGAGTTTCAGTTACAGACAGACGGCCAGTAAAGGAGAGAGAGACTGATGCTCTGGTGATGCAACTTTAGACCTGTGCGTTTCCCAAAGAGCTCCCCTCACACACACACACACACACACACACACACACACACACACACAGGAAAGGTTTGAGGTGGCGCCCCGACCCCTTTATTTATTAGCTCTGCTGAGCTGTGGAGTCTGTGGTATTTTCTTCCGAAATGCCATGCATGTGTGAGTGCGTTTGCGTCCTTGTCTGTGTGTGTTTACGCGCTCAGGCTTCAGGTACTCAGCAAGTTTGGGTTTTAGATCACATCAGCCACCATGACGCAGAAATAAACAGCACCGGAGAAAAGATTACTAATTTGATACAATGGACTTATTGTGTACATACATGTTTTTACATTGTACTTATATTTTTTAAATACCTGCATGTAATTACAGCTGAAAATTAATGTATGTAATTACATTTGTAATTACACTGTTGACCCTTCCCTTATACCTTAACCCATCCTTAAACTTAACCATACCAGCACACCTGTCCCTAACCTGACCCGTATCACACCGCAATAGCACCAAAAGTGTTTTACAATACAACATGAACACAATAAGTACATTGTACTTATTTTTCGATGTAAGTACATAGTACTTAAAGCCACTTAATATAAAGTGGGACCAAAATTTTTTTTACTTTAATATTTAGCATTTTATTTTTCTGTATTTTATTTTATAATTATATTTTATTTTAAATAATTTTGCATTACAGATTGTTATTTCTTAAAAGTTAAATTTTTTGTAGTTTAAAATACTTTTGCTGATCATACTTTGCATGCCTCTTTCTGGGTCGACATTTCATTCGGTAACGTTAGGCGTTAGTATGATTTTTAATGTTTGATGTTTGCAATATTTTAGGTGCGTTAGCAATCTTCTATCGTTTGCTTCTGTTTCTTCGCCTGTGTTTTGATCATAGACTGTAAAAAAAGATGGACGACGCCCCTTCGCTCTCTTCCATTGGTGAGAAGTGAAGCCGCCAGTGTCCCGATATGGCGCTGACATCTCGGGACCCGAGTCTGCGCATTAGTGAGCCGCGAAATCAATCAAGGCCCCGCCCTCACTCTCTTTTTTTAAATTAATTATAGAAATTTAGATATTAAATTTAAAGCTCCAATCTCCTCAGTCCTCTGAAGATCCCGAAAAAAAAGTCTCTTCAGTGACTACTTCGCTCAGAGAACCTGTCAATCACAGCTGTCAATCATGACGTCACACCACCGCATCACATAACTAACTAAAAACAAACTTATTTTAAAAACAAACACTTGAACTTGCATCAGCGTGATAAAAACTACAGTAAATCACAGAAACTATCTTTGGAACAAAAATATTTGAAGTGTAATTTAATTGTTTAGTTGGTCTCACGTGCCGTTAAATAACACTGGGAGGCGGGGTTTATGACATATACTAGGACCAGCCACCGGGGGGCGATCGAGATGCTTTGGCTTCACTTTTCAGGGCTTGTGCGGCACGCTTGGTTTTGATCCGGAGATTCTGAACTCTTTCAGGAGATGTGTAATAGCGCCACCTACCGAATAGCAGTGAAAACGTGGAGTGCCAGAACATTCTGTCAAATTCTGGCGCGGAAAGAGTGATTCATGTGAATAGACAACTATAATCCTGTCAATCATAATTTTTTACAATTTCATTTGGTGGTGCAGAAGTTACACAGCCATAATCCATGATTTTCTACTTCGTTGTTTGCAGGTGGAATCAGGGACAGGGACATTCACGTTCCACTGGACATAAATCAGTGTAGTCCTCAATATATTTGCTTGTTTCCCAGAAGAAAAAGACTGCATATTTTAAATGTGAATATGTGCTAAAAAGGATTTTTGTCAACATTTGATTAAACGCCACGAAAAAATCTAATTTTAATTCCGTGTTTCTAATATTTCCTTTTTATTTGTCCATCAAGATCAAAAAGGAAAGTCATATTGGCGAGTTGGTCGTCATTCTTTGCTGTTAATTCGGCTTAGATACTGAGTGTGGTTTGTTGTTGTGCACGTCTGCGTTTATGTGACTGTTTTTGTGTCTGACTGCGGCACGTAAACAAACCAAATACCGTGGGAATGGAGAGGTGTGAATCAGAGCGTCTCTCTCTCTCTCTCTCTCTCTCTCTCTCTCTCTCTCTCTCTCTCTCTCTCTCTCTCTCTCTCTCTCTCTCTCTCTCTCTCCCTCTCTTTTACTCAGGCTCTCGGTCTGTCTCCATGTCTGGCTCCCGACTCCAAACCAAAATGAGTTTTCCTCTTGTGTCAGCAAATAATCGGAGATCGCTCCTAACCCTGTGCGCGGAACATGATAGAGAGCCTATCAGACACGCACGTATGCTTGCTAAAGAAAACAAACAAGTAAACAAATCACCACTTGAGTTTATTTAGGTATTTATGTCGTTTTACTGCAGTATCTTTAATGTGTCGTATGAGACCTCTTTTCATGTAGATTCACTTTTTGTGGCTTCATCAAAATATTCGTGGTAAATGATTTTACTATTACAGCTACAGAACTTCAGGACATGAACTGGATCTTAGAATAATTTATTTCAGATTAATATTCACTCTTAGAAACAAAAGTTTCAATGGGGTTTTATATAGAACTAAATTATGCAAAAAAAAGGAGAAATGTCTTAACTTGTTAAAGATGAAAGTATTATGCAATCATTTAGTGACATTTTTTCTAGTGATAAATTGTTTACAAGCTGTTTAATTCATAACATTTGATTCAAATTAAAAATGAAATAAAAGTTAAAACTAAATCCATAAAATGATCCAATGACTTTAACCCCTAAAAGCTTCTATGTATGAAGTCTGACAGAACAATATATATATACATGTTCGTTATCATTCCTAATCAAGGATTGATCATCAATCGATTTGTGATTTTATATGTTGCTTCAAATAATAATAATTGAATCAAAATAAAGTGAGTTTGAATAGCAGTCATTGGATCCAGATGGTGTAGTTCCAGCATCCTCCAGTAGGGGCGACCTGGACCATCATAACCTGCTCAACACCCGTCTCCACTTATCCAGTTCTTCTTTTGCTGTCTGTCACTCTGTTCCTTCCTTCTCTTATTATCTGGCTTTTCATTTGGACTTCAGCAGAAAGTTCAGCACACACTTTACACACCGGCACGATCAGCCAGAGTAACGTTTGATCATGTCTGATGGCTCATTTAATACTAATGAAGGAAAATAAACAGAGAAAGAGAACATGTAAAGCTGACCTAAACTGATTTTTGTGGTCTTGGCTGTACGCTGGACCGGTCACAGTCATTGTTTTGAGAAAAGACATTCAATATGGAGACCCACACCCATAATAAAGCAAAAAAAGCTGATTGTACGCGTAGATACGGGCCGTTGCGCAGCAGTCAGTAAATCAGTGGTGTCTGACGGACCCACCGCCGCGACTGGCATCGGTCTGCATGCGAATGACTTCATCATGCGGATGACAGCATGTCTTCTAGCCCCATTACCCTGATTTGAGGTGGCTACACTGCAGAGATTTATGGGTAGCATTCAGTAACCGCAGGCCGTGGTAGATGCTGCTATCCACACCCATCAGCACACACACACACACATGCTCGACGACACACTCGTGAGCTTTCTGTGTCTGTGTCGCTCACTGTGACTCACTTCACCGACATGTTAATCGTCCAGTGACGATGAACGCAGATCTGCGGTTCTTTCATTCTGACACATTCCCTGTTTCCAGCATCCTCACCCAGAGGAACCTTTTATTGCTCCGAGGTCGCGCTTTATATACCGGCTTCTCATGCTCTTGAAAACCTGTAAAACTTATCAGGGAATTTATTTTATTTTATTTTATTTTATTTTATTATATTTTATTTTATTTTATTTATTTTATTTATTTTATTTATTTCATTTTATTATTTATTTTATTTATTTCATTTTATTATTTATTTTATTTATTTCATTTTATTATTTATTTTATTTATTTTATTTATTTTATTTATTTTATTTATTTTATTTATTTTATTTATATATAAATATATATCTTTGCATGGTGTTAACAAACAATAAAACAGTGCAGGGAATTTATATGCATTTTATTTTATTATTTTTTATGCAATACACAAACATAAACAGATATTTCCACAGCATCATCACCCTGAGGAATATTTTATTGTTCCTATAGGTAACTCTTTATAGACACGCTCTCATGGTCTTGCATTTTTTTAATAAAATTTTTTACATTTATTTTAAGGTTATGGTTATTTTATTTTAAATACAAGCTTCTCACTGTAAAGCACATCAGGGAATTTTTATTTTATTATTTTTTATGCACTACACAAAACCGCTACATAAAGGGAATATTTAAATTTGCTTTAAAATAAAATTAAACTAGATTAACAGTCATGGGCATTTCGAAAACCCTGAAAAGAATATAGCTTTATGTAGTTCGGCTCTGCTGTGTATACAGTAATAATAAATGACTGGAATTAGGATGTAATTGTTGAAAAGATGTGAGAACCCTGTAAATACTTGTTTAATGTTTCATAATGTTTCATCCAAAGGGATAGTTCACCTCCAAAAGAGAAGATAATTATCATTATTCCAAATCTGTATGAAGCACTTGTTTCCCACAGAACATTAAAGGAGAGAATTTTAAAACCTTTCCCCTTGCAATTGACCGTTCGCAAAGACCCGCCCCCCTTAGTTACTGTCGCTATGCCCGACAAGCGACGCCGCTCTCACACACACGTTCTCACGCAGTGAAAAATACACTGGAGCAGAGAGGACACTGACAACACACTGACAGACACCGACCAGGTTACTTTTGATATTAAACAAAGTCTCACCTTTCAAATTTTGTCATTTTTTAAAAGAAATTTAAACAATAAATAGCGTTTTGTGGCTCTTTAATGTGTCTGTCAGATCGCTGTGTCGCCTCAGTTAAAGCTGCTTGTGAACCGATCATCTCTTCCTTCTAGTTCATTTATAACATCAAATAAACATGAATGAACATCAGAAGGAATGTTGTTTTAACCGCGGAAAGGCGTCAGTACACTCCGCTTCTCAAGCTCAAATCCTCCCATGTTAATCTACTAACTCTCCTGACTGCTTTGTTCGACAAAGTGGCGGATGGCGAAGTATGATTGGTCAGATCACCTGTCAATCAAGCTCCCTGCGAAGGGTCAAATACAATGAATGGGACTGAAATTTTGTGCTTGTCCTTGCTGAACAAATGCACATTTTTGTCATCACTACTCCTGTCACACTACGCCATCACACATTTGCTCATCACTACTTCTGAATTTTTGGAACGAATTGGACTAAATTGGATAATAATTATATGGAAACAAAAGACACAGTTTTTGGGTCTTTTTAATCGAGTGAGAGGTAATTATTTTGGAGAGAAAAGAGGAATTGAACTATGTCTCTCTCTCTTTGTGTGTGTGTGTGTGGTTATTTTACACTAGAAAAATTGCTCAACAAATAAATCAAACACTTCCATTTCTTATCAGTCATAATATTATATATTTACATACATCTAAATAATCTCTTTATTGTTCTTCAATCTTAGTTTTCTAAACAAATTCACACTTGCAGAAGCTTTTAGATCAAAAGGCTTTTTAAGATCATGAGAAGCATAAATCCAGTCAAGCATCTCTTCACTGCTACTCTATATGTTTTATAGTCTAAAATAAACAGAAATTCAGTGAGAAATATGGAAACATATGGAAGAACAATTATAAAAGGTCTTATGTTTTGGAGAGCTTCAATTATAATTAGCGCACAGCCATGCGTGCAGACGGGAGCTAAACTGCGGATCATTATGGCAAACGAACAGAGAGAGAGAGAGACACTTTTAGATTTTCCATTTCATATAATGTGCTGCAAATGTTTCCAATTTTCCATTTCATACCAGAACAACCTCATTTAGTTAAAGTGGGTGTGAATATGTGTCTGCCAGAGACGGGAAGCTACAGTATCAGGCTCTGACTTTTGAGAATTCAACTTAAACGCATTTAAAAGACAGAACGTGAGTCTCCCAGCATGTGTTTATGTTCATATATTCATCATTAGTTTTATTAACCTTCTCTTTTGAACGACGTACGCCCAGCCAGTGTCCCAAATCCCTACATGGCATTATGGGAGCTCTTGGATTGGTTGAGACACTGCTACCATGGCAACCTCAGCAGGCATCTCTTCTGGAGTTCTGCCCTCCTATAGACACACAACACACAGGTGTGTGTGTGTGTGTGTGATTGTGTTTTAGGTATACTGTAGATTGACCAGAAAACCTGACTAGGATTTGCCGTGTGTAAACATGACTTGGTCTCTCAGAATAACTTTTATAGTGTATAAATTTGTAAGTAATCTAATAAAAAAAAATTGGATTTTTTTTTTCAGGTTTCCATTGAAATTAGGATTTCCAGTCATGGAATTTTTTTTGTTTAAGATTTCTGTAGTGAATGTAAATGTTCCTGTTTCCTGGAGTTTAGAAAGCTGGATCTGTTTAAATATAAAGGATTAATTATAAATATAGATATATAAAAAAAATTCTCACTAAACATACTTTGTGTGTTTAAAATAATTTAAAAAATAATATCAGTAACATCATTGTTGTAATTTAGATTTTTTTATGATTATATTTTAATGCATACAATTTTCTTTCACAATTAAAATCTAGTATCAAACACTGAAAAGTTTTGTCTTTTAAATACTATGTAAAATATATAAAAACTGCTGAAAATGTGTTGAAATATGAAATATTGCATGTAAAGTAAAAATTATAATTAGTATATAAGCATATTCGTTAACACTAACAAGGTCTCAGTTGTTAATAAGAATGAACATCAACATGAACTAACTTTGAGCAAATCATTTTGACATAATTTATCATTTGTTAATGTTAGTTAATATAATAATAATTCATTGTTTGTTCTTGTTTGTTCACAGTGAATTAACTGTTATCAGATGCAAATTTTGATTTTAAAAATGTATTAGTAAATGTAGAAATTATGCATATATATATATATATATATATATATATATATATATATATATAATAAAATAATAATAATTATAATACACATAAAAAAATGGTAAAATAGTTATATTATGTTTTAATTTTATGTAGTGTAGTGTTTTTATAGTGTAATCAGAAGTTGACTATTTACACTCAATTTACGATTTTTTTATATATATATATATTTTTTTTTTACTGATTATTTTTAAAATGTGGATTTCAGAGTTAGATGGTATCATGAAAAAAATCATTAATTTTTAACGTAATGTTGAATATTTGTTATTTTAAGTATCAAACAAAGTTTATGCATTCACAAATTCGACAAGTATTGTAATATCTCTGTTGGGTCAGTGAAGTCATTGAAGATCAGATTCATTCACAATAAAGCAAACAGAAAAGCAGCTCATTCTCAGAAAACACACACATTATCATGCACAACTGCTGCCTCATCTGGACTCATCATTTTTTACATTTTAATTGCTTGCATTCTGCTGCTCGTCTAGAAGCTTCTGAAGGAATATTTGACGAGCTGTTAATGATGCGCTTCAACTAAATCAATGGAACAAAAGAGAAACAGCTTCACATAAACAGATAAACGAGTGAATCAGGGGCCGGTGTGAATGAATGAATATTTCATACCTGCTCACTTGCGCCTCTGCGTTAATGAAATGTCAAATAGAAATAAATACTCTGAATATTACATTCAGGAAACGTGACTTTTGACAGGTGACGGTTTAGGTCAATTTTCAAATGGAAAATAAAACTAGCTTGTGAATTATTGAAGACGGATTTGGAAGAATCTGACAGCACCTGCTCACTAATGAGTAAAAAATGATGTGAAATATGACTATGCAATTTTGCTCCACAATTATATGATGCAACTTTCTAACAAACACTAAGTGTGATGTGTCACTGGCCGTTTTTTTTTTTACTTTTATTGTAGCGGCAATTAGTATTCAGCAGCATTTAGAACAGAATCTTACAGAAGATTCCTAACAGAATTTAGAATCTCTCTCTCTCTCTCTCTCTCTCTCTCTCTCTCTCTCTCTCTCTCTCTCTCTCTCTCTCTCTCTCTCTCTCTCTCTCTCTCTCTCTCTCTCTCTCTCTCTCTCTCTCTCTCTCTTTCTCTTTCTCTTTCTCTCTGTTTACTGCACAGTTAGTGAAGCTTATCGCCTGGCAACCACAATTAAAGTACACCAAGTCAGCAGTAGCAAAGAAACGGGCTGTGAAAAAAAAAAAAAAAAAAAAAAACTAGAACACCTCCAGCGGAAAGAGAGACAGATAGACAGAATCCGGCGTGTGTTTTAGTTGGTCTGTACCTGAAGAGCCTCAAATTAAGTGAAGAGAAAGCGAGTGCGACAGGTGAAACTGGAACCACACAGGTATGTGATCACTGGAATGTCTGAAGACTGTTGTGTGTGTGTGTGTGTATGTGTGTGTGTGTGTTAGTAGTTTTGTTAAACGACTTTACCTAATCACACATAATGCGTGTAGACGTGCTGTGTTGAGTGATGTTCTCAGTGAGAAGTTATCATTTCGTGGTTACTCTTTTATTTGATCCCAGCACTCGTTTGCTCTGATGAGTGTGTGTTTGCTCTGATGAGTGTGTGTTTGCTCTGATGAGTGTGTGTTTGCTCTGATGAGTGTGTGTTTGCTCTGATGAGTGTGTGATTCCTCTGGTTTGAGGTGCTCAGGTGTAAAATGACTCTGAAGATGATGTTCTGTGATTGAGGCTCTTGAGTTGCTCATGCTCTGGAAACACAGTGTCAGTGGTTAACAGATGTTATCAGCGGTTAACAGGTGTTTAAACAACTTTGTATAATTGTACAATCATCATACTTTAGATGTCATGTTCGCTGTGTTTTTTGTCTGTGAGACTCTCTCAGGTAAAGGTCAGAATCACAGCAGCGATCATCCTGTCTCCAGCTGTTACCTTTGAAACAACCACACACACCATTTCAAATGTCACCACATCTGTCTGTCTGTCATTCTATCTTTCCATCTATCTTTTTATTCTATCTGTCGTTTTATCATTGTTCTGTCATATGTCTATTGCTCTGTCCGTTTCTGTCTATCATTCTATATATCGTTCTATTATGTATTGTTCTCTCAGTCTATCGTTCTCTCTCTCAGGGTCCTATCATACACCCAGTGCAATGCAACGCCAGGCACGACGCAAGTGTGTTTTGCTAGTTTCAGCCTGACGCAGTTATCATTTTCACGTCCTACGCCACGTTGTTTAAATAACAAATGCATTGTTGGCGCATTGCTATTTTGAGGCAACTGAAATAGTCAGTAAAGCAAATTTAAGTAGTCAACAAAAACCTGGTCTAAAGTCAATGGCGCAATATTTTTTTGTTATTTAAAGAACGCGTTAGTAATTTGCGCCTATAGGCAGGTCCACAACAGTCGTACACTCTGCTTATTCACACACACAGGGACGTGCAGCAGCACACAAACATGCCAAATAAAAATAAAAGGATTACAATGTAAAATATTAATATTGTGTACATAGTGAGATGGTGGAATCCGGGTTGTCCCGTTGATGGTCTGCTTGAGCTTTAACTTCACGCACAAGCAGATCTGTTTGCGCTCTTCAAATTGCGCCGTATAAATAGCGAATCCGCCATGGCGCGAGCGCAACTGGCTTATAAAGGCTTTAGACCATACTGGCTTTAGACCATGTGCTTAGATTGTTAAAATAGGGCCTCTGTCTTTTTATCCATTTCATCCATCCATCCATCCATCGTTAAATGTATTATTTATATAATTTAGGTTTAATGTGTCCAGACATTATTGCAAATTAAACCGCTGGCAGGGTGCTGGTGACCATCCATGTCACGGCTTCTTATCAAATCAATCAATAAATTGCCATGAATTATTTAAATTACTAGATTATGAGAGATTAAAGTGTGTGGAGGGATACATGAGACATGAAACTAGGACAGATATGTAGGAAATTGGTGGGTCAGCACAGCAGTCATTTAAACAGTTTAGTGTCATTATACAAAACAGAATGTTGCTATTGGCCAATCAGAATGTAGAATTCTCAGTGTAATAATCTGTAATAATAATGCTTTGAAATGACTATCTCTGTAAATTGGTTGTAACGTTGTGTTTGTGTGTGTTTCAGAGTCTGGGCTCCATCGACAGGAAGGGAACGCGTCAGAGAAGGTGAGACTCGTTTGTTCTCACGCTGTCATGCTCTCATTCTGGCGATGCCAGGGTTAAACATGTGGTTAACATTAGTTTCATAATGAATCAGTCCAGTCATTGGGCCTAGTGACCCACTGAATAGAGAGATAATCTAGTTTTAGATTAACTGTAATCTCCAGTATTATGACCTGACTGTGATTACAGCACTGCATCAGTCTGAGAGTGTTTATGTGTGTTTACTTAGGGGACAAAATTGTCACCAGAATTAGCTAAATCAGACATAACTTTACTTTGGCGTCATCCTCAACTGAAAAAATGCATATAATGTTTGATTGTTTTAATTTTAAAAATGCATACGTATTATATTATATACATAATTTTAATTAGCTTTAATGTAACAAAAAAGACATAATATCCATGCAAGTGGAGTCGTTTACTCATTATACAGTCTTTCTCTGGTCGTGGTGTGTTGTTAGGTGGTTTGCTGCTTTAGGTTCATTAGCATAGATTAACTTGAGAGATAATCAATAAAGAAAGAAGTGATTATAATACAAATTGAGTCAAAAGCTTAATGATTGAGTGAAGATGAGGCTTCACAAGGCAATACAAATGAAACATCCCATGACAGAAATGAGTGCAAGATCAGGTTACTATAGTATCGACAAGTGTTATGATAGTGTTGTAGATCTATAGTGTTCTGGTTATGATAGTGCTGTAGATCTATAGTGTTCTGGTTATGATAACGCTGTAGATCTATAGTGTTCTGGTTATGATAACGCTGTAGATCTATAGTGTTCTGGTTATGATAGTGTTGTAGATCTATAGTGTTCTGGTTATGATAACGCTGTAGATCTATAGTGTTCTGGTTATGATAGTGCTGTAGATCTATAGTGTTCTGGTTATGATAGTGCTGTAGATCTATAGTGTTCTGGTTATGATAACGCTGTAGATCTATAGTGTTCTGGTTATGATAACGCTGTAAATTGCTTGTGTAATGATATAAGTAAACTGTAGGTTACGGATCGTTGCAGTTGCAATGAGTGAATCGAGTCTTCATTGGCTCTTTAATGCTTTAGTGCTTCTGACATGTTAAATTGACTCAGGATTGCCTTATTATTGAGGGTCTGTGTCTTTCTGAGTCTGTGAATTATGAAGCTGTCACACAATGTGGCGTAGGAGAGCCTTCCTATCCACAAGAACACCATGTTACCTTGGTTACTAGATTAAAAATGGCAGTCCTAAATCTATCACTAATGAGAACTGAACCGCTGATCGGATCTGATCAAAGGACGAGCACAAGATGTAGTCTGGGTTTTACTCTCTGGGAAGGTTTAATAAAGATGTTTCACCCTAGGTCAGGGATATTGGATATAGTGCTGGTTTCATTTTTCCTAATTGCTATGTTGGTTGTGTGTGTTCTTGTCACAGGTAAACGGCTCTAATAACGTGTCCGAAGCAGACATGGAGAGTCATCATTTTTTTTGTCCTGAAAATGAAACACTGCAAAGCAACAAAATCAAAATGAGTTTCACTAAATCTGAATTCACACTGACAGCAATTGAATACACCGCTGTTCAAAAGTGTGGGAACAGTGAGATGTTTTCAAAGAAACCTTTTCTGCTCACCAAGGCTGCATTCATTTGACCAAAAATACAGTAAAATAACCCCCTGTAATATTATTACATTATAAATGAACTGTTTTCAGTTGTAATATTGTAAAATGTAATTTATTCCAGTGATCAAAGCTGAATTTTCAGCATCATTACTCCAGTCTTCAGTGTCACATGATCATTCAGAAATCACTCTAATATGATGATTTGCTGCTCAAGAAACATTTATGATTTTTATTATCAGTGGTTAAAACAGTTCATATTTTTGTGGAAACCGTGATTATATAGTTGTTTCAGGATTATTTGATAAAGAGATAGTACAGCATTTTTAAAATAATAGAAATCGTTGTAACATTATACATTTTTTTACTGTCACGTTTGATCAATTTAATGCATCCTTGCTGAATGAAAGTATTAATTTCTTTCAAAAAACAAAAAACATAGTGGTCCTTCCTAAACTTTTGACTATATGTCACCCAAGTTCTCTCAAAACGAATTGAATATAACTGATTTCTGGAAATGTGTGCAAACTTTATTCAAATAATTTACAATTGAATATAATAGTTTACTTGCTACTGAGTGATTCGGATGTCTTGTCAGGCAGACGAAAGCTGTGGCCTTACACCCAGAAGTTAAATTCAGCCAATCACATTGTTTGTGAGTGAACCACTCAGTGAATGAACTGTTAGCGGTCACCGCAAGGCTAGGTGTAGAATTAGTGAAATATAAAATGCATGTGCTGTAACCATTTGTGGTCTTCCGTTTGAACGTCTAGTAACCAATTGTGAACAAATCACATAAGCTTTAAGCTTTTGTGAGACTAGTTATTGTGGGTTACAGAACTAAAGGGAGAAAATCAAATGAATTAGCATGAATGATATATGGCAGCAGTCTCTCTCTCTCTCTCTCTCTCTCTCTCTCTCTCTCTCTCTCTCTCTCTCTCTCTCTCTCTCTCTCTCTCTCTCTCTCTCTCTCATTCTCTCTCTCTCTTCTCTCTCTCTCCGACCCACATAAGCATTTTTCACATAGACAGTCTAATAAGTTTAATAAGTGTGCATGTTTCAGTGTTTGGTTTTGTGGTTAATGTGTGTATGTGTAAAGGTTGACTCAGCCGTGTGTGTGTGGAGGGGCTGGCGTTGTGGTTTGCATGTTTGATGTGGTTTGGCCATGAAAAGTCTGACGGTTCCCCAACAGTGCTGTGCCAGAGACAGACACACACACCTCAATAAAGCCCCGCCAGAGGAACTTTCCCGCGAAACCATTGCTAAGAACACACGCATGGCATCTCGTTCATTTGTGAGTGTGTGTGTGTGTGTGTGTGTGTGTGTGTGTGTGTGTGTGTGTGTGTGGTGTGTGTGTGTGTGTGTGTGTGTGTGTGTGTGTGTGTGTGTGGCATCATCTTCTCTCGTTCACTCACACACACAGGCATATACACATGTTTGGCCGCCGGTCTGGATGTAGGTATGGAGATGACACAGCAGAAACCACTTCCTCACAAACACACGCCCTTGTGTGTTACCGTGTGTGTGTGTGTGGTTTGTTTCTATAAATGTATGACACATTCACATGCTCACAATCCGCTCCAGAATAAATAATCATCATGATGGCCGTCTCCACTCTGATTGGAATCTTGACGCCCTGTGGAATTGTGGGATTCTGGAGGGAACGACAAGATGGGAGCCGCTTTCGGTCCATTACAGCATACCGGCAATGACCACAGAGAGGAGAGAGAGAGAGAGACAGGCAGAGAGGAGAGAGAGAGAGAGACAGGCGGAGAGAGAGAGAGAGAGAGAGAGAGAGAGAGAGGCGGAGAGAGAGAGAGAGAGAGAGAGAGAGAGAAGGTGGCCCTCTAGGGAAACCGCTTTTTAGTTTGGAATTGTGGAAACATGAATCAGTGTGTTTATAGTTGTATTAAGTGTTGATATATATATATATATGTGTGTGTGTGTGTGATGAAGTCATAATGGACTACTTTCATAATACATGCTCCTGCTGTTATTGTGACTGATTCATCAGTGCATGTCATTTTAAAGAAGAAGATGCATAATTGTCCATCAAAATACAACAACTTTTTGACTTCTGAAATGTCTTTTCAAATACACAGGCCATTGGTTGATCAATAGTCATTTTCAATAATCATTGTCATTTTTGCATATTGTCTAATAGTGTCTAATTTTTAACTAAGACAATTAAGACAAACTTTTAATGTTGATTTGACAAAGACTTTTTTGAAAGTTTTGAATAAAGTAAAGAAGTTTTACATGTTTAGATAGATAGATAGATGGATGGATAGATGGATAGACGGATAGACAGATAGATAGATGGATGGATGGATGGATGGATGGATGGATAGATAGATAGATAGATAGATAGATGGATAGTTTACATGCATAATGTTTGAAATGCCACCTTATTTAGCTTATCATATTTAATAAATATGTTTTTGGACTGGGGTGAAAGAACTCTTTCCCAGACACAGTCTGCTTGACTGATTGAAACAAGACAAAAATACTGAGGTACTGTAGAACATCATTTTTTTTGCAATGCAAGAGTCACCAATGTTGAATTTTTTTATTTGTGAATTCGGTCAATTCCTCTTCTTGTCCTTTGGGTGGTGTTCAAATTCACACACATGATTTGAACATTTAGTCGATTGTTCTGTTCTGAGTCGCTGTAATGGTGATTTAATTTTTTTTAAATTAACGTGTGTGTGTGTGTGTGTGTGTGTGTGTGTGTGAGTGTGAGAGGGTCAAAGCCTTTAAGTGGAATAACACGGCACGACACATTTGATGTTGCGGTGTATGGAGAGCTTTTTATATTTGTCTTAACTAACCAATTTATGTCTCCGCTGGCACTGGTGTTTAATACTGTGTGTGTTTGGTATTTATATGCTTGTCTAATGAGCAGCCTGGGCCGAAGCGTTGGATCTGTGCGCTGGCTGCAGACTGAGCTCCGATCGACATCAAACAGCAGAGCAGACACTCCTCTCTCCAGCGAGATGCCTACCGACAGCATCTCACTGATCACACTGATGCCTCTGCTCGAAATATTGAAGCCTTCGTTTAAAATGTATGAATGTGAATTGCATATAAAACTAATAAACTTAATGTTGATGCATGCATATTTGTCAGTCATACGTAAATGAAAAAGGTTAAAAGCAGGTAAGATGTCTGTACTCAAACATATTGCATAATTTATGATTAACTTTTGCATCTATTTGATTTGATTTAAATAATCATATTTTCGAAATGCATTTATTAAAATAGCTTAGAATCAGTTAAAAGTAAGAACATGGTTAAAATATGAATTGCTGTTCCATATATATTGAATTAGTTAAAACGCATGAGATTAAAACAAATTTGAATTATTGATGATAAATATATAAACCTGTGGTTATTGTGTATTTAAAACACATTCAGTTTATTAGTACTATCACAGAAACCCATTTCATTGATGTATGACTGATGAATATGCATCATATTAAGTTTATTAGTTTATGTTAAAGCTGTATGCAATGCAAATACATAAATCTTAAAGGCCTAAATATTTTTTGTGGCGTTCAATTGGCCAAATTCTGTGACAACATTCAAAGAAGGCAATCCCAGAATGCTTTGCACAGCTCACTTGGTTCTGAAACCGATCTTGTCTCTGTCCCTCTCTCAATCATGTCTTAAAGTGCGTACGAATTAAGCGTTGACTTGTGCCGTGTTTATGTTTGGTATTTATTTTTATACTCGTGTTTGTGTGTATGTGTCCGCGCGGCGTGTGCTCTCTTGAAGGAGGTGATGTCATCACTCAGGCCTTCCTACTGTAAGAAAGCTTCGACTGGCATTACATCAGCATGTGGGACCCCAACCGAGCGCAGTGTCATCCAGAACAGCTGCCGCTGGAATCAGATTCATCCCGCAGTCCGTCTTCCTGTCTTATTCCCAAACGGCTTCTATCTAGGAACATTCCCTCTAGAAATACGGATGCGGTCACCTCTCCGTGTCACGGGTGTTCTGGACACGCTGGCACTGCCGACTGCTCGCTGACCTTGTCCTTCAGTGTTTAAACATTCTTCAGTCGCACTTGTTGACTTGTTTGTCATTAAGCGATTGCAGGATCTTTGATTCACGCATTTACAGCGCTGTCAGATCTGCATATAGTGTCCGCTGCCGTCCAGCCGGCTGCTGCTGTTATGACCACAGTGTTGCTAATGAGACGCCAAATTCAACTTGCATAAAGTTTTACAGCGGAGTCTCACGGAGAACATTTCCTGGTCATGTTGCACCCCATTATCAAAAGACAGAAATATCAGGCTATATTTTGCAAAAAGAAAATCATGTCTGTTTTTGGACCATTTAAAACAAAACAAAAATGTACTGTGATACACACACACACACACACACACACACATTTGGCCCATAAGTTTAAAACCCAAATCTGGGAATGCAAATTTAACACATGGAAATTTTAGGAAAATGTAAAACAAAAAAAACATTTATTTGTTTGTTAGTTTAATTTAATTTATTATTATCCATATTTTATTTTAAATCTGGGAATACAAATTTTAAACATGGAAAAATGTTATGAAAATGTAAAAAAATTAATTAGAAGATTTGTTTGTTTATCATTTTAAATAGTATTTGTTATTATTAATATTATAATCCATGTTTTTTATGATAATAATCATCGTCATTATAATAACAACAACAGTAAGAATAATAATCAACAACAATAATAATAATACAATCATAATAATAATAAACAATTATTGTTATACATAATTATTATATTATTATTTATATAAAATTGTATTTTCATGAGGTTCCTCCTTTTAGTTTTGGGCAAAAGGATTTTTGTTTGAACTGATAAAGTTTAGTGACACCAAAATTTGTTTGTAGGTGAAGATCAAATATTTATACATACACATGAAACCTGTTGAAACATTATGATGGAAAGCGTTTGGTAAAGTTCTGAGCTAATCTCTGGCAGCGGGAACATTTAGTACATCAGAGAATTAATTACAGTAATCATGCTATGTGTGTGTGTCTGTGTTTTGCAGGACTGAGTCTGGGATTGTGAAGTTGACTCAGCGACTCTCTCTGAAGGACAAACACTGCAAGGAGGACAGGAGTCTGCCGTCCAGACCTCCAGCCTACAGGAGGCGCTCTCTCAGCGTGGACTGGTACTTTTACTCCAACATTTACATCACAGCAGAAATAATGTTAGAAATAATGTCATTTTAAAGCCCATTCACCCTGCACCGACAGACGACAACAGACTTCGTTGGGTTTTGTCGGATCAGCGAACATGTTGAATCGGCCTTGGTATATCTGAGAAGTGACGTACTGTAATCTGGTGACTGTCAGCGTTAGTCAGTGTGAATTGACCTTTAAACAGCTGAAAACCTGTCTGAGAGAGGTTGACCAGCCATTTGGACTCAAAAGATTGCAAGGAAGCCATGTTGGCTCTGAACGCTGCTGTTTTCCCATGGTTTTTCCTCTACTCATCTCCACAGACATCATGACTCCAGTTATGACTGCCTCTCTCTCCTCCACCCTCCCCATCTGTCACGGCTTTTGCATGTCCAAAACTCACAAATGGAGTCACTTCCAAGATCCATACAGAAAAGATGAGCTTTTTTTCTGAGATGATAAACATGCACATAAGGCACACAAATCTGTCTGGCATTTATTTAACTTTGACCAGAATTACTCATTTAGCAAACAATTTATCATGGTACTTCTCAAGCATCTCAAGTCAAGTCAAATATATTTGTATAGCGCTTTCACTTTTTTTTTTTAAAGCATCTTCTTAGAAAATCACAGTTAGTTTTTATAATATCCTAATATCTTAATTCCTTATAGTCGCATTTAGCAGATTAGATCTGTGCGATAATATAGTTTAAATTTTGTAGTGATATAAACAATCATTTGAAATTTGCTTTAGTGTATATTGCCCTATGTGTGTATAAGTATAATGTACGTATGCAAATAAAGTTAGACATTCTTATATATATCCAACTTTATATAAAGAGCTGGGCGATAATATAGTAAACTTTTACGATAAAAATAAGTCAATATATATCCATCCTCATATACAGAGCTGTGCTAATGTTCAGATGACCTTAAAAGGTCATTAAATGGACTTGTAATCCTGCTTGTATGCACTTTTTATTTCCATTTTAAGTTTATGTGCCTTTCTTTGTGCATGAGAAGAGGTGGCTATCGGTGGCCGCATCTGGGTCGTGGCATATGGCAAATTGGAAGCCGGGCTCCAGAGACGCATATAACTCCGGGGAGTCTCGGGGCGGCGTGTCCCCAGGATGTAGTCACCCTGGCTGGGCACGATGAGGGCTGGGCCCCCCTGTTTTTGGGTCCGCGCAGAGACTCACGCAGACTCCCTGTCACCTCCTGCACGCCGAGCTGTCTGTCGCCAGTGCCTCTTAGACTGGCCTAACGTCACACACACACGTACGGGGCCGTTGCACAAAGACACATCCGCGCACACGCATTCATACATTGATTGATCCCGTGCTCACATGCGCTTCTCGTCCCCCTGCAGAACATCCCCATGGCGACGGTCTTCTGTCTCTGCTCATCAGAATTAGAGAGATTTGCCCCCTGGGGTGGGGGGGGCGAACAGGTGGCGGGCAGTTGAACTCGACACAGCAAACACTCTCACAGGGGAGCGACTACTACTGTGACAACACACCCGCATACCGGCACATGCACTCAAATACTCCCGCGTTTAATCTCTTAATCTGACTGGATTAGAACGCAAACGGCCAGGGCAGAAACACGCAATCATGCAGACGTATGCGTGATGGGAGAAGACTGCGCGGCTTCACTGCGTTAAACAAACTCACTCCTGTTCTAATGCTGCCGAAAACACACTTCACCCCAAAATCAAAAGAGAGAAATGATATTTCACATAATGAAAAACCTATTTTTGGATAATTTAAGATGTTTTATTTGTTTCCATATAAAAGTCTAATTGTGAAAAAACAATATTTTCCAAGGTCTCCATTTTTTTAAAGGCAAAACCAGTGTTTTTTTCATGCACTGGTCAATTGTGAGATTTTGCGCTATTTTACTTCTGCAACACTTGCCTTCTTTCAGACTAGTGGAAAGAAAACATTCAAAATACACATTTGAGTTGATTTTTTTATTACTTTTGATCTGTTTGCATGTGTTGAATTCAAAATGCATTGCATGTCTCTAAGGCTGTTTTCTTAAAAAAAAATGTTTCCAGTACATTCACATTTCCGCTCTGGAAATGAATGCAAATTAGTGGATGTTTAGTTAGATTAATGTCATCATTTGCATATTTAAACATAACATTTCAGAAAACTTAATACAAAATGTAATACAAAACAGTTGTCTTGATGCACTGTGATTAATCAACTAGGGAAAGTTTGGAGATATCTATTAGTTACATTATTTTCACCCATAGTGTCTTGCCTTTGGTAAATTTATTATGAGAAAAAGGTAAAACACCCAGATGCATTATAATAATGAGAATATTCTTTGAAAAAGTGCTTAATTGTCATTCAAATAAAGGCACTTATTAAAAATAAACTTTATGCAGAATATAATATACACATTTCTTGAGTTTTAAGGTGGAAATGTGAGCTGGACATGTTCTTGTGAGATTCTGATTGCTGAAGATCTCTGTGGTGACATGCAAACCTGTCTGCGTGTCTTTCAAACGGGGAGGGAATCAACTGATTAGCTTTGATTCCCCATTGTGTGTGTGAGAGGTCGAAGGGTTAGACTGGCTCCACTAGGCCTGAAGTACACAAGAGAGAGAGAGAGAGGGGTTCTGTTGACCCTAGTAACACACACACACTAATCGGGAATACTGTCCTCGCTGCCCCCCTCCTGTTGCTTACTGTCACACACACTCCCCCTCCAAATTTTGGCTGGTCGGACTGCAGTCTGTCTGGTGCCAAGAATCAAATTTCCGACTCTCCTTCTCGCAGCCACATATAACCCTCGTAGAGGAGTCCCTCTGCCCCCTTTACGTCTGTTATAACCAACTATTCTGAAAGAAAGAGACGTCGCCCGCTCTTTGCGTACATGTCGTAAACATTTAGTTTTGTTTGATTGATGACGACGTGAAAGAATCAGCCCGATTGGTGTTTCTCGCACACATCCGTGCATTGTGATCGTTGTGTCTGCTGCATCTTATGTATTTACGTGAAATCCATCTCAGCCTCATTTTGCAGTTGATTAGGATCAAAAATGTATCTCTAAATTTTTACTTTATTGACTTCATTCCATCTCAGAATTAGCGTAACGAGTAAAAACGTATGTCTTTGTTGCATTCATGATTACAACTATACAGTAAGGAAACTAAATATTTTACGAAAATAGTGTAGAAAATAGAACAATAATTTTGTTTGATGTGCCATTTTATTATAGCCAGTGTTACCTGATGTGCTTTTTTAGTGCTTTGATATTCTGAAAGACTAATTGGATTGGATTAATTTAATACAATGAGTAGAAACTGCAAGTTGTCAATTTGTAATTGTGATATTTCATTAATGCCTCATTACATAGAAGAGCTAAATTTTGATTTAAATTTTTTCCAGATTTTAAATTCAGAATTCTACATTAAATGTTAAATAATCTACTGATAATCGTATATATTTTTTCTTGTTTAAAGATACATAATCTATAGTCATACATTTTGCTGTTGTCAAAAGAGACAATATATAAACTTTTTTTATGCAAAAACATTTTATCCTTTGAAAGTTGAAACTAACAGTATTAAACCTTTTCCCATTTCCCACCTTTTACCCATTCCCAACTGTTGCTGTCAGTTCTGTTTATTTGTCTGACTGTTATGTAAAACGTTTTATTCACAAAAGTGACATTCAAAGTCAGTGCGACCCAAAATCTCATGACATTTACTTACATTTTTCATAAATATTTATTTGACTATTAGTTAACATTATTGAATAGATAATTTCAGATGAAGAACAAGCGCGCTGATCAGCCAGGACCAGAATGTTGAAGTTGTCATTTATTTTCTGTATAGCAACATCAGATCTAAAACGAGTGACAGAAACACTTCGGACGACCTCTCCAGCTTTTAGCATTGTTTCGCGTGAAACACGGCAGATAATTCACCGGCCACATTAGCAGTGGTATCGGGTAGAGTTTGATCTCGGAGGTAAATGTGAACATGTGTTCGGGGAAACGGTAAAGAGTAATCTCTTACCATCAGTGAGCTCAACACATGCACATGTGTGCGGGATTGCATGTGTTTATATGCGCCTACTGTTCTCAATGGCTATTATTCTTAGACGGAGGCATTACTCACTAAATTTTCCATACTATGGCCTATTCTCATTTAGCCTTGACTTACTGGACGTGTTAAATGTGCTCGTATTTGTGTGCTAAATTTTGCTTTGCCTTTTGATGTGATGCCAGACACAATCCCCAGATATCTGAGCACTTTTGCCCCCAACTTGACTCTGTGCATGTGTGTGTGTGTGTTTGTGTGCACATGTAAATAATTGTTTGTTGCTGTGTAAAGTCCTGTCCAAATGTCCTACATTTTTTAGTTACTAATGATGTTGAATTGAAAAATCAACATGAATTCAAAAATGTCACATATTTTTACCACATAGGATTCTACATAAAACTTGAGATTCAATGGAAGAAGAAAATCGGACTGTCACATGATCAATGTCACTAATTTACTTACATATGATTAATACATAGAAATATCATAATGTTTCTTGGTTGTAAATGTTTCAATATTCTAAAAATTATCTTATTTCCAGGTTTAAATATGCTTTGGAATCCCAGATTCTCAGTGTGGTCTCAGACGTTTAGACCTCACAGTAATTGTGTGGTGGGAAACTGTTTTGTGTGTGTGTGTGTATGTGTGTGTGTGTCTGTTCTATTCTATCACTATTCGTCTGATGGGGTGCTGAGACGGCTGTGTTAACATGTGGTGTCCCTGTTTCTTTTGTCTTTCTCTCTTTATCCCTCGTTCTTTCATCTGCTAGTCTTTCATGTGAGTGCGCGCGCCGTTCGCTCGGCAGCCCGTGTGTTCAGCACAAGAGGAGAAACTTTAAGCCCAGAGATCAGCCGCCTTTGAAACTGATCCGGGCTGCCACAAATATACCCACTTTTATCTGCACACAGCACATACCTGCCCGTTAAAATAAGCACGTTATTATCAGAGCACTCGGAGGTGTTCGCCTGCATCCGACGCGGACAATGGTCCGTCCTAATACGAGAACATTTGTGACAGTTGTAGTTCTTGGAGCCCTTTGTTCTGTTTCCAAATCTGAAGCCCCTCTGAATGAATCTTGATATCAGGGTGAACAAGTTGTTCCCCGAATTATATCAGCGGGCAAGCAATATGGATTTTTCAGTTATTGATTCTTAAAATTTTACTTTTATTCCCTTTCAGTCTTAGTCTACTGGGGATTTTTTTTTTTTTTTTAACACAAACCTCACTATTTTTTGCTTTATTTTTAAAACAAGAAAACTTAGTTGCAAGAAAGATTTTAAGAGACCAAATTTAGAAAAATAATCTTATTATCTTACATTAATTTGGCTTCTAACTTAAATTTATCTTGTCAATATAAATATTGGAAACACTTTACAATAAGGACCCATTAGTTAACATTAGTTAATCCATAATGTTCATTTTTGTTACAGTATTTCTTTTATCTTTATTTACATTAGTTAATAAAAATACAGCTATTTATTGTTAGTTTAAACTCAGGTACATTAAATAATACTTAACAGATGCAACTTTTGATTTTAACGTATTAGTAAATGTTGAAACTAATTTGTTTTAGAATTATCATTATTAGTTCGTGTTAACTAATGTAGACAACTAATGTTAACATATACAATCTTATTGTAAAGTGTTACTGATAAGTTTAATAGAAATAAAAAATACCTATTAATAATGTTTTTGTGGTGTATTTCTTGTTAAAAAAATATTTTTTTATAAATATGTAAGTATTTATCCAATCCAATCCACTTTATTTCTATAACACATTTTACAAACACAAAGTTTCCAAAGTGCTGCACAGAAGACTCAAAACATACAAAACAATTAATATCCTCTAACGATTTTTGTATTATTATTTGTGTCTTGACGACAGTGCTGATAGCATCTTTCTTTATTCCTCTTAATTTCAGTTTTTCTTGTGCAATTTCTTTTTCAGGGCCGAATCCAAAATGACTCAACAGATTCCAGACCCCCATCCTCTGATTCCACGCAAATACTCCAGCACATCATGTTCGTCTCCTCCGAGTGCTGCGCGACGTCTCTACAGAAACCTGTCTGGAAAGTTTCGCACGACGAACCTGCTTCTGGAAGATACGGCACTCCCAGGCCAGTCGGACAAGGACCACTCGCATAAAACCACCATGGTGAGATGCAAACACTTAAACAAGACCTATACAATAGTGGAAAGAAATCAAATTAGTCTCACATAACTATTGAATTTAGACATTTCAGATTGTTTGACTAACATATAAAGCAACCAATAGCACTTGATGAAGATCCCAATACTGAAGAACCTATAATAAAACTTTTTTTAACCTTAAAAGAACCATATTGCAACTCAAAAACCTTATAGTCAAAAATGGCTTTGATATTTTGTGCATACGTGGCTGCAGTTTTACAGCATGCATGGAAGTGTCTATGTGTGTGAGATATATCTGTGCATGCATGTGTAGTTCCAGGGCAACGAGGCTCTGTTTGAAGCTGTGGAGCATCAGGAGCTGGATGTTGTGGAGTCTCTGTTGAGCACCTTCAGTCCGGAGGAGCTGGACTTAAACACACCCAACAGTGAAGGACTGCTGCCACTCGATATCGCCATCATGACCAACAACGTCCCCATGGCCAAACTTCTGCTGAGAGCCGGGGCCAAAGAGAGTCCCCACTGTGAGTACACACTTACTGCGATCAAACGCATGCAGCACGAGCCCCACTTTATGAATCATAAACCATACATCTACAGATGTTTGCCACATGCTATACATTACAATAAAGCAGTAGTGGCTTATTGCTTCAATCAAACGGCGGCAACAGCAATGTGATATGGTATGCGACACCAAAGATCAAAACATAATGTCAGTTTCCCCCCACACTTTTTATACTGTAGTTATCATTATCTCTAATGAATGTTTTTCCCAAAATATGCCCAGGTCATATTTAATTCCTATATTTTATATTATTTTATGTTATATTCTGCATAATGAATATGAAGTGTAATTTTAAGAGCATTGTTGCATTAATTAAGCAGCCTCCCATTCTTATTACTGTCATTTGAAAAAACAATAAAAAAAAATAATACATTTTTGTATCATGGTAGTTTTTGCTACTTGAACTTAATTTATGCTTATTATTTCTTTATTACACCAATGTAATTTTTGGTGAAAATTTTCAAGCAAATTTTTGGGGTGAAATATGATTGGGACATTTCTTGCAATTTAACAATATAAAATAATATAACTATCAAAGATAATTGGAATTAATTTGCTTATATCAACTTTTTTATTTATTTTTATAGATTTTTTTTTACGGTGGTTACGAACATGGCCCATTCATAACTTTATAGTATACTTTTAATATTCACTCATTTATTTTTACTAAGTTTTTTACACAAGTGTATTGTAGATCAGTAATATGAATAGATGTAGCTTTAAAGCCTTAGGAGGAAATGCATTGAATTTTCAGTGGAATTGTTCTGACTAATCAGATAAAAGCAGAGTTTTGGTGCCGCCCACATGTGTGACTAATATATTGAAGCCATAAACCAATTTGTACACAATAAAAAAAAAAAGGTTTTTGGTTTGTTAAACAAAACAAATTTTTTTTTTTTTAAACAAGCCGTCTTTTTCTTTCTCATTATTCTTTTCCAAATTGGAAATGAAATGGTTAAAACATACACGGTAGATGTAGAATTCCACAATTAGAAACTTAACAAAAAAGTTAATTTTTCAATATTTAATATTTTTTTCCCCCAAATATTTGTGAAATCTCTTTTATGTATTCTCTAGTTCTAAGTCTTGAAGGCAGAGCTGCTCACCTGGCCTCCCTGGTGCAAGAGGCGGAGCATCGCATAGCAGAGCTGGTTGCCCAGGTAACGGAGGAGGAGCCTGGGGAGAGGGAGGAGTCAAACAGAGAGAGACAGCTGAAGACATGGGAATGGAAGCTCCGCCTCTACAAGCGCATGCAGACGGGATACACACACGCCAGTGAGTAACACACACACAACTGCGGTTATAGTTGCTGGTCATGATTCTGAGTGACTTTGTGTTGTTTTCAGGTCCTCCTGAACCTCCCAGCGACGTTCATCTGTCTGTCAGCAGTATCAACAGTCTCAGAGTTTACTTCCAAGAGCCTCTTTGTCACAACTCTGCTGTTATTACCAAATACCGCGGTGAGTGACCCCTGACTCATCCTGTTATAGGGATGATTTAGATTATACCACCAAAACACATGAACACACACGACTGACTCATCGACTCGCTGGTGAGCATCAGCGTTTGACGGCCAGCTAGAGAATATGTTCCACACAGCCGAGTGAGATGCGGGTGAGAAATGAAAATATCTCACAAATCATATTGCCAGATTCACACTTCTAGTGCGATCCAGTGTTTTTCAGTGTAAAATTATATACTACTAGTTTTTATAAATATTTAGAATATTTCTGTCACGCTTGACTGTAGTGAGCACACGATGAAGGAGTATCCTAAACAAAACACACTTTATTAACAAACAGACTAGGAACATGCAGGAGATAACAGGAGTAATAATAATCGTAGCTAAATCAACATAGACGACACAGAACAATCAACTGAGGGCTTAAATACAGACATAGAGTAATCAACGGAAAACAGAACAGGTTGAAATCAATGAACAACCGAGGAAACTAACGATGACTTGGCACTAAGGCAACACTAGCACAGGAAACAGTAAAAACTAAATTTCTTTTTAAAAAGTCTTTTATTTAGTATATTTTCATTTTTATTTGTTGAATTTTTACGCTTATATTCATGCATTTAGCAGACACTTTTATTCAAAGCAAATTACAAGAGGAGCAAAAGCAATTTTATTTTTTATTTTTTTATGAATTCTTTATTTGACAGGGACAATGGACATTAAAAAAAAACTGCCCCAGAATTAGCTACAAAGCTCAATTTCATCTGCTATAAATATTCCAATTCAGTTGAATTTTTTTATTTTAATTAACAGAAGTGTTTTTAATATTTTTAGCACTAGTTAGTTAACGATAATAACCTCTGTGCTGTCATAAACGGTGTCAAAAGAACAGACATATCACACTCGCTTGTAGTTTCTGTCAGACATTGCACCGTGTCCTAACTACACGCGCCGCGAGATAAAAGGTATCTTTTCCATGTTAATCAGAACTTTATATTTTTCTGCGACTTCGCGCTGGAATAACAAACACAAAGTGTGCCAATGATAATCTCAGGTACTGTTTATGTGCTTTATTTATTGTTAAAAGCGTGTAATGTGACTTTGAATATCATTTGGTGCTCCAGCTTTGTAACTGTAAAAGCAACAATGAATAAGTCACCTCAGATCTTGAAATGAAACAAATGGAAACAAGAACCGAACGTTCAAACTGTGAACAAACAAGTGTATTATTTGACAAATTTGTTTTAGGAACTCAGTAGCCTATGTATTTGAATAATGTTTAAATGGTGTAATATTTGTGGATTTGATTATGTAGCTACTTATCCATTTTCTTGCGAGTGCCGTCAAGATTATTCTCTGGTGCTGTCCACTCGCCGCGAGACTCCGCCCACACACTGTTCTGATTGGCTGTGGGTTTTGATTGATTTTTACGCATCTCGCAGTCGCGTCTAGTGTGGACAGACAAATGATTTGTCGCTGGATCTTATCGCATCGCGTCTGGTTAGGACACAGTGTTAGATGAGATGGTCTCTGAGTGGTTCAGACATCTTAGAAATCTGCTGGTCAGACTTTGTGAACAAATACACTTCAGTATACAAAAATATTTATCCCTCACAGGGTTACCATACAAAACAAACGATACACAAATACACCAGGTCACAGTTTGTTTCGCCATATAGAACAAGCACTGTTGAAGTCACATGATCCGTGACTAGTAGGCGCATGCCCACAGCATGGCATGGTGGTAGTACTAGTACAGGACATCTTCTAAATGACTGCTTACTGTGTGTGTTTCTCAGTGAGCTGGAGCAGCGTTCCTTCATTTACTCCATTGCTCGGTGAGACGGTCATTGAAGACGTTACTCAACTTCAGTATGACATCACTGGACTTACAGCGGTTAGTATATGGAGTAAAACATACTAACAATACTACAATGCATTGGAGTCAAAAACGGTTGGGAACCACTGAACTAAAGTCATTTTTTTTTATTATATTACTATTTTGATATTACTTAACTGTTGCTAAGATATAATAATTTCAAATGTTTACTTTCGTGCATTAATCAGTGATGATGGAGCAGATCACAGCTCTCAAATCTTATTTACATATCTGCATATTCAAACTTTATTCATGGTTTGAGGAACAATGAAAAAAAATTGTCTTTAATGTTCTGCAGATGAAATAAAGTCAGTGACATGAAGTACAGTAAATTATGTCTGAATTTTCATTTTGGGTGATCCTTTTAAACTTGTGCTATATTATTGGTTAATATTAATTTACCTTTGGTTGTGTAAAGCAAAGTTGTTTCAGAGGTGAAGAGCATTGTGAAGAAATGAAAAAATAAATATTTTATAGAATATATTGAGCACAACAGTGTTATTTAAGTATTATTTATATGATTTTAAAGTTTAAGTTCTGGAAATTTTGCTATGTGCTTTGTCATTTTTATTAATGTTTTTTTAAGCTTTAATTTATTTTTATTGATATAGGTGACAGATATATCTGTTGAGCGCATGAATGCAGTGATCTCGTCATTGCAACTCGATTTCTGCATGCCCACGAATACTTTCATCATAACTAAGTAACAGTGCAAACACGATGTAAACAAGAGATTCATTGTGCAGTGAAGACAGCATCATTGATTATAACGGGAGTTTTGGCGAGAGAGAAATTGCAACGGATTTTCCAATAAATCCACAGTGAAATGTACCAAACAAACAAATCATGCTCTGCTGAGGCATACATATAATTAAACATAAATAACCACTTTCCTAGCAATAGGATGGTAATGTTGTTTTTAGTCCAGTGATCCTGTATCTCTCTTATCTCCTTCTCGTCTCACTAACGCACCAAAGACGCGATGATTTAGAAGTAGGCGTTGATTTAATTCTTCAGAGGCGGTCTTTAATTGCATACTATTGTCATAATGTGACAAAATCTGAAACGAGTCATCTTCAGAGCTTGATTTCAATAAAAGCTGTTTTTGGACTAACAAGGATGTTTTGAATTACAGTTGTAGTACAATGACCTCTTAACTGTCAAAGGATAAAGAAACATTTTATATTTAAATATACAGTAACACAGATCTACCTCTTTTTACAGGGCACATGCTGTTATGTCCAGGTATCAGCATATAACATGAAGGGATGGAGTTCACCTCAGATATCTGAACCTGCTTGTGCTACACCCTCAAGTGAGTATACAAACACACATATTCAACAACAACAAATGGGACAGATGTTAGTCATGTTTTGCTTTCTAAGAAGTTGCATGACGTATCGTGCGTGTGTGTGTGTGATTTTGTATCTATGTTTGTGTGTGTGTGTGTGTTTACGTCTGGCTTCATTTGTGTAATATCTGTGTCCTCATTTTTATGTTTGTGAGGACAAGCCGTCCTTTTCTCTCACATATTTTAGGGTTCTTTTACATTGAGTGTGTGTGTTTTGAGCATGCTAATTTAATGTGTGTGTTTGTGTTTTCCATTTCGACTCCCTCTGGAAATATTTGCATGTCTGTGAGAGGCTGTAAAGTTGCAGACAGAACGGCTCTTATACACCAACTCAAACACACACACACACATACACACTTGTTGTCTCTCTCTACAATTCACGCTCACATACACACGCCGCTTTTCGGACACACTCAGAAATAATTTTTACACAATTTACCTTATTTACATCTTGTTTGCGTCCTTTATCCCCCTCTCTCTATCTCTTTCATAACACACACACATGCACACACGCTCTCTGCGAGGTTAGCCGGGCTGAAGAGAGGGTCTGTGTTAGGCATTCCGGGAATAGAGTGTCCATGTTTTCCCTGCTTTCCCGAGACCCGGCTTGCAACCAACACACCATCAGAACATCATCCTGTTTACCGTGCCGTGTGTGTTTGTGTGTGCTCGATGCAGGGATATAAGGCGAATGCTGAATTATTTACTGTGAGATAAGCACGCACACATTACATAATCTCATTGTTTTTGTTTGGTATAATACCTGAAAAGATCAGAGACTTATAAATTGTGATTTTAAACACTTTTTCATATGCATTTGTTGTTTTCACCCACAATGCACTGTTTTTTATGTTTTATTTTGCAGGTTGGAGGGAGGTGGACGGGTTTCCCCCCCGCCAGCAGGGTCTGAAAGAGGCGTTAGAGCAGCTCCTGGGGCAAATTAAAGGGGCACACCGTCACTGCACATGCCACGGTAAATACTCACTTACTCACTCACTCACTCACTCCGGACCTGAATGAAAAACCTCCTCATTCACACCGAGCCACAGTGACCGCGACCACAAACATTTAAGCGCTTTAAAACAAATGCTAAGTTAATATTTCAGAGGGGTCGAGTGGGCTGAGCTCGCGTGCTCATGTCTCCCGGGTGCGACTCCGGGGGTCTTGTTTGTTGTTTTTAGTGCATCAGGGCTGAGGGTTTATTTTACTGTGAGTTAAGAGGGATAAATTTGACTTGACTGTAGGGCTAAAACACACTCACGCGTGTGATCACATGCTCCATAAGGAAATCACTGCCTGCTCGCTCCTGTCTGAACACTGATCATTAAACTCTAATTAAGCTATAAAGGCCCTTTAGAGACACAGTCCTCCCCATCAGTAATATACAGTATGTTTGGCTGTTTGGTTGGTCTGAGCAAAGCAGATACTTTACTTCCATTCACACACAGCATAAAGATGTGCACCAATTTTAAATCTCTTGAATTGGGGTCAGTTAAAAAGACTGGAAGATTATTATCTACATAAACTCCTTTTAGATGCAACACTAACAAAAAATATACATAACCTATATATATTTGTTTTTCTGTTTCAATCACTAATTGTTTTTCACCTCAGTGTTTTATATAGACTTCATATTCATTTAATCTGCAACCTTCTGAATCTTTAAGTTAAAGTTGAAAAGCAATAACTCGCTCCCTGTGTGTTTAGAACAATGCAAACCCCAGTTGAACACCAGGAAACACTCTGTGTCTAAAAGTCTGAGGCATCTCTTCCAGCCCACCAGCAAATTTGTCAAAAATCTGAAAAGGTGAGAGAAAACAACATCAGGAAATGGATGTTGCGTAATCAAACTCTCTCACCACACCATGTCTTGCATCATCCATGACGCCTCTCTTCTCCTCTCTGTAGAGGTCTTTATCTGGCCTGTATATTGTATAAAGATGAAAATGTTCTGGTGACTTCAGAGGATCAGCTGCCTGTCGTTGAGGTGGACGACTCATACAGCTGTCACGCACAGGATTTACTTTGGTTCACAAAGGTAACAAAGTGTATCGGTGGTGATGCACAAAACCAGATTATTTAGTTAAACTTTGTTTAAATAATCAAAGTATTTGTAAAAGTACTGGTTTGGTGAGGTGGCTTGCTTGTAGTTTAGTTTAGCTTTTGTTTTTTTTAATTGTATACAGTACAATTCAAAGTGTATCATGTATAAAAAAACAAAAAGCTACACAAAATGATATATGACAATCTGAAATTCACTTAAAAAAAACAAACAATAAGCTTATTACATTGTTAAAGATAAGGAGGTTAACATTAAATCCAATTTAATTTAAATCAGTTTATTTAACCAAACCTGATTCACTAAAATAAATTCAACCTGAAACACTAATATACACATGCACAGCAATATACTGTATCAACATTTGAGTATTAAACATTGTTTCCATGGTGATGCATGTTGACAGGTGTCACATCTCTGGGAGGAGCTCACCTGGATGCAGCAGTGCATCAGTCCTGCTCACGCCTCCAGTTCCTGTACGCTCCAGACGCGCCTCAAAATGATTCAGGCTGCTGCACAACTACAGGTGAACAAACTTAACGCACCTTGAACAACGTTTTCAAGTTTATAGTCACCAGTAGTGATGCACTGAAATGATACAGAAACACCGAAACTGAAATTTAAGTTTTCAATAACTGAAAATGAAACCGAAAGTAAACTTGTTTAATATTGATTTAATTAATCAAATTGATCTAATAGTTAAAGCACTTACTTTTCTAGCTAACTATTAACATTGATTGACTTGCCCTGAGGTAAATGTAACCTTACTTGACATATTGTTTACAAGCTGTTTTTAGTGACGTCTTTGCGCAGTTGAAACACTGATTAAGTGATTACATGAGACATGTTACATTTCAGTAAGTTGTACTTGTTCTTTCAACATATCCTCGGATGATCGTTCATGTTTATTTTGTGCTATAACTAGAAGTAAAGAAGAAGAGATGATCAGTTCACATGCTCTCTGGGGTGCCTCTGGAACTGATGTGGGTGCAGCGATCATTAATGAGCATCAAAACGACATTTATTGATTCAATTTGTGATTAAATTGACAGAATTTGAAAGCTGATATCAAAAGCACAAAGCTTATTGGATGGGATTGAATGTTTAGTGAAGTTTTTTCTTGCAAAAAGCTTAGTCAGTGAATCTGGCTCTCCAAAACCAATTTTCTTTATTGCATTTTCTGCCAAATATTTTTGGTTGCGAAAATGCATCCAAAAAATCAAGTTGAACCAAATTGTGACCAGATTTAATATTGTTTTGCATCATTCAAGAAAGAATTGCAATCAAATCTTTGTTAGGGTTGAGAAATATTTACACTCGTAACATATCTCGAGGTGACGGTTTCCTTTTTTGGTTTGTTTGTTGTGCAGGCTCTCCTTGGCACAGTGGATCTGGGACAGGTGTATTTTGAGCCCATCAAGGACAAGCACGGTAACGTGGTTTTGGTGCTGATGAAGGACGTGAGCGCATGTGCGTCGCTGGAAGGCTTGCGCTGGATTCCCGTCAGTAAATTCCAGCTGCAGCGCAGGTCGTCCTCTTCTTCATCAGACGAGCCCAGCGCACTGGAAACACTCCTCACAACGCTGCACGTGAGTGCTTTACACACCGAAACACTGGTGTCCATCGCTAATGTGTTGTGCTGTCACATACTTCTAGCACCATGACGAATGGAAGTATGGAAAAAATGTAGCGATCAAAGCTCTGTTATATTTTTAGAATAATGAGAAACATAAATTCAGTCTAAACATTTGACTGCGGGGCTAGACACATCATGCCAGGTTTGATGTCAAACGTCACTGGCTTTCTCTTGTCTCGACATTGACGTCAAGCCTGGCGCGGCTCATTTTGATGCGCCGTATTCAATTTCAGAAAGCACTATGATTTTGGAACAACATTGGAGAGAAAATTACACCATTTTTTTATCTTTGGGTGAACGAATGCTTTAACTCAACAGGTTTCAATCTCTGATATAAATGAGACAGAAGTATGAAAATCAGTGGGGGAAAAACACGCAGTGGGCCGCTAGCTACTGTATTCCTCTTTTTTTTATATATCTCTCTTATTACTTGAGTGCTGTGAATTGTGGGAGTATAACAGTAGCATTGTTCATTTGATGATTTAGTCTGAACGCTGTAAACACGTCACCCACCGCTGATCGTGTGTTTGAAACGGCTCTGGCCGTGATGTTTTGTCTGAGCGGCTCAGATTTTCCCTGTGGTAAAGCTGTGTGTGTGTGTGTGTGTGTGTGTGTGTGTGTGTGTGTGTGTGTGTGTGTGTGTGTGTGTGTGTGTGTGTGTGTGTGTGTGTGTGTGTGTGTGTGTGTGTGTGTGTGTGTGTGTGTGTGTGTGTGTGTGTGTGTGTGTGTGTGTGTGTGTGTGTGTGTGTGTGTGTGTGGTGAAAGTGGTTCCACAGCTCAACAACCACATGGCTCCAGAGTCAGTCTCTCAGTCAAATAGTTTAGAAATGATAAACGTGGGTCAATTTTAGGCTATTGCAGGAAGTTCTTCATACCTCTGTGTGTGTGTGTGTGTGTGTGTATCCTGGTAAACACTACGTTGTGGGGACTTTGTTGTCCTCACAGAGGTGGTAATACCAGTAATTCTTGACCTTGTGGGGACATTTTTTTAAATCCCCAATAGCTTATAAATCATGCTCTCATAAACATGTCATGTTTATTTCATATGATTTTGGGATGAATTTTGACCTTGACATGTTTTTAAAAAGTTTAACTTTTTAAAATGAGCCCTTTGTGTGCAGGAGAAACTGGCCTATCACCGGCGCAGCAAGAAGTGTCTGTCTCCGGGCCTGTATCTGGGTTACCTGAAGCTGTACACCTCAGTGGACCAGATCAGGGTGCTCGTTTCACACAAACACCCAAACGTGCTGTGCCACGTCAAAGTGCGGGACAACGACCACGTCTCCAGGTATGAACTCCTGTCATGCATGAGTTTGTATATATATATATATATTTGTGTGTAATAATTGTTTGTGTTTGTTTTGTAGGCAAGAATGGCAATGGCTTCAATCACTGAGTTCGCTCGAGGACAGTGCGCAGGTGTGTGCCGACGCTCAGAGCGCGCCGCATCGCCTCCTACTGGACTTACGAACCGCTGCTAAAGATTTGCTGGGCTACATCAACATTCCCAATCACCAGGTTTGTGCATTCACAACATACCCACACATTGACACATGTAATTTGTTTGATTGCACAAGTAAATTTGTCCCCCCTTATTTGGGACCTTAGTAAATCAGGGCCATGCAGTATCAAATACACACATTTACATACATGAAACTGATAAAACACATGCCTCAAGCCTGTTTTGCATGTATTGTGTGTATAAATAGAAAAGCTATGGAAATTTCTACACTGAAAAAAATGGTGTAGGATTTCCTTTGAAACAATCTTCATACAGAAATTGCTAGTAAATTTCACAAATAGTTACAAAGAAATGACAAGTAACATTGATTTAAACGTGAAATTTCTAAGTAGAAAGACTTTGTTTTATTTACAATTTAGTCATGGAAAAATCTAATGATGTCTGATTTGGGAGCAAATTTTTTTTGTCGGTTTGCTTTAGTGAATCATTTGAACCAGTTCATTTTAGTTTAGGGAATCAATCTGAATTGTAGTTTTTTGTGTGTGAATTTGTGTTCTTTTAGAATCCCAGCTCAGTCTCTGAATTCTCAAATAATAAAATATTTGTGCATGCACATTTTGATTTGATAGGTAGCCATAATAAGCAGTAAGCAGGATAAAGTACATAATGTACATAATGGTGTGTCATAATGTTCCACAAATATTGTTTCACCGTCACTTATGATCAATTTAATGCTGAATAAAAAAAAAATCTAAACTATGAAAACCATGTAGCAAACCTACACAGCCAAAAAAAGGTTGAATAGAATAGAATAGAAACATTTTACTATTTTTCTTCCTCTTCTTACATCAGGCACAGGATTTCCGTGTGTATGTGAAGGAGGTGGTCGAGTTGGGGGAGGGCGTGTCCTTCCTGTTGCTCCTCCCACCGTGTGAGGAGGTGTGTTCACCGCCCGGACAGAACCATCTCTGCTCGCTGCGCTCTGGGTTCTTCACCCTCCCGCTGCAGATCTTTGAGTTAGGTGAGAGGACACAGTGTAAACTCATTCACCCACATGTATCTTCTATCCCTGTCACCTCATGTGCACTCATTCTCTCTCTGTGTAGTTCATTTCGAGGCCTACTGCCCTAGTTTCATCGGCTTGTATTGCCGCGTGTCGGCTCTGCTGGGTCTGGAGTCCCTGATGTCCCAGCAGACTTTGCGGGAGGCGTTCTCTGAGTCCGAGCTGTTCGCTGCCAAGCAGAAACATCAGCAGGTTGAGGAGTATTTGCAGGTATTTCTGTCCTCTGTGCAATTCAACACTGGCAGCCTGCCGCTTCAGTTCAGCTTTCATAGGTGTAACTGATGACAGTAAACCCGCAGTAAAAATCAGAACAAACTGTTCAACTGCGGGAATTTACAGTATCATCTTTTATAGATGCAAGAGGCCCAAGAGCAGAGATAAAAATCAGCCGGTGTAATCTGAGTCTACAGCCTGAGCTGTCTACTTTATTCTTTTGACATTTAAGATAAGTTTAACAGTCTTAAGACTTAATTACAGTGATTTACCGCAGAAAATGGTTCAGTTAAAATATGTAAATATATGAAACAAGACCAAGTTACTTAGAAACACTTCATGAGATATTTACGTTGTATAATACTATTATATAGTTTATTTAATATTTTATCCACTTGTTTTTTTTCAAACTTTTTTTTACTTTTAATATTTTATCCACTTGTTTTTTACTTTTTTTTAAACAAGTGGGGGGGGGGGGGGATCCAAAAAACAAGCCTTTATCTTGCGATGAGGATTTATTGGAAAAAGACAAATATACTATAAATAATCAAGAATATGATTAGAAAAGGATTTTCAAAAATGGAATGCAGTGTAAAAACACACTTCATAAACATAATAATATATAAAATAATATACAATGTAATATAATGTACAGTCGATAACCCTCATGGGTTAATTTACAAATTAAAATGTTTTGGTTTATCAACACACAAATAAGTTACCCAGAAAGTGATTTCAAATGCAGCAGTTACAGTATATTGTTTCCTGTGTGTAGTCGACAGAAATCAAGACACATGATGAGGATTGTGACAACGCCAAAAACAGCTCTCATGTGGCATTTTATTTACACAAACCAAAATATTAAAACCTAAATCCACCTAAAACTTTAACCGCAATCTTCTGCTTCTTCTGTTATTCCTTATACACTGTGTTCAGATCTGAATATCACGCATGTTGTGATGATTCATCCATGTTTCTGTGTTCACTTTCAGCATATGGAGGACCTGTGGCGTGATGCCCGGTGGATGGTGATCCTCCAGTCCGCACGATATAAGCATCAGAGCTCCGGAGTGAGTCTGAGCTGGATTATTGACTTCTCCAAAGAGAGTATCCCGGAGAAACCAGCTTCCACTTCCTCTCAGGTGGACTACCTGCCCTCACCGACACCTTCTCCAGAGACCACACGCAAACACAGCGGTGAGAGCGTTCACCTGTATCGGCCTCTTCATTATATAATCAAATAGAGTACATATCACAGAATAACTGGACTGTTGCAGGCTTCATGTCATCAGGCCATTAAATACAGAAGAGACGCGCTTTGGTGTAGCTGCCATATCAATTTGATTTAAATGAAGGACTTGTTGAGTTTTGCACTTGTGTAAAAAGTTTGAAATGTTTTCACTGTTTATGGATCAATCTGGGATTACATACATCCCAAACTTAGTTTGTCAGCCAAACCTCTATGATGTAATTTTTTTTTTTTTTTTTTAGCAGTTTAATTTTAGACTTTTTTCAAAGCAAAATTTTACATATAATTACATAATTTGCCTGAAATAAAATCTTAAAGTAGTAGTGTACTTAAAAATACTTATTTACTCACCCTAATGCTGTTCCAAATCTGCATGCTATTATTTTTCCGATCACATAATTTTTTATCCATAATAATAGTTTATAGTGACCATGGTATATCAAGCTCAAATAAGAATGAATAGATAAAAACACAGAAAAAGGGCATACAAAAACGACCAATTCACTATATATTTCAAGTTGGAAAGATTGCAAAAAAAAATTTGTCAATGATTTAAATTAAGGTCTGTTCCTTTGAAATACTTTTTGGAGTTTGACATCCCATGATCACTATGATCTGTTATTATGGTTAAACTATGTAAAAATAGAAAATAAACCTGCATACAGGTTTGGAACAACCTAAAGGTGAGTAAATAGTAGTGAACTTAAAGAGGCCATATGCCCTTTAGCAATGTCTTGATTTTGTTTTTGGGGTCTACTAGAATAAGCTTTCATGTTCAAAAAAACATTAGGTGACACTAGTTTAGGGTCCAATTCTCACTATTAGCTAGTTGCTTATTAGCATGCATATTACTAGAATATTGGCTGTTTATAAGTACTTTAATGCCTTTATTCTGCATGACCATATTCTACATCTTTTAATCCTACCCAATACTTAAACTTAACTACATTACTAACTATTAATAATCCATAATTAGCTGTTTATTGAGGCACACTTCTTAATAGTGAGAATTGGAGCCTAATCTAAAGTGTAAAAAAAAACATTGTTTTTCCTCATATTTTACACTGTTGCAGCATCTCTCTTCCCAGTCTGTCAGTAACGCTCTGTTTAGTTCCTGTCTCTATGAAGCCCCTCCTTCTGAAAAGCACAATGTGCTCTGATTGGTCGGCTGGAACAGTGTGTTATGATTGGTCAGGCGACACCTTGCATGTTTGGGAATAGTCCCACCCTTTACTAAACCCTCTCTCTGTTTGTTTTTTCCAAGATTCCCATGGTCTGTCTGATGAGGACAACTCCTCCGAGGTGTTCCTCACTACTGATAGCGAGTACAGCTCCAGTGTGACCCAGAGCACCAGAGAACTGGACCTGCTTCCACCGTCTCCGACCAGCTTCAGATCTGTAGCGTCTCACCCTTCTTCCTCCTCGCAGTCATCGCCTCGCTCCTCTCAGCCGGACGTGCTGCAGACCGGAGGAGGAATGAGCCGACGGGAGCTCGTGAATGTGTTCGATAGCGACTTCATCCTCCCGAGCCGCCAGATCGAGCTGCTACGGGTCACGGAGAAGAGAACGGCGCTGTGTGTCCGCACCAGCAGTCTGGAATACCCGCCTCCTGTCTCAATGCCAACCACACCCACCAGCTCCTCCAATCACAAGGGCTGGACACGGCCTTCCTCCTTCGATCTCTGCTTCTCCGCCCCTGAACCCCGCCCTGCGCCTGTGCGCACCCTATCAGAGGACAGTGGCGTCCAGCGACTCTCCGCCCCCTCCAGCGGTTCCCCTCACAGGCTGTGTCACACCACATTGAGAGTTTACCCACAATACCGGACCGGATTACCCAAGGAAACCAGTGTCAAAGTGAGTGTTTGTGAGTTGACACACAAATCATTATTAGCTATGTTTCCTTTCACCCATTTTTATGCTCATTTTGGGATATTGCATAAAAAAAAACGATGGAAATGCCAAGATGCGCATAAATTAAAAAAAATTAGCATACAAAACTTATGCACTCTATTGAGGTAGATTTTTTATGCGATAAGAAGAAACTACAATGGAAATGCATTTACCGAATAAATCCCTCTATGCATAATACAAATTGCCTCAACAGTTGATGTTGTTGGATAACAGGACTAACCAGTGGACCAATCACATCACAGCATCTCAAATGTTGGTTTGGTCGTTCTGAAACGTCTGAGCTAAAGTCTGTCATCAGAATGATTTTGGTTTAATTCCCTCTCAGAAGCGTCTCGCATGATTGTGTTCCCAAACACCAGCATCCGAACGCAAGAGATCATGACAGCGTTTATTGCATTTTGACACTCAAGTCATTTATGATGGAGGAATAAAGAGCCACAGTGGCTTTCACTGATTGCAGCGACTTCCTTGTTTATTACAGATATTTTTGTGCCAATTTTCGCAGGATGTGACAATTTATTTCCTAGCTTACTGTTTAGACGTATTTCTCTAAACTAATTTGAGTACTGTCAAAATAGTTAATGCAAAACATCAAAACAAATTTGGAATGTGCTATTCATCTCCACTGAATGTCTGTCATATTTTTTTAATATTGTAATTTAAATTACATTTATTACATATATTTAAAAGCTAATTTATTTAAATGTAAATAATTTAATTAAATTTTACTAGTTATATTGACTAAATTTGAGCAAGCTGGCAAATTATAGTAATTATCTCTAATTATTGTATATAAATATGATTGTAAATATATACAATTTACTTAATAATTAAACAAAACTACAAAATAATTAAATATATATTTTATTAATTAAAATGTATATAGATGTCATTTCAAATTTTTCAAATATTTTTGGATTTTATTTATCCTAGAAGTCATGTTTTGGGACTGTTATTCCATTTTAATTATTAAATTAATATTTTATATTATATTTGGGATTTATATATATATATATATATATATAATTTTTAATATTAATATTATATATAGTTCTATTTAATATAGTTCTGCATCCTGTTTGTACCTCTTTTAGAATTCAGGAGTTGAGTTATGATCATAGTGCATAGAGCTAGACACCTAACCATAGGTTGCTACGGCTCACTAAATAGACTTGGTCTGCTGTCTTCACATGCATGTGTTTGTCTGCTTCTGTAGTTACGCGTGACTCCAGAGACGTCGGCGAAAGAGATGATTGGTCTGGTAGTCCAGGAGATCAACGCTGTGTGCCATCACCTGCAGAAAGCAGCGCAGCAGTGCACGTGTGCGGTGGATCAGTGCAGCTACCCGTCCTGCGAGTCTGAGGTGTGTGTGTACGGGAGCGAGCAGCTGGAGCACTTTGGGCTGGTTCTGCTGGTGGAGGGGAGAGAGAAATGGCTTCAGGACGACTTTTGCCCACTCACGCTACAGAACCCATGGACACGCGGGAAACTCTGCGTCCGTTTCAAAGAGTATTCGCCGCTCGCGCTGCAGTACAGCAGAGCCACGACTGTCTGATCCCCCCAAACATGTAAATACACACACTCACACACTGACTTAAGTGCATAGACTACTGCTTCGTACTTCATGAGGTCTTAGGGTTCATGTTTACCTGAGAGGGTTCACCAGGACTGATCTCATCGGGTGACATAAGGAGCTCCATATCACCTGCACTACAATAAGAGCATGCTAACCTTGTGCGGAAATCTACGTCAAGTGCTTATCAATCACCACGAGTTAAAGTCAATATGAAGTCAAAAATTACTTTCTTAATGTATGTTCCTGATTTTGAATAATTCATCAGTGCACGTTATTTTCTAAAGGTTTTCATAATCCATACATATATATATATATATATACTATTCACAAGTATATTGATTTATTTATTCACTAAGTTAATACATTTATTCAGCAAGGGCTCATTAAATTGGTCTAAATACATTTATGATTATAATTTATTTTAAATAAATGCTGTTTTCAGCAAATAATTTCTGAAGGATCATGTGACACTGAAGACTGAAGTAATGATGGCTTTGATCACTGGAATAAATTACATTTTACAATACATTCACATAGAAAACGGCTGTTTTAAACTGTAATAATATTTCACATTTTTTATGTATTTCTGATCAAATAAATGCAGCCTTTATGAGCAGAAGGGACTCATTTCAAAAACATTTAAGAATCTTAATTATTCCAAACTTTTGAACAACATATATATATTTAAAATCACTAGGAAATCCATCAGATTACTGAGGTAAAATATAATTTCATAATTCATATTGACTTTAACTGGTAACATGGGTGACATCGGCATTATCACATGTAACATACAGTTGCATTATTTGCTCGTGTTCTCAGTATTGTGCCACTTTAACCGATTTCTTGTTCCAGAATGTGTTTCAGAAGTTCAGCCTTGACAGAAGCTCTTCCATAAGTATTCAGAAGTGAAATGTTTACAGCTTGCTCATGGTGGTTTGAAACCACCAAACAAACATTACGTCATGATTTTTTCCGTCAATGCATTCTTCCTCAGGATACCGTTATACCCTTCCACCAAATTGTACACATACAGGACTTATCCAAACTGTGAATACTCCATTGGGATTCTCCAATGAGCAAAATACACTGAATTACTGAACATTTCTAGAACAAATGCACTTGAGAATGAGTCTACACTGAGTCGACCGCCAGAACAGAAGCTTTACCCAAATGAAGAGTGATGTTAAAGCTCGTTTTGATCGTGTGTGAACACACACACATCGGACTGAATGAACAACACAACGTTTTAAAGCGAGATGGACCGTAGCCGTAGTTTTACAGACTTCCTGTTTCTAATGTTCATTTGTGTTGCTTTGAGTAGCAAAAGGAGCGTTTACTTCTATTGATCGGCCGTGGTGTTGTGCGGTGAGTTTATTATCGATATTGTGTTTACTGTCTCTGTTTCACGACTGACGGACACACACAAGTGCGATGTAAATGTTTTGGTGCAATAATATTTTACACTGTAGCTCGGAAGCGGATTTCTCTTCCAGATGAACGTTGATTTATGGGATCATGTACAAATACAAACTCAAGCTGATACACAAGCGCTGTTTCAGATGATGTGTGTTTTGGCATGAGACTTAAGAGAGTGTGTGTGTGTGTGTGTGTGAGAGAGAGAGAGAGAGAGAGAGAGAGAGTGAGTGTGTTTGTTTGTTTGTGTGTGTGTGTGAGAGTGTGAGAGTTTCTGTGATTGTGAGAGTGTGCTTGTGTGCGTGCGTCCACGTGTGTGTTTGTGTGTGTGTGAGAGAGAGAGTGTTTGTGTGTGCACGCGTGAGAGTGAGTGAGTGAGTGAGTGAGTGAGTGAGTGAGTGAGTGAGTGAGTGTGTGTGTGTGTGTGTGTGTGTGTGTGAGAGAGTGTTTGTGTGTGCACGCGTGAGAGTGAGTGAGTGAGTGAGTGAGTGAGTGAGTGAGTGAGTGTGTGTGTGTGTGTGTGTGTGTGTGTGTGTGTGTGTGTGTGTGTGTGTGTGTGTGTGTGTGTGTGTGTGAGAGAGTGAGTGAGTGAGTGAGTGAGTGAGTGAGTGAGTGAGTGAGTGAGTGAGTGAGTGAGTGAGTGAGTGAGTGAGTGAGTGAGTGAGTGAGTGAGTGAGTGAGTGAGTGAGTGAGTGAGTGAGTGAGTGTTTGTGTGTGTGTGTGTGTGTGAGAGAGAGAGAGAGAGAGAGAGAGAGAGTGCGAGTGCGAGTGTTTGTTTGTTTGTTTGTGCGTGCGTGCGTGCGTGTGTGTGTGTGTGTGTGTGTGTGTGCACGTCTGTGTGTGTGCACGTGTGTGTGTGTGAGAGAGAGAGTTTGTGCGTGTGTGTGTGTGTGTGTGTGTGTGTGTGTGAGAGAGAGAGTGTGTGTGTGTGTGTGTGTGTGTGTGAGAGAGAGTGTGTGTGTGTGTGTGTGTGTGTGTGTGTGTGTGTGTGGGTGTGGGTGTGTGTGTGTGCGTGCTCCTAGCATGAGCTCATAGTCTTATGGCTGTCCATTTGATGAAAGCATAGTTTTGAGCAGCTGCAGCGTGTGTGTGTGTGTGTGTGTGTTTGTAGTTTACTACGTGTATTAATATGAGCATTTAATTTACAGCTCCAGCAGCTATTGTCTGATTCCGAGTCTCTTCTCTGCACTGAAATCCTCCACGCGCCTCGTAATAGAGTTCAACAGTCGGTAATGGAAAAATCACATCAACATTCTTTGTAAAGAAATAGATGTTTAACAATTTCACTTTTTTAAAGTTTTTAATAATTTAAAAAAACTTGATGCTGAAAATTCAGCTTTTGAGCAGTGAAGTCAGTTCTCCTCAAGTTCACACCAGTGTATAGATTCACATAACCATCATCTTGATCCACTAACCACAAACAAACACACCACTGACAGTCTTCATGTTCAACACTATGGTGTAGCTTTTAGTGCAGTTCTTGTCATTTATTACAAGAATTGACTTTTTATTTGATATTCGGTGTCTAATGCAATTCAGACGTTTACGTGACTTAAGTGTATAAATGTTTCAAGGCCACTGTCTTCTCTTCCGCCGTCTTCTTCAGTGAAATAATAGACGCTCTCTGATTGACTGAGTGTCTCACTTCTACTAAGTAAAGTGTGGGAAACACTCAACAAACATACGCACACACACTCACAAGAACAGCTCCCCTCACACAAACAAACACGGACAACACAAACTGGCAGACCACACACACACTGCTATACAAGCGCTCCCTCACACACACATTAAAGTGCAGCGGAGCGTGTGGAAGACCACACACACGCTGCACCTTTAAGGCCGTCGCTGTGACGGTTATCGACAGTAACCTTAGAATTGTAGCAGGGTTCTCACACCTCCTAATTATACCGTGTGGACTCCGGGAAGACCTGCGCTAAATTTAGCCCTCGGCGGATCTGCAAATACTGTTAGCAAAACATTCCCAAAAGACCCTGAATGGATCTGATTCACAGCTCGCCTGCGTCCCACTGGGGAAAGCTTCGAGCGGCTGCGCACACGGTGTTTTAAGGTGTTTTACGGCACGCTAGCGATGATAGGCTGTTCCTAAAAGGTTAGCTGGCATAATCCAGCCGAAGTCGAAGGCAGTTTTACATGTCGTCTTTAGACAGAAACAACTGTGAGCAGCTCAGTGAACAAAATATATACAAAATGTTAATTGTAAATTTAGTACTTTTTTATTATTATATTGATTAATTCATCTTATTCTATATTTATGAATAGAGTTGCTACTCCACTTATCTAACAACTTGTCATCTCATATATATATATATATATATATATATATATATATATACACACACACACACACACATATATTTTCTATATATTATTTATCTATTATGTATTAGATGTATAAATGTATATTTATTATATATGTATATATATTTATATATATATTATATATACTGAATATATATATATATATACATATATTTACATTGATTAATGTCATTTAATTATTGATAATTATAGATTTATATAATATATATATATATATATTCTTTAAAAAAAAGATATATATATTTTTTAAATATTTTTTTAAATATATAAAAATATAAATGTATAACATTTAGATATTTTAGATTTTTTACATACTTTTTATATAATATATAGTGAGCAAAGCAGCTAGAGTTTTTTTCACTCTTATTTTGTTATATTTTAAATGCAATATTCAAATAAACATTTGCAATACGCACACTCACCTCTTACAAACAAGTATATGGTATTATTACAATATGCCACTGAAAATACTATGCTTTTTGGACACCGCTTCTTTAAAGTACCTTACCGTCCCATTTAAATACCGTGGTATATAGAAGCACGCTTTCTATTAAAAAGAGTATACTTCATTTGAAAATAATATACTTTAATATATATATATAAGTGAACAATGTAATTTTTTCAGGAACTAATTATGAAAGTGTTTCTATTGAAACTTGTCTGTATGTATTTAAATATATTTGCAATCACACATTTGTAGTAAAGTTACAATTTAGTACACATATATTAACTTTAAATGTAATTTTGAATAATACTACATAGCTTATCAAGTACTTTACATGTGCTTTAGTATGTTAGACAACACATCAAAATAAGTGTACTTCTTTAAAGCGTATTACACAGGAAGATTATGAATACATGATGATTTAAAATGTCCTTTTAAAGCAATACTTTCAATATGACATTATTTCAAGTGTACTTAAGTGTGTTAGGAAACAGTCTTTAAGTGCACTTATAGCCATTCATTATATTTGTAAAGATTTGAAGTACACTACAAGTGCATTCAATTCAATTCAGTGCACTTTTCCACCAGGCTATGGCAATCAGACAATACTTTTTGGTGTGAATTTAATTCTATCTGTCCTAATTGAGGAGCTAATCTCTATATCTTTAAAGTGTGATTCGCATCGCAGGGTCTGAAAGATAGCGGACGTACTTCTGAAGATCTGATGTTCTGTAAGACTATACGTGATACGAACACACCGTCCTCTGTGCATTTATAGCAGTGAAATGATGTGCAGAAATGCGTCTGGTTCACCTGTTATATGCATATTGTGTGCGTTTGTGTGAGTGAGACAGACCCCGCCTCCTCCACCCGGACCCCCGGGGGCCGTAACCCTTTAAAGCACCTATAAAACATTTGGCAGGAGCGTTTGAAGTTTTTATGAAGCGCTGCAGTATTGTTCCCCAGAGAGACGGCGCACTCCACTGGCGCCTTACTGCCCTCGTACACTGCCAGAGAGTGTGTGTGTGCGTGTGTGTGTGTGTGTGTGCATAGTTCTGTTTGTTCTTTCTTACTCTGTGTGTCATAGATGGAATGAAAGTGTGTGTGTGTGTGTTTATTTGTTGCCACAGTCTTAGTGTGAGTTCTGCGTAGTAAAGTTGGGGAGAGTTCGCCTGTGTTCACACACTCACTGCCTGATGTTGATCGTCTCAAATCTGTGTTATTTTACTATCATTAAGATTATATTATGGTTTTAATTATATTTTGATTGTTTTTATTTGTATATTTAACTTATTCATTTTAATTTCGGTTAAAGTTTTAGTCATTTAGTTGTGTTTTGCGGATTTTTAAATACATCAATACAGTTTTTAATCAAATGAAAATGAGAAATGTTGCCTTGGCGATTATCATGTTTTTTATATTTCATTTTATTTCAGATAATAATAGATTATAATAATAGATAAAAACATATATAATTGTAGATAATTAAGCTCCTACTCAATTAAGTGTCCTACTTCACCATATTATATTATATATTATAGATTATTAAGTTACTACTTTAAGTGTCATAGTTTAACATATTATATTATTTTATATTATAATATATTACATTATATATAATTACAGATGATTAAGCTCCTACTTCATTAAATGTCCTACTTTATCATATTATATTGTATTATATTATATTGAATGTATTATATATATTATTTCAATTAACGTTTATTTTATTTCAAGTAAGAGAAATGTTAGTGTTTTTGGTGAAGAATAATAAACCTGTGTTGGTAAGGTTGTTCACATGACCTTTAAATGTGGCCCGGATCAGCATATCCTAACCATGCGTCCCGGGACAAGATTCTAGTGTGTGTGTGTGTGTGTGTGTGTGTGTGTGTGTGTGTGTGTGTGTGTGTGTGTGTGTGTGTGTGTGTGTGTGTGTGTGTGTGTGTGTGTGTGTGTGTGTGTGTGTGTGTGTGTGTGTGTGTGTGTGTGTGTGTGTGTGTGTGTGTGTGTGTGTGTGTGAAGGTGAAAACGTCATGTGATGTGGCGGAATCACAGTCAGAACGGGTTTGATGTTGAAAACCGAAGTGTCAACTGGAATTGACTGTTTTCTAACAGGTTTCCTGAACATTCTTCCCATCTGCCATTGGTTGGCAAACATATAGTCCCGCCCCCAAACTGTCCCCATTGGTTGAGTCAGTGTCTGGATGCTCAAACAAACAGAGCAGTGTTTTTTACCTTTACAGTCTATGGTTTATACTCATGCCATATGATCACTGTTATCTCAGATTATCAAGTCAATACAGGTGAAGTGGAACATTTTCTGATGCGTTGTCATTTTTTAAAATATATTATCATCCCATACTATTTTAAGATTAGCTTAAAGCTGGTATATAAAATATATAATCTTACATTATACTCTTTATTTACTTAGTGTAATATGTGGAGGTCTCACAACTTGCCATCTCTTCATGTCAAGAGTAAATCAGGTGTGCCGTTCATTCATTCATATATTTATCTATATACATGTATAAATATTTATATGAATTCATAAAAATTCATATTTATATGAATGAATGAACATGTATGTATTTTTAAATGTTCTCAGATTCACATGTGAGTGGATAAATCAGATATGGCCACAAACAGCTGCAGTGTGTATGCAGGGTTTGTAACATCAGTTTTAGATTGTCTCTTGTCATTGGCTGTGTGTGTGTGTGTGTGTGTGTGTGTGTGTGTGTGTGTGTGTGTGTGTGTGTGTGTGTGTGTGTGTGTGTGTGTGTGTGTGTGTGTGTGTGTGTGTGTGTGTGTGTGTGTGACACTGTTGCTCATTCATAAGTTGCTAGGGTGTTCTTCATGGTTGCTAGATGGTTTTTAAGTACTGTAAGTATAAAGTTTACAAGAAAGTAGACACCCACCTAACACTGCTCTTTTTTACCAAACAAAAAAAGTTTGAAAAAAGTGTTTCTGTCCATAAGGCTTGCAGAAGTTTAAAGTTGGGGACCTGATTGTTTGGGAAATATCAGTACAGCTGCTGTGAAAATTTGGTTAATTTGGTAAAATAGTTCATTTATTAATAATAAAAAGAAGAATAAATAATTGTTCTGCCAAGTAATAGATTTCACGACCTCAACTGTGTGTGTGTGTGTATAGTCTGGTCTGGTCGCTGTTGAGTGTTTGCATTCACACTCGCGCTGCAGAAGCTAAAAACAAATGCCAGCAGCATCTAATCCACTGGAGCCAGACTGAGTGTGTGTGTGTGTGTGTGTGTGTGTGTTCATTATTTCTGTTAATATAACACTAATAATCATTCATAAGCCGGTGGGTGTGTCCTGGATGAAACACAACAGCTGGAGTGGACGTGCGTACAGAGTGATGTCAGAGGGGCCGTCTGACCGTTTGATGCGTGTGTGTGTGTGTGTGGCATTACGTTGAGCAGTAGCAGTGAATCTGCAGCGAGAACGACCACCACATACTGTTAAATTAATCACGCTTCAACCCCGACTTCAAAGAAACACACACACACACACACTCTGTGCCATTGTTTAGAAATATGATTGGATTGATGGATGGAGTGATGAACGAGAGTGAGATAAAAGGAGACTGTGCTTGTGTACATATCTATAGTAACACATATATCTAGAAAGGCTTTCATTTACACACACACACAGACACACACACACACACACTTACCTATCTCTCTAGCTCAGAATGTCTGTTAGATTTTTTTTAAATGTTTTTTTTTAAAGAAGTCTCTTATGTTGAATTTACCAAGGCTACATTTATTTAATATAAGATACAGTAAAACAGTAATAATACTTAAAGTACTATCTATCTATCTATCAATCTGTCTATCTATCTGTCTGTCTATCTGTCTCCCCGTCTGTCTGTCTCCCCGTCTGTCTGTCTGTCTATCTATCAATCTCCCCGTCTATCTGTCTCCCCGTCTGTCTGTCTACCCGTCTGTATGTCTATCTATCTATCTATCAATCTGTCTGTCTATCTATCAATCTGTCTCCCCGTCTGTCTGTCTCTCTATCTATCAATCTGTCTGTCTATCTGTCTCCCCGTCTGTCTGTCTCCCCGTCTGTTTGTCTGTCTCCCCGTCTGTCTGTCTACCCGTCTGTATGTCTATCTATCTATCAATCTGTCTGTCTATCTATCAATCTGTCTATCTGTCTCCCCGTCTGTCTGTCTCCCCGTCTGTTTGTCTGTCTCCCCGTCTGTCTGTCTACCCGTCTGTATGTCTATCTATCTATCAATCTGTCTGTCTATCTATCAATCTGTCTATCTGTCTCCTCGTCTGTCTGTCTGTCTCCCCGTCTGTCTGTCTGTCTGTCTCCTCGTCTGTATGTCTGTCTCCTCGTCTGTCTGTCTCTCTCCCCGTCTGTCTGTCTCCCCGTCTGTCTGTCTGTCTCCCCGTCTGTATGTCTGTCTCCTCGTCTGTCTGTCTGTCTCCCCGTCTGTCTGTCTGTCTGTCTGTCTGTCTGTCTGTCTGTCTATCTATCTATCTATCTATCTATCTATCTATCTGTCTGTCTGTCTATCTATCAATCTGTCTGTCTGTCTCCCCGTCTGTTTGTCTGTCTCCCCGTCTGTTTGTCTGTCTGTCTCCCTGTCTGTCTGTCTGTCTCCCCGTCTGTCAGTCTATCTATCTATCGTTCTGTCTGTCTCCTCGTCTGTCTGTCTGTCTATCTGTCTATCTGTCTCCCCGTCTGTCTGTCTGTCTCCCCGTCTGTCTCCCTGTCTGTTTGTCTGTCTCCCCGTCTGTTTGTCTCTCTGTCTGTCTCCCCGTCTGTCTGTCTGTCTGTCTCCCCGTCTATCTGTCTGTACAGGGGCTGGAGCTCTGAGGTGAAAGTTAGCGGTGTTATGCAGTCATGATATTGAAGTTCATATTGGACAGAACTCTACACAGGTCTTGATTTACATTAAATGTCTTAATGTAACTGGGATTTTTTATTTTATTAGTAAAACTGCGGGATGAGTTGGAAGTAATTTCGGTAGTATTCCTCTGATGGATCGTTCTGTGGCGCTGACAAACCTCGGTGCTCTAGGGGGCGATAGAGTTTCCTTCAAATGTCAGGAAGATGCTGTAGTTATCAAATAAAAAGCTTAAAATTCCAATAATCATGATGTTTCTAATTTATATCTCATAGAAATATTGCAATGTCCATTAAAAAAGATCATGAATCGAAAAACACAAATAAAGTTTTCTGCTTGCGTCGAAAGCTCCCATTCCAGATTTTATTAAACAGTGACGTTTTGAGCCCTTTTCCCTCAGATTGGATTAGACAGACTTCTTTAGACTTATCTGAGGAAAAGTAAAATGACTTAAAGCATAAACACTTATTAAATCCATGGAGGCTTTCAAAGTGTGCAGTTTCTTTACTTTTTCGGTAGCTTTGATTTTGATACTCTACCCAAGTTTTTGCCTTTTTTGCAACGCTTTTACGATATATTTTTGATGCCCGTGACTTTTTTGCAGTCTTTTTATGATATAAACATCATGAATATTGTCATTTTAAAGAGTATGTAACCAAGTTTCCTAAAGATGCAGTAGATTTTCAATAGATTGACTATATCATGCAGTGACAGAATGACTTAGCAAGCGTTTATATGTGCGGGTCCATCAGAGACGGTCCAGCTGTCTCTCTCCCTCTCTCTCTCTCTCTCTCTCTCTCTCTGCTGAATGAGGGATGTTTGTTTTCTCCGTGTTTGTCCGCAGCTGCTCGTTTATGTGTCTTTTGATTAGATCACCAGTGCGAGTCAATATTCAGGACATCTTCTGTGTCTACAGCGTCTCTGTCCTGTGCTGTTCTGCATGCTGTCGCTGCACTGAGGCATTTCACAGTGTGTGTTCAGAGCCATCGGCATCTTCACTACACTCACACACACTCCTCAGAGTTATACTTTCACCTCACAGAGCCTTTCTCTCTCACACACACACAGTGTTTAACATCTACAGCCGTGAGTGTGACAGCGGGACAGATAGCAGATAAATCTAAAGGACTCGGTAGGATTACGTTCCTAAGTGTGTTTCGGTTCTCCTGACAGTGTGTCCTAACCAGACACAACACCACAAAGTTTTTAGTTACTAGTCATTTTGTGTGTCCATGGTGAAAGTGAGAATAGTTTTTCAGCGGTGTTGGTTCTGGAAGTGTTTTTCTGTTCAATTGCGCCATAGAAATAGGCTTCATGAAAAGTCTTTCATAGAGTATGAAGCCGAATGAAACTAAGCAGTTGGGAAGGCACTTGAACTGATCCCATGAAGCATGTACAACTACTGATAGTCGTTGATTGTAAGTATAAAAACTATATACACTGCCGGACACAAAAAAAAGTCGCTGTTTGGATTTAAATGTTTAAGAGTCTATGATTGGATGATTATTGCAGTGATTATTATGTTTCTAACATGTTATATGTTTGGCAGCAGTTGTTCTAACCCTACACTCTAAAAAATGCTGGGTTGTTTCAACCCAATTTTGGGTCAAATATGGACAAACCCCAAACGTTGGGTTAAAAATGTAATTAAAAAATTTAACCCAACAGCTGGGTTTGTCCATATTTGACCCAAAATTGGATTGAAACAACCCAGCATTTTTTTAGAGTGTAATTGAGCTTTTCATTTCTGAAACAATCATGTATGAAGAACATCATGTTCATATTCCAGGATGACTTGTCAGGATTCATCAGGAAGTTTCATTGATGGAAATAAATGCTGTGATGTTATTTTCCTCAAGATCTTGTGTTGTCAATGCAAGAGTCCAGCGCTCTGTAAAGTCTCCTCCAGCACATCCCAAACACTGTCAATGAATGTAAGCTCTGGATTCATGTGTGGAAATGATTCTTCACAACCATTCTTTCACAATCTGAGCCTGATGAATCTGGACACTGTCATCCTGGAATATGAACATGATGTTCTTCATACATGATTGTTTCAGAAATGAAAAGCTACACACTCCATCAGTTAGAGTTAGAAGAACTGCTGCCAAACATATAACATGTTAGAAACATAATAATCACTGCAATAACCATCCAATCATAAACTCTTAAACATTTGTATATTTAAATCCAATCCAAAATCCAAAGTTTGTGGGGTTGGTAAGAATCTATAATGTACTGTAAGTTTCTTCTTACAGAAATTATTTTTATCAGCTCTTAAACGTCATGGCGGTTGGTCATTTGAAATATTGATCCAATGATTTGATAGTGTTTCAAGTAAAGCTAATCTGCGATGTGTTGTGTAGTATTTAAATGTGTGCTGGGTGACAAACTTCAGTATTGTATTGTGTGCAAAATGAGCCAACAGTATGCTTGCCAAATATATTAGAAAGTGAGATTAGATTAGATGTTTTGTTTTGCGAGTGCATTTTGGGTTATGAAGTGCTGCTGGAAAGTTAAAATAGTCGTATTCAAGCTTGTTTTCATGTTAATTGGATGAATTCAGGTCCAGCCCGATCGATTGAAGTGTTTACATGAAGTCTTTCCGATCCGATTGAGCCATCAAACTGATTATTTGGGCGCACGCAGCTACTCGCACATCAACCGTCCACATTTGGCCTCTGAGACGGGCTGAATTACAGCAATATCTTCTGGTTATTATGAATCTGGCTCCAGGAATGTGATGTCATCCCGCCCCCCTCGCATTGGGAATGCCCTCTCCCTGGGTCTCTTCCTTTTCCCAGCTTTCCGTCTCAGCAGGATATTTTCTCGCATTCATTTTAATTTTAGGCAACATGAATGAGGGTAATCAAGCTGGAATGCAGTGAAGTCACACACACACTGACCGCATCCCAATTAAATGAGGCCGAGAGATCATTATTGACCTCCTGCCCACCCCCTCTTCCACTTTTCTTTTCTTCCTGTGTCTTCTCCTCCCCTTTCTGTGCAACACGTTAGGCCTGAATAGAAGAGTAGAGTTGTGTTGTGTTGGAGTTGTGCGCGCAGTCTCTCACACACACACATTTAGAGGGAAGCGTCCCCATGCTGTGTCACTGAAAACCCTCACAGTCTGAGCTGTCAATCAAACGCCGTTGCCCCCATATGCTGAACGTAAGGTATGACATCATCATCATCATCATCATCCCGCGGTACCAACTCACGAAAATATTTCTTATCGGACCGGTCCAAACTCACGTTTATATCGAGCACTTCATCTCTACATCGCGATAGACACGCGGCACCAGCCTCCATCGCTGTCGCCACAGAGATTCGTCAATTTAATGCTGTTTACAAGGCTTACAGTGAAAGCTTCAGAAAGAATAAAGAGTAAATCTTCAAACAGGCAGCGCTAAACGAGCCCAGATCCTCGGCATCTGCTTCCAGTTAGAGACACTGAGCCAGAGAAACGAGAACCGAGACCGAGAGATGAGTGACAACTCGGAGCTTTCATTCGCGTGTTTACTCTGACTGAACAACTTTACTTTGAGCATCAGATGAGCCAAACTGAATTAAAATAAGTAATATTCACATTAGATATACGTTTATTGGACATTAAGCAATTTATCACGAGTCAACAATATTAGAGGCTAGCGATATTAGCTAGTTTATATATATAATATAGCCTATTTTTATATTTGTTTATTCAAAATATTTTCAGATCTATCTATCTATCTCATCTGTCTGTCTATGTGTCTGTCCATCCATCTAGCTATCTATATCTGTCCGTCTGTGTTTATCTGTCCATCCATCCATCATTCATTCTAGTTTCTAGTTCTGTCTCTAGATACTCATATATTTGCAGTATTTGAGGGTCTATATGGGTTTATTATTTTAAATCTTGAATAATTTAAGTGAATTCTACCATACGTCTGTTGAGATACTGCCAGATTAAAAGTGGTTTGATGCAGTTGAGAGATATTCTTTATAATATATTTTTAAATCAAACTATAGGAATTAGTTTGCAAGAATGAAACTGATGGACCTGATTGGGTTTAGCTTCATAATTTTTTTTGTAACACTTATACAATAACATTCATTATCAGATCATTATGTATTGCATAACATCTGTATCTCATTCGTTCAAATTTGAATATGAAAATACTTTAAAGGGACACTAAGTAGGAATTACTCCCATCTAGTGGTGAATTAGTATTTTGCATTCAAACTAATTTTGCTCTCCAGCGCCTCGCTTTTTCAAATGCGCGTTGCATCTACGGTAGGCGATATGTACCAAAAGCTAATAGCACTTCGTCGAGTTTTCCTTCAGGTGAACAGGTGTGTTATTTCAAACAAACTGCAACATGACAACAAACAAACGAATGTTACAGTATGAATTACTGACTGTGAAAAACTTGAAATATTGTAGTTATGCCCAGGGTGCGATTTGTGAAAAAAACAGAGGGGAGGGGGGGGGGGGATGTTTTGAAACATTGTTATTCATAAAAATAAATCATGAGAACATGAACTTCATCACTGCATTTGCAGGAATTGTAAAATCTTTTTTCTTCTTAACTGAAGTAGCCTAACGCAATATTTTTACTCTAATAGCTTATCTTTCCCCACACATATGAACTGTGATCATGGCATGCAATAACGTTAACTTTACATCGCGATGCTGAGCTACAGTGAAATGATAGAAAATACATTATCTGTGATAGCAATTCGCCTTATTCGCGCAAACTGGAGTAGAATGTACTTTTGGCTTAGTACTTTTTGTCCCTGTCTGCTATTATAGTTTTGCAAGATGGCGGAACTACATGGAAGCCTCCGTGGACCTACCCGTCCCATGTATATAAAGATAATAAATTCTTCATTTATAAGGATAAGTCAGATAATTGGCCGAGGTATTTGTACACCATTGAGGACATATTAATGAATAAAAATATTGATTTTAGATAATAAAATACCTAAAAAGATACTTAGTGTCGCTTTAACCAAAATTCCAGCACATGTTTAGCTGTTGGAATGAGAGTTCCCGTGCGGCGTCAGTGCGCGCGCTCTCGTCAGCGCCCTCTAGCGGTCAATATGCGCCGTGACCCCGGCAGCTGAACCACAGAACAGAACCGCAGCCAGACAGTCTGCCACCGACACACACATCCACACATCCACAGACTGCTGGGGCCCTGCTTTACATGCCTTCATGTCATGAAGCCCACAGCTCACAGAGGGAGATCCCTCCAGCCTCTGCAATCACCACAGACATTTCAAACAACACACTGAAGAATATTAACCAATAATATCACATATTTTGAGCATTATTAAATAGTTATTGAATAATGCTCAAGTTTAATGATGAATTAATGTGCATTCAAATATTTTGACATTTTTTATATGGTTAATGACTAGTTATTGTAAAGTTTTACACATGCATTTTTCATGCACAATTGATTTGTGGGGATTTGACCGATTACCTGCCTCCTGTTCACCTGTGAGCTGCTCGGCTTCTGGAGGATAGTGATGGTGCTGCTGAATTTCTCTGTCGTTTTGGACATCAGGCACCGTGAGGGGTGACGCGTCTCTCTATGTGGCCTGTTGAAACACTTAATTGTGGCCGTTTATTTGGTGACCCCGAGAGTTCATGCGCGTTGGTTTCTGCCGGTGGCAAGAGCAAAGGTCGAAGCCGAATCCACAAACCTCCACACAAACCAGAGGCGCTTTAATGGACCAATTATTGGATTCCTAAGCACTTCACTTTGTTTTTCTTTTTCCTTGGGAAAAGTGATGTTGCCTGTGTGTGTGTGTGGCACAACTAGCCATGACAGACTGAGACTACTAAAAAAATGGCTTTATTAGGGGAAAGAAAAGCATTAAAATAATTATTCTTTAAAATACACAATATGCATCATGCTAATATGTGCCAAAGCCCCAGATGACCGATGCATCCAGCACAGAGTGTAATTTGAATGTGGTATGAATTAATTATAAGGTTTCCACTTGAACATTATTTGTGCAAGACCATCATAATAGGTGGGTTAAGTGTCACGGAATGTGCAAGATATGGAAAATCCCAAATGTGTGTTTTCTGGTTGCTGTTCTGTAGCAGCCTGTGATAAATCTAAAGCTGTTGTGGTGTGTGTGTGTGTGTGTGTGTGTGTGTGTGTGTTCTGCTGTCAGTCAGAGTGAGGGTTCTTGGTGAGCTGGCCCCGCGCGCACACACACACACACACACACACGCGCGCGCGCTCTTGGAGTTGAGGGGGGAGGGAGTGGGAGGGGATATTTAACTTGGGAAAGAGAGGAGTTCTCCTCCAGACGCGCTCATTCTCCTCTGTCCCAGATCAGGACCAGGCGAGTTTTCGGACGGATTTCTGACACCGCGGGGATATGAAGAACATGCAGCAGATATTCGTGGGAACGTGTCACGTGTAAAGGACTGCTCGGAACTGTCAAGAGTCTGATTTTATACGGGACTAATGCCGAACATGTTCTAGACGCGGGTTGAGGTTCTGATTGCGCGCGGAGTTCTGCAGGATCTGCCCGCTCTGAGGAGAGACTGAGCGGCTCTCGTCCCGGGTCAGCAGCGCCGGTTCGGCGGGACGGACTGGAGCCTGTGCGCTCAGAGAGAGAGAGAGAGAGAGAGCGTAAAAATAACATTGGCTAAGACGCGCTCCATTCCGCGGGCGCGCTGACATTTCAAACGCCAGTTTGGGTGGCACCCGGCAACACAACCCGAGCAGGCTGCAGAAACGGTGCCATCCCATCCTATCCCGTTGCCATGGTGACACGCCAACAGCTTCGCTAGAGGAAAGTCCGATGAGGATACGCTTTTGAACCTTTCGCACTTGGCACGCCTCACCTGAGCGAGTCTCCCTGTGAAAGAAAGAAAGAAAAAAAAACAGCCCATGTCATTCCGGGCCACGCGGCCGTCTATTAAAAGATCTCGCTCGTGCTGTCGCTCGGACTATTTATGCACGAGGGCGCAGTGAGGGCCAACTCCACTCCGTAGACACACAGAAGACGAGTCATGGGCAGCATCACCCGCGCGCTCCCGCTACTACTGCTGCTCCTGTGCGCGCACGGCACCGCGGCCCAGCACTTCCTGCGCCTGAGGCCCTCGCCCAGCGAACACCTGCCCGTCCCGGGCCTCATCGAGGAGCCCGACCCGGAGTACGACCCGCGTGAGCAGGACCTCTCGGAGAAGACGCTGCGCAAGAAGCTGGGGAGCCACTTCGACCCCAACTTCATGTCCATCCACCTGCCCGCGCAGCTGAACACCAGCGCGCCCCCGGACCTCCCGCGCATGCCCATACCGCCCGAGCTCAAGAAGCTGGACCTCGCGGAGACGCCGTACGGCAGGCGCGTCAAGGTGGGCAAGAAGGCGCGGAGGAAGTTCCTGCAGTGGCTGTGGATGTACACACACTGCCCGGTTTTGTACACTTGGAAAGACCTGGGCGCGCGCTTCTGGCCGCGCTACATCAAGGAGGGGAACTGCTTCAGCGAGCGCTCGTGCTCCTTCCCCGAGGGCATGTCCTGCAAGCCGGTCAAGTCGGTGACCAAGACCTTCCTGCGCTGGTACTGCCAGGGGTTCCTGAGGCAGAAGTTCTGCACGTGGATACCGGTGCAGTACCCGATCATCTCCGAGTGCAAGTGCTCGTGCTGAGAGCGAGAGGCTGGATCGATTCTCAATGATTGCACTGTTTACCCACGGACAGGGATGTGTGGCGCCACATAGCGAATCTATTTTTTTAAATATATATATATATATATATATATATATATATATATATATATATATATATATATATATATATATAGCTTTTTAATTCAAAGTATATGACATATATGTACATATTTAAGTCAAGGGAAGAAGACGAAGAAGAATGCAGCTATTTTTATTAAAGGATCAGGACCATATATTCTCACGAGGAGCACTTCAGCTCGTGGTTATTTTTATGAAATTATTGCGAAGACGCAAGAGAGAACTTCACTTTCCTCACTGAACTCTATTTATAGAGACTGAAGAAGAACACTATGTTGATGCCTAGAAGTTTTGTACAAATATTAATATCAATAATGAAGATTTTAAAAAGAAAAGGCTGGGCTGAAAATTATACACGTGACCTCAGCCTTTTCTTTCTTTTGAAAATCATATAGTATTTTAGTAAAAAAAACAAAAACAAATGTGTACGTTTTATTTATTGTTTTAACTGTTGTGAGTATGTATAGATAAAGAGAAGATAATAGAATATACCAGAAATTCTACTTGAAAACTTCTAAAAAATGAATTTAAGAGAATATTAATAATAAGAATAATAAACATGTCAATGTAAATGCCATGGTTTTAGCAATAAAATCTGTTAAACTTGGACTGAGTGTGAAGGATCTGAGAAATTAAAAGTATTGAATGATGCATATGTTGCAGAATGAATGCAGATGTGAGATTCTGCTCGTCTAACGCTGTGGAAATACTCGACACGGGCCGTGCGTAAAAGCGCGCTGATGTTAACACAGCGCTAAAATATGATGCAGCCATTTTCAAACACTGTCATTGGTGAAATAGAGCAGGGAGAGCCAGCAGCTCCTGGCGCACAGCTTCTGGAAAGGGGAAGAGAGGGGGGGAGGAGGAGGAGGGGGGTCTGAGAGACAGAAATCTGAGCCCGATTCTTGTCCAAAAGTCTCGGCGTGAGAAACACTGCAACCCCTCTACAATGACTGTGAACTGATGCTGACGGTACCAGACTGTTAATTAGTCAGCAAACACACTGTCTGCGAGTTCAAGAGATGCGAGACTCGTAAAAACGCGACTTCACATCACGCGCACGGCGGCTCTCCGTGTTCCCGTGACGCGCGCCTGTCACTGCGAGGGAAAGTGCGTGTTTTTGCTGGGGTTATTGTGACAGATACACTGCCGCTGCTGTGTTTTGGCGCAGGGTGGGGGCAGTTGTCAGCTCTGTTTCTTGATGATGTCTAGAGCTTTTTGGAGGAGGCTGAGAGTGTGTGTGTGTGCGTGCGTGTGTGTGTGTGTGACGCGCCGGCGCCACTCGGCCGCGCACTCTGGCGAGCGCAGAATAGATTGAACAGTAACCCTTTCAGCCTGTGTGTGTGAAAGCCAATCCCCGACAAACTAGCCCTCAAAACACACAGCCGTCAGACTGGCGGAGCACTTCAGCCTTCTGTGAGGGGGGGTGTATTCATCATTAAAAATATGACCCAAGCTGGAGTGAATCAGGGAGTTCTTTGAGACCAAAGTTAAACACAATGTTTTCTGTCCTTGGCAGAGGCCAACGAGATACCAAATGAAGTAAATGCTCTAATGTGCAGTGTGTGTGCAGTGTGTGTGCATGGAGACAAAAGCAAAACAACTCACTAATCTGGATGAATTACAGCTGAGAACCGATGTAGAAATTTAATAATCGATCATCTGCGTGTCTCTAAATAGTGCTGCAGTGGAGAAAGCTTGTGATTTGATTTGTTAGATGTTTTGGTGTAGTGTGTGTGTGTGTGTGTGTGTGGGTGGGTGGGTGGGGGGGACGCTTCCATTAGTCTTGTGGGTGACATTCATACTGTGCTTTGGGGACCACCAACAGTTGCCTTAACTAATGGTGTGTGTGTGTGTGTGTGTGTGTGTGTGTGTGTGTGTGTGTGTGTGTGTGTGTGTGTGTGTGTGTGTGTGTGTGTGTGTGTGTGTGTGTGGTTACTACAGTCTGTGTGAGTCAAAGTATATGCATGTTTTTGAGTTCCGAATCCCAAAATCTGATATTCTTCTTCATAATCTGCTCTAATAAAACCGCTTTCTGATGCAGAGCTGAGAATGTTGCACACGTCTGCATCTTTATTTCCACATCCAAGACTTGGGAACTTCAGATATCAGCTTGATTTGGATCAGGGTAAATAAGATCTGAATCTGAATAATCTGAAGTGGATCAAAGTGAATGCATATTTTGCTGTTCGGAGCAAACAAATGCAAACATGCGTATGATTATTTACAAGATTGTGTTTTCCATGACGTCACAGCATCACAGTGAGTGTTTACTCATTTTATGCAGTGGCCTCAAAAGTAATTAAAATAACACTTAAATACACTCTCAGAAAAAGATGTGTACTTTATTATGTTTATAGTATACCACAGGGGTACACGTCGTACTAATATGCACCTTTTATGAGTTAATTATAAAGTTGTCACTGTGTCGAGATGTTTTACCTCTAGTCATACAAAATTATACAAACTAGATAAAAATGCACAATCAATTTGCAAGCAAATGGTTCAGAAAAAGAAGGCTAAATGACAGATGTACACTCTAACAAATACTGGGTTGTTTTAACCCAATTTTGGGTCAAATGTGGACAAACCCAGCCATTGGGTTAAAATTTTAAATTGCATTTTTGATCCAACGTTTGGACAAACCCAAATGTTGGATCAAAAATTCAATGTAAAAATTTAACCCAATGGCTGGGTTTGTCCATATTTGACCCAAAATTGGGTTTAAACAACCCAGCATTTTTTAGAGTGAGCTGCATCCCAAATAGTGCATCCACACTTCCCTATAGTAGGGGAAAACCAGTATATGTGACGAGAGCAGTGTCTGGATTCACAGCGCTCATAAAAGAGTAGAGGAAAGTCCTCAGATGATCTTCTTCTTCCGAAGGGATTCTGAAGTGTGTATGGACACTTTATCCCATGAGGCCACAGGAGAGCATCTGTGCATGACAGTGAAGAGACAAACTGACATTTATACTCAATCATACATAGAGTGCACTCTTTTAGCAGTCGTGAAGTCATTATTATTTGAAATGAGTATCTACTCGAGATGTGATTTGAGTGTTAATGTGTCGTGTGATTCTCTACACTTGTGGTACACTCTAAAAATGCTGGGTTGTTTCAACCCAATTTTGGGTCAAATATGGACAAACCCAGCCATTGGGTTAAATTTTTAAATTACATTTTTAACCCAACGTTTGGGGTTTGTCCATATTTGACCCAAAATTGGGTTGAAACAACCCAGCATTTTTTAGAGTGTAGAAATGACTTCTTTCAGCCACTAACACACCGGCGGATGACCTCACCAACACTGGACAAATATCTGAAACACACTGAAATACTTTTTACTCAGTAAATTCCAACGAATAATTATGAAGAAACGCAAGTAACATTGAATTAAATATAAAGACGGATGTATTTCAATAAGTTTCCACAGTTATTGAACTGAACTGAATCAACACTGGTGACTATAATGACTTGACTGCCTTTTTAAGAGCTGCTTTACGATATTTTCCGGTTTATCGCTGTAAAGCTGCTTTAAAACAATCTGTATTGTATAAAGCGCTATAGAAATAAAGGTGACTTGACTAGTATTAGTCACTTTAGACGTTCGACTAACTTTGCAACTAAATGTCACTAACTCTCATCAGAGTGTGTAATGTTAGGGTAATTCAGTGCAATAAGTTGACATGTCGCTGTAAAAAAAAAAAAGTTGGTTTAACTTAAAAAAGCAAGTTACCTTGTAGCCTTAAAGTTTTAAGTTTAGTGTAATTAAATATTTGAGTTAATACAATGAAGAAGAATGGTTTAATAAACTCAAAATAGTGTTATATTCACACATTAGTTATCGAAGTTGATTTGACAAAAGATAAAAAGTTGTGATAACAAATCATGAAAATATTTTTTTACAGTAAAGTTACTTACAGTAGAGTCAGTGTCTGTTGGGGAGCATGCTAGCAGATATTAAAGCAGATATTAAACAGTTTATTACTCTGCTAGTCGACATGTTGCAGAGTCACTGAATGTCTGAAGTGGACCGTTGAAATGAACTGTATTTTCTTATGATGAATGATGAAGAAAAGAGACATCAGCAATTCAGACAAGCCGATGATTTGATCTTATTAAATGTCTAAATGAATACTTTAAGGTTTCTGTGTTGCAGGACATCCGGTGTTTCTGATACAGGTGCAATCTTTATTCACAAGTACACGATTACAATATTGATGAAGCATTTAAGAACATAATCAGCCCATGTGTTGGAAATCACAGGTCAGAGTAAGCGGATGTCACTCGAGAGAGAGTGTGTGTGTGTGTGTGTGTATTCTGGCTGTAATGAGGACTGAGCGTCAATGAGTGTGTCGACTCTCTCGTGAGTGATTTCTGCAGGAGAGGATTTGAGAAACATGACACACTCCTGCAGTGTTTTACTGAGGAACAGACGGCATGTCTTCATGCTGTACATAAGCCTTTCTGATGTCCAAGGAGACAATTCAGACGATCCAGGGAGCATGGTAGTCAGGAGTAAAACTGACCTTTCTGTGAGAAACTCCGAACATTAAACAAAGTTTGGGGTCAGTGAGAACTTTATTTACTACTATTATACAGCAAAGATGCATCAAAAGTGACATTAAAGACTTTTATAATGTTAAAGATCTTGCTGTTCCTTTGGACTTTATTCAACAAAAATGTAATCAGATAATCACACAGAAAACAGTTATTTTAAATGGTAATAATACTTCACAATATTACTGCTTTACTATATTGTTGTTCAAATAAGCACAGCAGAAGAGACTTATTTCAAAAACATTCAAAAAAAATTTACCAACCCTAAATCTTAAAACCGTTGTAGCCTATGAAATATCTGCAAATGTAAATCAGTGAAAAATTGATATTTTTCTTGGTATATTCTAAAGCTGTTGTTTGTATGGATGCTTTCTCACTTTCCATAAGTAGGGTCCAGAATGTGGCCTAATCATTTTGAAAATGGGATTTGTGCATCTAATGCTATAAGTAAAGTGTTCCCTATGTAGTGCTATCTTCTCAGATCACTTTAATGGTTCTTTATTTCTCTGTCTTTGGCGGTTTCATGTGCTCTCGTGACCAGCAGAAGCAGTGCATAATTCATAATTCTGCTGCTTGCTCTTGATTCATCAAGTTTATTGGTTGTCATAGTGGGCGTCTATTTCCGTTATTGGTAATTATCAATAGTTAGGATGCATGCACAGATCATATTCTGCTTGATGAAGAGAACATTTAACATGCTGCACTGCCCCCTACTGGCGAACTCCTGTACTGCCACGATACATCATAAACACTATAGTTATCACTGCATTAATGTTAAATGATACGATTCGCGAGATGTGACAGAATCACGTTATTAAACCATAAAGTGTAAAACACATAAAGTGTTATATATATATATAACACTTTATTTTACATTGTCCTTGTTACACATGTTGTAGGCCTATGTGGTTACTGTAGTAATAACTAAATTATGCATAATTACAAAATTGAAACTAACCCTAAATTAACCTCTGTTCCAAGTACATGTAGTTCATTATTTTGACTCAGTACATAATGTATAATTACACTGCAACACAGACACCTAAATAAACTGTGTGTGTGTGTGTGTGTGTGTGTGAGAGAGAGAGAGAGAGAGAGAGAGAGAGAGAGAGAGAGAGATAGAGAGAGAGAGCAGTTGATAAACAAACAGTTCTAAATTCTAATTGCATTGTAATTAATTAATTGTCTATCATTATAAACCTAACACGTGACACTTTCTGTGAACATATTTCAAGGTTTTAGTTCAAATCTGCCGTCATTAGTGACTTTTGTCCTCATGCATGTCAGAGTGGGTTTAGCTTGTTATGCAACACATTTTATAAAGTTATAAATATGTACATTTAGTTTGAGGAACAGAATTATTTATGACAGTCGGTGTTATGAGCCGCTGCTAGAGAGAAAACAAACATTTGAGCAACTGGACAGACCCAGAACCTTAAATCCCCCTCTTGTGACAATAAACCCCTCTGTAATGTAGATAAATATCTTCTTTCTGCTCTGGTGTTAACGGCTTTACTACTGCAGAGTTACTGTTGCCCCTCCCACGTGATAATGAAAGGTTAACACACTCATGAATGACTCAATCTTGAAGTGTAGGAATGCTAAACAGACAGCAGGGGGCGCCATTGACTCACACATTTCTTCTACACACAGGTTCCACACTGTCCTCACACACACACACACACTCCTGTGAGTGGGGTTTCTGCAGATGGCACAGACAGGTCGTCCTGAAAGGTTTGTATGAGTGTGTGAAGTGCTTGTGTGGGGGCAGGAGGAGACGGCTCTTTTATTTCTTGACCTCTCACACATGTGACACACTCATCAGAGTAAAACGCCACTGAACTGTGCCATAAATACCACAGGAATGTTGAGAAGCTTACACAGGCCTGAGAAACTCCCACACACGTCAACACACACACACACACACACACTACTCATTGAGAAATTACTTTATTTTTCGGCACATTATGAAAAATATTTGTATTTTTGCTGTTGCCACATGCGTGATCCTGTGATCCGCACCGGTGGTACCGGTCCCACTAAAACCAACCGCAGAAACCAGTTTGCCATGCAGTGACGTTAAAAACCAGTCACTTATGTATTGTGTCAGCAGAAGCATGTGTGAGTTTCCCACTCATCAACACAAAGAACTATGACATGAAATATAAAAGTATTTGAATAAGTCAATTCCCCAGATGTCCGGCTGGACTGGTCTCCACTTCAGTGTGGTTTTGGCTGTGTGTTTTAGTTTAGTTGTGTTGAAAGGAGAATCATCCTCCAGCTCCCAGAGCTCGGCACGTTTTCCTCCAGGAGACTGCTTTTTTCTTCTTCCCCACTTCCAATCATTTTTTCTTCTAGTTTTCCAGTCTGTGCCGCAGAGAATCATCAGCAGCGTGATGCTCCACCGGAGGAATGCTGTTGTCTGAGGTTTGTGTTGCAGAAGATGAACAATACTTCAGCTTTAGGATGATCAGAATATCGACTTGCATCCAGTGGAGAAGTCTCTGCAACCCTTTTTTTGCAAGCCAGATTTATTAAAGGAATAATTAATAAAAATGTCATTCCATACATCTGATTTTCATTCTTCCGTCAAACACAAACGATGTTAGACAGAATATCTAAACTGCTATTTTCCATCAAGTTAAAGCATGTCATTATCATCTGAGAATATTCCCCTCCACAGCTTTCTAGTCTGACTTGTGCCTCACAATTATTATTATTAGTAGACCCACAAAACCAACGACTTTTGGCATCATTGATCATCTTGATGCCTCTAATTTGAATACATTTATGCATTTGGCAGACGCTTTTATCCAAAGCGACTTACATTGCATTTCAAGGTCCACATTTACATTCTTATCAGTTCTTGCTTTCCCTGGGAATCGAACCCATGACCTTAGCGTTGCAAGCGGCAACGCTCTACTTTGAATAAATGAATGTAAGATGAAACTCTGCAAGATATCATCATAACATCATACAGGTTTGGAACGTCACGAGGGTGAGTACATTTTCATCAACAATATGTGCTAGTATTTGAACAGTTGCCTGGTGTAATGAAGGAGTTGTAACTTCCAGACACTCGGATCTGGAGCCAGTTGGGCAGAAGCTGTTCCACGTCTGTTTAATGATGTTCTTCTCTGTGCTTTGAGGCGGTGGGATCACTGTTTTGGAAAATTCCCGGGCTAGTATTTTTCAGAACACTGTCTTGATCAGTTTAAAATGTTCTGGTGATGAATGTTTTCTCTGAGATGCGCAGTATAATGTTAAATGTCTTAAATGTGCAAGTCGTTTTGTAACCTGACGAGAAGAGTATGTTGCTTTATAGGTAATTCAATCAAGAGTATGAAAACAAGATCTTTGTGTTGATCATGAGATGCATGATGAAACACAATAAACGTTTCTTTATTTATTTATAGATATTAATGATCACCTATTCGGGTTTCCAACACTATTATAGGATGAGTGCGATTCATCCTCATGTGTTTTAGGTTCAGTTCTGGAATTCTGTGATGCATCACGGTTTCCTACTCGGACGGTGCGGGATGATTATAATAATTGATATGTTTGGGACAAACACACACGCTGCATCTGCCTTGAGTTTGTTCCGTGTCCTCATTACGCGCTCCATCTGGATTCTTCTTCATATCTCACACACACGCCGATTGTTTCCGACGATTTAGCGGAATCAAAGACTCTTGAATGACTCCATGAGATAGTATCGTGGAATAAATAAACATTAGTGTGGCAATTGAGCCCCGGAACATCAGCATTCAGCAGAGCAATAACACGCATGCGCATGCGCGTCTGATGCTGCCGGAGGGTGCGAAGGATTCGAGTCTGACCTCCTCACCCGCTCCACCCCTTCACAACGCTAAGCAAAAGGTCGAGTGGTCTTAGTAAAAGTTATAGTTATAGGGCTTAGTTGTTTCGCAATTATTTAAAACGTCTCAGTATTAAAGGGACCGTTCACCCTGAAATAAAAATTCTGTCAACATTTACTGATTTAAGTTGTTCCAAACCTGTATGAGTTTCAGCTGAACACAAAATAAGATATTTTGGGTAACCAAACGGTTGATGGGAACCATTGACTTCCATAGTAGCCTATTAAAAACAATACTGTGGAAAAAGTCAATGGGGTCGATCAACTTTTTTGTCACCGACATTCTTCAAAATATCTTATGTTGTGCTCAGCAGAACAAAGAAATTCTTACAGGTTTGAAACTTTGTGGATCAGTAAATGATGACAGAATAAAACATTTTGGGTGAACTATCCCATGTTAACTACAATTATCATACGTCGCTATCATACGCTATCATACGTCTGAGGAGGTGATCTATAGGTTTTCATATCAATATAAAATTAATAATAAACGTTTTGTTTAAAAGATAATGAACGGTTAGCTGACTGTTAATGTACAGCCAAAGTAGTTTATAATAAAGCGGGAGACGAACCTCACAGACTACGCTTTGAAAAATGGGCTACATTTGTAATATTTCACATATTCTCTATAAAGCCGAGATTCCACCCCCTAAAAGTGTAACTATAATTCGCATAGTGCTAGACCCCCGACCACACACGGCGTCTCCAAACCAAGTTACCTAGACAGCATCATGTGCCTGTGTCATTCATGTGGCGCGTAACGGAGTCGACAGGCGCATCTGGAGATGCTAATATTGCAGCTCGTTTATTGCCTGTTTATCATTTGTAAGTCGCTTATCAAGCGTTTGCTAAAAAATACATGTGAAACAAAAATGCTGTCTGCCACCGTGGTGCTAAAAAAAATGCAGTAGGCTACGCGACTCTGCCAGATGCAGGACCCACGACCACCCACTGGACGCGTCAGAAAACAAAGTGAGTTGCCGCTAAAACAGCATTTTTGTGGCATAATTGGCGCGCGTGAATCCACAAAATCCCGTGTGCTCATTTGACGGGCAAAGATGTTGCACTATTACCCAAAACACCACGCGCCGCCGCATATGATGCCCACAAATGCCGTCTAGGTAGGCGGCTTACTAGGGTTTGAAACAGAGCCTCCCTCTCTAGTGCAGTTTGTGTCTGGAATTGAGTGTGTTTGAGGGGGGCTCAGTCGAGTTTCTCACCTTGGCTCTCTCCGTCACCCCTCCTCTCTCTCTCTCTCTCTCTCTCAGTGCGCGAGCGTGTGTCAGTGTGTGTCTGTCTCATGAACGGAACTAACCGCTGCTGGATCTGTGAGTTACATTCATTCACCAACAGACAACGGGACTAAACCAATCGATCTGGATTTATTTCCCCACACACCCGCTCTTGAATGAGGTTTCGAGGTTCAGACGGGATTCACAGATTCAGGTGAGTTATCCAAACACTTCACGTGCATCATGCATTTTGCAATCATAATTGGAGATATGTGTAGCATTATATAGTATAGTTAAGCATGCTTTGTTAAGTCAGGTGAGTGCAGATCACAGATCATAACCAGCTCATCTAATTACAAATCACATTGAATGTATTACATTATGAAAATTCAGCTTGGTTTCCATTGTTCCCCATATATACTATATCTACTAGTGATTGTTACTACTGTAAATCTTTGTTGGCGTGATATTAATACAAAAAAATAATTCTGAAAGCTTTTAACAATGTTTTGTATGAATTATTAAGATTTTACTGTTGTAAATAAGTGACTACTAAAATTAATTTCAAATAACCAACCAGTGTTCATTAAGTGTGTTTTGTTGTATTTATATAGTTATGAATAATATTGATTAAACAATAATGAGGGCAGCACTATGCACTGCTCATATTCTCTGACAGGTGAGCGAGAATTTCTCTTTTTTTTATGGTGATTTAACAGAGCGCTCCAAACTGGGTTTCCTTCCCGGTCCACGAGCGATGCCAAGCAAAGCAACTCTTCACGAGTCTTCTTAGGTATGCGTGACACCGTCAAGATTTCTGCTTCCCCTGATGGACGTGGCACACACACGTTTGTGTGTGTGTTTGTGTGGATTCCTGTGATTTTATTGCAGTGAAGCCCCTCTCTGGTTTCCCTGAGGTCACAGATGAACTGTAGAGTTAAACTTTGGGAAAAAACATTTACGCCAGCTCAGTTTACTGATCCTGCCCACTGCTGGCCCTCAAGAAAAGAGAAAAAAATCAGACGTTTCAAGAGCTGTCAAAGCGAAAAGCTCTGTGTTTACCAGAAAAGTCAAAGGTGTAGCAAACCGTGTGTTGGTTTGATGCTTGATTCTTGACCTACTTACCATCAAAAACCATCAAAACTCTGTCAGCGTTTACTCATCCTCATGTTGTTTCAAAGTTTCTTCTCCTGTGGAACACAAAAGGAGATATTTAGCACAATGTTTATGCTCCTCTTTTCCATACAATGAATCAAATCTACAAAAAGCACCTTAAAAAAAAGCTCCATGCAAGCCTTCTGAAGCTTTACGAGAGGACCAGACTCAAATTTAAGTCATTTTTCATTGAAAAGCTTCCCTACTGTCACAGCTCTTAAATCTTATTTGCATTTGCGCATATTTAAATGTTTATGAAAGTGATGCTGAATACCATCAGTTCTGTTGATGGATATTAAAATGTTTTGGTTTATTGAAAAAGATATATCCTTAAGTGACTGCTTTCTCACAAAAAAAAAGTAATTTTATTTCATAAGACTTGGCCGAGTAGACTACTTTATTATATTGTTTTTTTGTCAGTTTTGGAGTTTCTGCACCCCTGGTCACCATATGCATGCGTTCATTGTATGAAAAGAGCAGCTTGGACATTCTCCTAAACATCTCCTTTTGTATCCCACAGAAAGAGGACGAAATTCCCACGATATGAGGGTGAGTAAAGTCAAAATTTCTATTTTTGGGTGAACTATATTTCTTTAATACTCTTCTGTGATGATGCACTGAATGCATATGATGTGTGCCATGTGTGATTTTGGGTCCCGGTTTAGCGTTATGTTCCTGTTCTCCTGCATTTTAAGACATAATTGGGCCGTATTTTCAGCGCTGGGCAACATTAGAGTTTCTCAACTTCAGTGAAAGGTTTGGATCTGACACAGCCTTGGCTCGGTCCACCTTAGCAGCTAAAGTCAACATGGCCTATATTTCACTCTCCTCCTCTTCCAGCACAGGAAGCTTCATCTGTGTGTGTGTGTGTGTGTGTGTGTGTGTGTGTGTGTGTGTGTGTGTGTGTGTGTGTGTGTGTGTGTGTGCGTGCATGACACCCTTTTCTCTTTTGTCGCCAACAAAAAAAGCCCCTCCACTAACTTTAACTGCTTTACTGAACTTACATCTTAAAGGGGTCGTATCATGAATCAAATCTTGATCTTTCAAGATAAAAGAGTTTGACGTACTTTGAAAACAACTTTGAGAACTTTTAGGAACATTTATTAAAGTGTTGCAAACTTCCAAAACTTTCTAATGTCAGACAGATAAATAAATTTGAGCACATGACCATCCATATTGCAGAGACATTTAACAGAGACATTTAACTCTGTTTTTGGTTAACTTACACTAGAGTGGATCTTAGGATAAAAATGTATGTATTCAATATTTGTGCATGTATGAACAATGTGTGCTATGACCTCTTTAAGAGTTGTGCATTGCTCGTGCTTTTGTCTGTCTGTTTATGCATGTGATTTTAAGCATGTCAAGAGGTCAGGGGTCATAAAATAGCAGGTGACAGCCGTAAAAGTGTAATTGTGGGAGTGTGTGCGCTTGTGGTTATTCTATGCCGTGCAACTCCTGCGCTGTAACTTTTGGGGAGTGCCTAAACACACACACACACACACACACACACACACACACACACACACACACACACACACACACACACACACACACACACACAGTGTGTCCAGTCGGAGAGCGGGCGTTAAATGATTCAATCTGTTGTAGCCTTGGCACCTTAAGACTTTAGTGTGTGTGTGTGTGTGTGTGTGTGTGTGTGTGTGTGTGTGTGTCTGTGTGTGTCTGTGTGTGTGTGAGAGAGAGCTAGAGTGGTGCACAAAATGTGTTTGTCAGTATTTGAACAGTTCATAAAATTATTTGTGGTTTCCCTCCTGAGTTCAAAGCTGGTGATGCCTAGCGGTGAAATTTTTGTTGTCAGCTGGAAAAAGATGTGTGTGTGTGTGTGTGTGTGTACTTATGTGTGAGTTTGCATGTTATTTTACACAACACCCATGCATTAAACCCCCAACACCACCCTAAACCACACACATGTTTGCATATATATCTAAATGAGGACATGCCATAGACTTCTATTGTTTTTATATATTTTCTTATATATATACACACACCTCTATTGTATTTGGACGTCTCTAAAGAAAGGTTTTGCTAGATTAGTTTTAGTGAACCTCTGGCAGAATTTCTGTCCCCAAAGTAAAATTGCAGAACTGTGAAGCAACACATGATGTATTACTGCACAGATTCTCCAAAAATCTTCTAATTATTTTCAAATCAGCAATCAATGCATGCGCCGGTGTGAGTGTGTGTTTCTGTGAGTGTGTGTGTGGTTAAGGATCAGGTTCTGCTGTTTTAGTAAGGGCTGGGTTTGGTCCGTGTGTGTGTGTGTGTGAAGGGTCTGGTCGCAGTGGCTGCATTCTTTTACCAGGCGGATTTCTTTCCACTCGCACATTACTACATTTAACTTGTCATTTTGCTGGATTATGACTTGCATCAGTTTTGCTTCCCAGATTCCTCAGTAATGTTCTGTTGTTACTTTATTAAGTGATCAGATGCTTCATTTTCACCGGCTGAACCACACGACAGGTGAAAAACTAATGCTGCACTCACATTGAAGGACGGACCCAGACTCGATACAACACAACAGAGCAGGTCCATAGTTATCAACACTAATGCCCGTAACATCAACACCGATCCTCCGTTTTCTGTGGAGTAATTCATGTCGACAGCAAACATGCCTCTCTGTCATATCTTGTTATTGCAATCTTTAAGTTCTTAAAGGAAAATTGGTATTGAAGAAGGGAGTCCGATGAAGAGTGATTATTCTCTGTTGAGACGCTCTGGATTAGTTTGTCCAGACCGATTCCTCTCTCTCTCCCTCATTACAATCAACATCAAACTGCATTCGCAACTCATTTTACTCTCATAATGTGATGTTTCCAAATGAAAGAGGATATTCAGGAAGAAAATTGTATCCATCGGGAATTGACGGAGAAGTGGCGTTTCGTTCAGACTGGAGTCAAACCTGAACAGTTATTTTAGTATTATTTATTTAATATTATAGTTTTTTTTATCACTTTTCATTTTAATTAAATATTTTTTTACACGTTTGTAAAAAAAAAAAATATATTACTATTGATAGTACGTTTAATTAATTTGTACTAGATTTAGTTGAGTTTTAGTTTTATTTCCAGTTTTAGTACTTCTACTTCAACTAAAAATAGAAAATATTCATCTATTTTTTGTAGAAAAAAAACCGTTTTTCATCTCATATTTATATTTTATTTCACCTTTGTTTCAGTTAACAATAATAAAAATAAGTTTTTAAATTCAGTTAACAACAATATTCCTGGACCTGATTGTGAGTTTGCTAAAGAAATGTTTAAATATTTACTCGGTTATTAGTTAACATTAGTTATTATAATTTGTCGAAAAATTATAAAGACATATCTTAACACTGGGATACAAGAAAGTATTTTAGCATGACTTTTTTTACAATTCACCTTTAAATCTGAAGTGCATTTAGTTGTCATCCGAGCTTGTGTTATGTGTGCATGTCTCAGTTCTGATAAACACGCACACACACACACACACACACACGGTGGAGAAACTCAACTCTCCATATTTAGTCATTCTGTAAGAGACGTCCATTCTTCATTATGATCTCTCTCTCTCTCTCTCTCTCTCTCTCTCTCTCTCTCTCTCTCTCTCTCTCTCTCTCTCTCTCTCATATATATTTAATCTCTACTTTGACGTCCGTTATCTTCAGCCACTATCTATCTTTTCTATCCTCCCACATATTGTCCCTTTCCTCGGTTCTGTCCATATTTGTCCCTTTTTTTGTCTCAAACCTTTCACCTATTTCTGTCCCATGCTCTCGATGTGTGTGTGTGAATCAGAGGCATGTGTATTTTTTCCTCCGAATCAGACAGATCCGTCAGTAAATTATGTTGTGGTGTGGACACACACACTGTGTAAACACAAAAAGACCACACAATCAGAATATGTGTGTATACATACAATGGGGAAAACGTCTGAGACCGCACTGACATTATTTTTTCTTTTCATTCTGGAAAATAAGTAAAGTTTTAGGACTTGAAATTGTTAAATTGTAGCTTTTCTGTAGCTCGAACAGTACACACACACACACACACACACACACGCGCGCACATACATATAAAAGTGATTTTTGTTCAAGTCAATATTGTGTAATATAGCTGTTCATATAAATTTATCAAACTGAAAAAATAATTATACTCCTTATTTGTATTATATGTATGCCCTATATTGGGAATATCCTTGATATTGGCATCGATCATCTGCTAATTTGTGGGAAAAGTTAAATTTTTGCTCCTTTAAACACAGAATGCTGGACAGCTTGATCATCAGTTTTTTTTATCACAGTCTCATTGTTTTTTGTCTTATTGTTATGTCGATAACTTACATTTTTGACCTATATTAGAAAAGACTGCAAATTAGAAGCATTTTCAGTATTGGTCGTAGACCCTTATACATGCGCGTCTGTGTTTATGCTAGAGTGATCGAGCGAGGTAGAGAAAGAGAGAGGTGGGGTGAGAGAGTTCGACTGACAGCGTGAGGGTCAAATAATGAGCTTAATTCTCTGTTTGGTGTTTGATGATGTGTGACTGAAGAGATGTGTGTGTGTGTGTGTGTGAGAGAGAAAGAGAGAGAGAGAGAGAGAGAGAGAGAGGTGTGAGTTTGGTAGAATGTGGCAGAAACAGAGAGAAAAAAAAGGGACCATTTTAGGGCTAGTGTCTTCAAATATCTAACAAATGCTCTACAATTCTCTTCACAAACACACTATTGTCAGGCTTTGGAGCTTCATAATACTAATGCTATCATTTGCTTGCCCAAAAAACTTGAAAAAGGACACAAAAGCACCATAAAAATGTAATTAAAGTAGTTCACTGTAGCTTTGTGGGTAATTGATTCAGTTAGTTCAATGAATGGATGAATTTGTGAACTGAATCAACTGAATCATTGGAAAGATTCGATTCAAAAAGATGATTCACGAATCGGACATGTCTGATTCTCTAAAGGCTTGCACATATCTACGGTGTGGTTTCAGGAGTGCTTTTGTGCGCTTTTTGATGCCTGACAGCTTCATTGTAGTTGCATGGGAAGAGCATGATGTAGTAACAGCTGTGACGTGAATCTGAGCGCTTCATCGAGTTTTCAGCGCAATAATAATGATGAATTTATCTGGCTTGCTTTGAAACGAAGTATGGTTTTTATAGAATTCGGCAGATGTGTATAACGTGCCTTTACAGTCATTATTTGAGGGTCCGGCTGTACCGTTGCAAAGGGGCCCGAGCAGAAAGAGCCGCATTGATATTCACATCACACACACACAGTGACAGGTCCTAAGAGAGGAGTTTTACTCTGGTTTCATGGTTCATTGCTCTTTGTAGTGCTGTAGAAGTGTGATTGGGCTCAGATACACGCTCATGTCAAACTGTTTCTCATTAACTCCAACCAGCGTGCGGATCTCATCAGATTCCCCCCCGGCAGATCATATGTGCGTCGACCTGCGGATCCAAGCATCAGGAGAGTTTGAGAGTATCCAGTTTTATACGTTCGGTGTCTGTCTGGATCATGGCTCGTCGGATGTGGAGCGGACTGTGACCGCAGATTCCTCCAGCAGTTGAGGTAGTACGCTTTCTTTGTTTTAAAACATGATAAATATCATCATTTCACAGAAAAGCATCTGAGCAAAGCAACATTATATTAAACGCTCTCATTCAAATCCCCAACGGCCCCACGAAAACATTAGGAATCTCAGCATGTGTTTACCAAGACCAAATTAACCCATCTGCGGTGTATTTCTGCATGCGTGGCGTTCCTAAAATGGCTCTTTTGGTTGAAATGTCTAATAATGAGTATTTCTAAACACACTTGCACAAGTATTATTGATGCTCATGCCTTTAACTCTTCTAGTTCAGGGTGTGCATCGTCCTGCAGCGTTTGTGATTCCTCAAATCTCATGTGTTGTTGAGGAAAGTGTGCTGTGAGACCGCTTTCACCGGCTGAACCATAAAACGTGTGCGCATTGAAGGAGGAACCCGAGCACATCTAGACACCTTTGACTTGGGTCTGTTAGCAACCACCCGAGGAACCGCATAGCAGAACACTAAAATCTCATTAAACACCTTTGCAACTGCATCGCGACGCTCTGCCGACCCACGAGCATCATCATGGCAGCACATTTTTACAAATGATTGCAAATATTTTCAGCTGAAAAACTAGGATTTAAAACTACTAAACAAGTTTTTAGCATTATATTTAACAACTTACTGTATTTGATTAACTGCTGTGAGTTACAAACCAACATTTGGTCCAAACCATCTAGCCCCTATTATTAAGTGACAGCTTGATTTAGCTGAATACTGTACTTACCCATTCTGGGATATTTTGCTTGTTTATTTATGTATTTTTAAATTTAGTCTTCTAACTGCTCATATATATATTATTATTATATATCAGTTGCATTATATAAAGGTTAAGCTCCTTTTTTTGCTGACCATTTATTAGAAAAAAAAATCTTTTTAGGCTCTGTTTGGTATTAATATACCTTTTTTGCTGTTTTATTTGATAAAATCATGCACATCAATTATGCTGTTGTATCATTGTAATACCATTCATTTTTGGACATGGTCTTTCAGAGTCCTATATAAATCTTACGGTGAGTGAATATAGTTGATTTACTGAGTTTAGCTTGATTTATTAACATTGTGTTGCCGTTGCATTTCCAGACGCACACTGCCGAGGGTTGATTCCAGGAAAGTCGTCTATCTACTGGACGTTTTCTGGCTGGAGTTGTCGTTCTGAGATATCACACGTACGCCAGACCCCGCCAGTCTGAGGAGACGCTACAAGCATATTTGTTTATTTGACTTCCCCCTCTCTACCCATCCATCTGGATACGTTTCTCCCCATCCCACATTCATCATTCTCTCCCGAGACATCATGTGGAGTTTTCGGAACTTGCTTTCTCTGCTAACTGTGTTTCAAGCCTCAAGCCACAGTCCCAACCCATTCGCCGGGCCTCAAGCGACACCGACGGACCCCTGCTACGACGAGACGGGTGCCACCCGCCGGTGCATCCCAGAGTTCATCAATGCGGCGTTCGGTCAGGAGGTCGGCGTGTCGAGTGTCTGCGGGCGGCCGGCGTCTCGCTCATGCAGTTTAGTTGAACGCGACGACCGTCCCGCCGTGCGCTCGTGCCAAGTCTGCGACGCATCGGACCCTCGCAACGCACACCCTCCCAACTACCTCACCGACCTCAACTCTGCGCACAACCTCACGTGCTGGCAGTCGGAGAACCTGCAGGGCTCGCCGCTCAACGTGACGCTCACACTGTCGCTCGGGAAGAAGTTTGAAATCACGTATGTCAGCCTACAGTTCTGTTCCCCTCGTCCCGAATCCCTGGCCATCTATAAGAGCATGGACTACGGCCGCACATGGACGCCCTACCAATTCTACTCGTCGCAATGCCGTCGCATGTACAACCGGCCCAACAAAGCGGCGATCACCAAGCAGAACGAGCAGGAGGCTTTGTGCACGGACGGACACACTGACCTCTACCCGCTTTCCGGCGGCCTTATCGCTTTCAGCACGCTAGACGGACGCCCATCAGGCAAGGACTTCGACTCGAGTCCTGTTCTACAGGACTGGGTTACGGTCACTGATATTCGAGTGGTCTTCAGTCGCCCGCAGCACCCCAGAGCGCTGCCCATGTCGGGACGCGAGAGCGAAGACCCACTCGGGCCGCCCGCTACGTATTATTACGCGGTTGGCGACTTCCAAGTGGGCGGGAGGTGTAAATGTAACGGCCACGCCTCCAGGTGTGTGCGAGAGAAGGACGGAAAGCTGGTGTGCGAATGCAAACACAACACAGAGGGTCCGGAGTGTGACCGCTGCAAACCGTTTCACTACGACCGGCCCTGGCAGCGCGCCACTGCGAAAGAAGCCAACGAGTGTTTACGTAAGTTCAAATGTTGTTCAAATGTTTAGGCATCCTAAACGCATGTTCACACCTGGTAAGATTAGTCAAGTCATTGATATAGAGTTTTATATGATACGGATTGTGTCAATTTAGTCAATAATACCGTATATACCCGAATATAAGACGAGGTTTTTGTCCTAAAATAGGCTGAAAAATGGGGGGTCGTCTTATATTCGCGATATAGACAAACTCACGGGGGAAAGGGAGAAAGAACAACGGAATGAATATGAAATAGTGACTGAAACGCGTCCCATTAACACAAAACCAGCTTTCACTTCCAAGATGTTAATCTGCACAAAAATCCTGATAATCGAGCCGTCGTCTGATAAAATCAAATACACATAAGATAAAGACAATATCTGTGCTGTGATTTCGGCTATACTTGCATGTAAAATTAGAGAAGCAACATAATATCTGTGTTTAACTGAATTAAAACGCTGCTCCTCTCTGCCGCGCGAGACGCAGAGCGAGCGAGAGAGAGAGAGGTGCGCGAGAGAGGTGCGCGCGAGACGCAGAGCGAGCGAGCGAGAGAGAGCGAGAGAGAGAGAGAGAGAGAGAGAGAGAGAGAGAGAGAGAGAGAGAGAGAGAGAGAGAGAGAGAGAGAGAGAGAGAGAGAGAGAGAGAGAGAAAGGTGCGCGCGCGTGCTGGAAGAGAGAGAATGAATTATCAGTGCAATTTTCAAATAAAATAATTTTCTGTTGAAAAACAGATTTTTTCCACAAAAATCTCTTTTTGTCCCAAAACTAAGTCTGGAAAATGGGGGGGTCGTCTTATATTTGGGTATATACGGTAGTTCTGAATATTAAGTGTCTTTTAAACTACAACTAAAAGCGATAACGGTAAACATATTCTCATATGTCCCCACCACAGCTATAACAATAACGACAATAACGATTGTTTCCAGCTGATGAATGATAAAAACATTGACAGCCAATCAGAATCCATTTGGCTTTGAAGAGCTAGAGCTAGAGCTAGAGCTAGAGCGTTTGCAGAATAAAAGTTTTTGTTTACATCATATATGTGTGTGAACTGTGTAAAATAATTATGTATTTATTAATACACACACATGTATGTATATATATATTTTTTTTTACATGTTTATATACATTTTTATATTTAAATATAATATTATAAATATACTTATAGATTTTTTTCTTAAAATTATACATGCATGTTTGTGTATTTATATATATACATAATTATTTTTTCACAGTACACACACATATTTGATGTAAACAAAAACTTTTATTCTGCAAACGATTAGTTGTGATTAATCGTTATGCAGCCCTAATTGAAATCGTTACCCACAATAGTTTTGAATATAGTATTTTGCTTAAGTAATGATGTGATTCTCTTAAGTACACAAATCTAGCTTAAAATCGGTTAAACTGTCTATATTTTTTGCTACATTTTAGTATTGAATGAATGTTATGTTAAATATCAGCAAGTATCACGTGGCCAGCTAAATTAGACTGGACTGGAGCTGTGAATCAGCATTTCTTCAATGTCTGGACATGGACTTTTCCCGCTGGAGTTTGTCACTGGCTTTTCTCTGTGCTGCTGCACTTTAGATTTGCATTAAATTTGGCCAAAATAAGGCACAGTATCTAAAGCAGCTCCCTACATATGAAACAGAGCTACAGTGTGGCGTTATGAAACGATCACTTGGCAAAACCGTGAAGGTTAATTCTCATCGCATCTCACGTCTGAACTTGATTTATTGGGTTTGGATTACTTCGGGTGTATCTTTATTAATTCTGGATGCATTCCATAGAATACATAGAGACTGACACACGAGTGCAGGACAGAGATGTGTGTTTGCGTATGTCTGTCTTGCAGTATGTTAATCTTTACATAAACCTCTTCTCTCAGGACATGTCTGAACAGTCGACGCTCAGAGCAGAACGCTGCTGACAGCAGAATGAGAGTACTAGGCGTTTTACACCGCACACGAAAACAACGTTTATTTCTTTTGGCGGCCATATTAACACTGAATTCACACCGGCGGCCTGAGCAGCGCCGTGTAGCAGAAGCATAGGTGCAAACGCATTTTTGATGGACATATGCTAGACCCGGCAGAAAATGCATCGATTTATCAACAGACTTTTGCAATATAGGGTTTTATAAAGCAACACAAACACTTTCTGTTCAGTGAATCTGACCAAATCCAGATGATTAAAGCCGTTTATAGCTACAGCTTATGTAAAAATGTCATTCATTTATGTTAAATATAGTTCAGTGTTGGGTAAGTTACTCTAAAAAAGTAATTACCGGTACATCTTCATCAGTGTAATTAAATTACTGCAGTAATTACTCTCTCTTAAAAGTATTGGATTATTAATTGCTTTCTAAATACCATATCAACCACGAAATCTACTATGAAAGGCATGAAATTGTTCTTTAATTCTTTCAAATAAATAATACAAAATTGCATAAATTATTCTTGATTGAACTGACCAAAGCTTATAAAGGGAGAAGGTTACAGTAAAAATGTTTAGCATTAGACGTAAAATATTTATACTATTGTTTTATATAGAATAGTTCTATAGTCTATATACAGTATTTAATGTAATTACATCAGAAGGAACTGCAATTAAATGACAGAAAATTAAGAGTCATTCCTTACTCTACTTTTCAAGTGAAAAGTAATTCAATTGCCGTAATTAATTACGTAGTAATTAGTCTAAATGTATATAGCCTAGATTATAAAACTTGTCATAATTTTATATTTTTGTTTTTATTATTTATTATTTAAAGTTTAGCCTATTTTTAACAGCTTATATTACTTTTATTTCCCGAGGCATTTTACAAATGTTAACCTTGTCTTTTCACTGAAAAATAATTAATTATAATAAAAAAATCTATGAATTTTGTACCCTTTTCCCCCAAAGCTTTACCTTGTGTTTACCATGATTTTTTGCACATGGTCTCTTTGAAGTACGTTAAAGTAAATCCTATGGTATATTAATATGATACTCTTTCTGTACCATGGTACAAATGAAAGTACCATGGTAATATACCATTATTGTACCATAACTGTAATTATTAGGGATACTAGCTACTATCTATAGATGTACATAATCCATATGTTGAAGATCAGTAGCAGCTGCTGATATTTATCTTATCTTATCAGACAGCAGTATTATTGCTGAACGAAAAATTAGCTGAATAGTGTAAATGCATTAATCTTTGTGTCAGGAAAGATATATCGTGTCCAAATGCTCCAGTCGGGCAGTCCTGACACTCCATTAGTATCGCTAATGTCTCCCATAAATCTCTCTGCCTCGTCTAATTCTTCCTGTCTACTCTGTCAGATGAGAGTTTGCCGATAGTTTCGGGTTTTTTTCGTGTAATGAAACCCAGAATTTAATTCAGAGCTCTCTGTGTTTTCCTCTCACCTCTCGCTCTGCCTCTTCTCATGCCATCTGCTCTGGTTTGGTGGCCCCGTCTCCAAATGACCCCCAGTACACGCTCGACTCCCTTGTTTTCTCGCCTCAACACACGCCAAGGACTCCCGCAGATTTTGTGCCCGACCTGGCAGTCGTTCAGTGTGATCTCGTTAAAATCATCCCCCATTCAGCTGAGAGAACAAGGACAAAGAGATTAGCAGAGGTATAACAGACTAATGAGTGGCGGACCACAAATGGAGGGTCTGACAGTTAAATTAAGTTCAACTATATAGCAGTTCCCTACAGGGCTGGGCGATATGGCCAAAAATATTAATTAACACATATTCTTTCCATATCACATGATATCAATATTTATCACGATATTAATTTGCCATTAAATGGGGAAGGAAATGCTTTGACTTTGAGAATGAATGTAAACATGTAAACTTGTTTGTTCACAATTAAACGCCTTTTAATTTAGGGCCCCATGAAATCCATCAAATTTTCCCATAAATTCAGTTTTTTCCTTCTTCTTTTTTTTTTTGGAGGGGGTGTTGGTGTTGTAATTCTGTTTTGTGATTTAAAACACATTTATATACGTTAAACAGATTTAATAAAGCTTTAAAAATGTAATCAAATGAAAACATATCACAATTTACATAACATTTTTTGTCATTGTATGATATTCCTTAGGAATCAGGATCATAATATTATTACTTTGAGGAGTACATTTTAGTATATAGTTACACTTAGTGATATATTTATTTTATAATTTCTTGAAGCTAAACCGAACTTTTATTTTGACGGTTAGTCGTGAAGTAGGCTACTTTTTATGTGTGTATTTGACATAGACAGTATATAAGAGGTATTTGACGGTAGTTTTTCCTTAAATAAAACGTTGACGTTCGTGAAGTTCAGAAGCAGCTCTGCAGAATAGAAGAAGTTTATGTGTGTCATGGCCTCATATTGAGACGACAGATGCTGAAAACACAGTGAGCTTCACATGTGTGTGAGTTTGTGTAACGTTATGTATCAGACGAAAATCTCCATTAATCAAAATTAATTAATCTTTTTTTCAAGTCATTTCAGCAGAATAATTAAAATGTTCTTCTACTTACATTTAATGTTAAGTTAAACAGTTCAGTTAATCACATTTCGAAAAGGACAACTATAATGCAGCCAAGTGCAAATTATGACAAACAGAAATTATTTAATAATTCTTATCTGTGCCCTCAGACTATGTAGTCTGTTAATATAACTCACCTCCAGATCGGAGTCGTTCGTTCTTTTGTTTCGTCCCGTCACATCCTCATATTCTGAAGCTATGTAAGTCTCTGTACCTCTCGAGTCTTCAGGTCTGTGTCGTTCGTTCTTTTGTCACGTGACCGCTTCCGTTCTCAGTATCTTACAACAATTACGATAGTATTATTGACTGTATGTTGTTGTATTATATTTATTATACAAATAAAGTTGAAAGCATTGAACATCTCTTTATTACGACATTTAATATTATGGAAAATAACCATTATGAAAGAAATGTACAAAAAATGGTAAGGATTAAGCTACAATTTGAGACCAGAAACGCATTACATAACTGTAAGAGTAAAAAAATACTAAATTAATAACTACGCGCTTAAGGAAGTTGGGAATTACTGTATCCAATTCGGCTGTCAAGTCAAGTAACATATATATGAACGACTCAGGCCCTGTCCCAAATAACACACTTCATATAGGCCTACACTTGAGATGTTGTGGACTTAAAATGGCCGCCGCATACACGTGTTGGGACAGGGCCTTAGACCCGAAGACTCGGGAGGAGAACTAGCCTAATCATTTCTGTTTCCGGTACAGAACCAATAGGATGTTGCGCATACACGATCAACACAAAATGAATGAATCACTCTCTGAGAGTCATTTTAATTAAAGATCCATTCAAAATGAACTAATTGTTCATGATCGACCCATCACTAATTCACACAGAAACACACAAATCATTATTAGAGACATGCACTGACTGGCTGTTGTTGTGTCTATTTCTGCTGTGTGATGATAGGGTGCTAGATTAATCCATATAAGCCAAGAGTAAAAATGCCCAGAGCTTATCACTGTCATCGACAGATCTCAATATGATATAGTTTACCACCCAGCCCTATCCCTACTATAGTATTCGGAAAAACAGTATGTAACAAAATAAGTATGTCCGAATTCACTGTACGGTATGCAAAAAGTCCCCAGATGACCTAATACTTCTGGCGGGATTCTGAAGTGTGCATTTAGTGGACACTTTACTTTCCCATGAGGCCACAGGAGAGGATTTGTGAATGACAGTGAAGCAACACAAGCCTAATGACAACATAGCAAATGTAGTACATCCAGATTACATTAATTCTACACACATTCATACTTTTTATTCAAAATAAGTACCTTCTCAAGCGAGTATGTGATTTCGGACACAGCCGTATGTGTGTATTATTGCTAGTCACTCACGGCCACCTGCACAGGACACTGGAAGTATGAGTACTAACCATATCCTCATTAAACACACACACACAAGCGCACTTTTACTGCCTTAGATTTCCTATACGTCACAAACCAAAACATGCTGCTTCCGAGGGAAAAAACGCCACACAGAGCGTTAATGATATAAAGCTGTGATGCTGCAGAGAAACCTTGTAGAGATGTGTTTATCTTCCTGTTTGTTTGTTAGTCTGCCAACAATTGAACTAGCTTGTCGTTTTGTTTCTTTGCGTGCTACGATTCAAAGGACACATTTGTCGAAGCACTTGGGTTTGTGCTCTTGTAAAAACCAAAGACATCTAGAAATTTGGACTGGATTTCTATATTTCCTATTCAACTCCAGCGGTATCTAAACAGTCTGAAAGATGCCTGTAAACCAAAAATACTAAATGCCACCTTTTATGTTTGGCTCGTCCAAACACATGTAACCAATTAAGTAAATTAATAAATAAAAGCATTCTCAGCACCCTATTACTCCATTTTATGTGAGCGTAAGTATCGTGACATTTCAAAACAAATATAAAGCTTGTAAAATGTAGCATTTAGTCCGAGATCTCCAGCATGAGTGTCTGTAACTCATCAACGTCGCTGGTCTTGCGCTCTCGTCTTGTGCCAAACCTTCAGAGAAGAAACTTCCAGCTGTTGCCTGTTTCTGGGAGTTCGGAGTGAGTCACTCTTCAGCCAGAGAAATGCCTGTTCAGTTGAATAGAAGTTAAAAGATTAAAAACATGTCCGCTAACAGACTAATCTAACATTGTCCTGTTTTTTGGTTGTTTTGAATCACCATCCTGGTTTGTTTTTGAAGGGCTAGCCAAGAAAACCTGGCAGGTTTCGTACAGTGTTCTGGAGATTTTTGCTCATTTTATTGACAAATGTTTATTTGAATATTGAAACCTGGTATCTTAAACTGTCCTCTTTCTCTTTTAGTGAATCTCTTCATTCACACATTTGAATCAACGACTAACATGAACACTTTTTTTTGTTCAGACAATCATGTGAATGAACCGATTCACTCAAATTAATCAGATTCACTGATTCATAGACGGTTCTGTTTGAAAAAAGAAAGTCTATTGAAGTTATACAATTAAAAAAAAATGTGTCTGTTGAAAATCATTTCAGAGTAAGCCATTTTTTCTTTCTTTTTTTTCCTAGTAGCTTGTTTGTAATTTAAATTATGAGTAGCTTGTAGCTTTACCAGCTTCAGTTTCAAAGTTGCTTCACTGCCAAATTGCTGTTTTGACTACACCCAACTCTTGTGTTATGACTTTTGCCAATTTTCCTAATTCGTTCAGAATCCCAAATCACTCGCTTTTCTCTCGCAGGCAAAAAAAACACAAAAGATTTGAACAGAGCTGTGAAACTTCGCGACTCTTTCATGTGTGAACAATCTACGCAACAGGAAGCGCCTAATCAATTAGAAACACCTGTGAGCCAAATGTTCTGATATTTATGCTCACATAAAACCAGGGATGGAATTTTTAATGAGCTGTTATTCTTAGTTGATAAAACATATGTGTGTTAAAGCGCACAGGTGATGTTCTGTGGTTTTGCTCTTTTTTATTAGTGGCGTTCACTAAGACGAGCATCACTATCACTGTTGCCCATACTTTGTTAGTGATTTGAACAAACTAGTAACTTTAAGTATTAAACAGCACAGTTATATCCTTCAGCATCTTCTATATGGACATGAATCATGTCTTAAATTGTGCAGCTTGTCGAGAAGAGACTATCAACCTAATTGCAACGCTCTGGCCATCACATCATTGTGGCGAGATGTGCACGGTCGGTCAAACACTGTTAGTGTTTTCATTGCTTGATTGTAATATTAAGATTTAGACATCATAATCCAAAACATAAGTGGAGTTCTTACATTTTCAAAGTGCACCGTGCCTATCATACACGAAGTACAAGATGTATGGCATTTCCAGAAATGTGTTTTTGGGTGTAGTTCAGTGCATACCTGTAGAGCTCGCTCCATCAAACTAACGTTCCTGCTCCACAGAAATGAATTTGGAGCTCTGCGTTTGCTCTAACCTCAGGTTAATAGGTTTGAGTGCTTTCAGCTGTGTTTGGAAAGCTCTTGTAATAGAGGAACGGTGCCATTGAGAAAGACCCTTGGAACAACTTTAGATTAAGTACCACGCTCAAGGCACAAACGCAGCGCTGAGAGATATCAGAAAACCTGCACTCGTTTCCAAATCGTTCTTGCTCAAATCAGTCCCCATCTGGAAACGCCCTAGAAACGGTTCACATTTAGACTGGACTGTATGCTTTAATAATTCAATCTCCGTCTTGTGCGTTTGTGAGACTGTAGCTTTCTATTTGGGTGTGAATCTGTGTTCTTTTTGTCACACGTTTGGAATTTAATTTGGAGAAATGCACACACCCTTACAGCGCTCTCTCTCTCCGACACACACACACACACATCGCCTGCAGACGTTTATTGAGCTGAATTTGCTGTAATCTCACCCTGTTGACTTTAGCCCAGAATCCCCCCGAAATTACACCCCCTTTTCATGACCCCCATCACACACACACACTCACACAGAGCAGCAGATGGTGTGTGTGTTAGGGAATGGCCCGAGCAGGTTTCATTAACCACAGAATTCCATACAAATTGGCCCTGTAATAACAGACACACACACACACACATGCACACGGACAAAATCAAACGCTTCACGATGAAACAGGCATGCATTTAAAATAAAAATAAAATAACTTTTTAAAGCAGATCCTACAGTGGCTGCAGATTTGTCGGCTGCACATCCATGATCTCCCGTTCCTCCACATCCCAAAGCTGCTCTATTGGATTGAGATCTGGTGGCGGTGGAGGCCGTTTGAGTTTAGTGAACTCATCATGTTCAAGAAACCAGTTTGAGATGATTTGAGCTTTGTGACATGGTGTGTTATCCTGCTGGAAGTAACCATCAGAAAATGGCACACTGTGGTCATATTCGACAGTGCTCAGAGTGGGATTCGATCCAGCGTCTCCGGCATGGGAGGCGGATGCACTAACAAGGACACTAAAGACCACAGCCTCTAGCATCAGTCGCTAGTGCACCTGTTGAGATCAGGGGAGTGAGGTTTACCTGCACAGCTCTTACTGGCCTCCGTTACACTCACCCCTAAACCTCACTCCCACCCGGGTCACGGCACCAATTGTAACCGGTCCTACTCTATCCTGAGTGGGATTTGAACAGGCGTCAGTCGCTAGTGCGCCTCTTGAGATCAGGGGAGTGAGGTTTACAGATGGACATGGTCAACTACTATACTCAGATAGGCTGTGGCGTTTAACTGATGGTACGGAGGTAAGAGGAAAAGAAAATGCCATCAAAACTTTTCTGAAGACAGTCAGTTCCCTTACATTCATATGAACCCTCACCCCCAATTCAATATTTATATTTTTCTTCCAATATTTCAAACACCGGGAACAGTGAGCTTTGCTGTATTTTCTCTGCTGGCACGTCTGTGCTCTCTTTTTTGTTGCGTCCGTCTTCAGCGTGTCACATCTCTGGTCAATCATTTTTGGGAAATTATTCCAATGCAATGCAATTTGTCTGCACATACAGAACAGAAATCTGCCATTATATAAAAAAAACAAAAACGTTTTATCTTGTGTTTGGAGCAACAAACCGTCTGGTTCCCATTGATGGCTAGTTGACAAGTGAATCTCTTTTTTTTTTTTTTTTTTACTATTTTCTTCACAATATTTCATTAAATTGTAATAACTTGTGCTCTGATTCTGAAACAACTTTTCTTTTTGGTTGACGACATCTTGGCCATGTTAAATATTCAAATCGTATTTCTAATCTTACAATCTGAAATCTCGTGAAATGGGTTGCAAATCCTGTTTCATGTTGACTTGAAAAATAAAGGTTCAGTAAAGATTACTTTCAGGTGTACAGGGTTGCTATATGTTTTTTTGGACACTAATACGTTTTGTTTCATTGCAGGTTCTGCAGATCAGTGGTTTGCTTTTTAGCAGAGCTAGATAACTAAAGAACAGGAGAATATAATGTTCTTTGTTGAGCTCTAAAGCTTCTCCTATAAACCCGTTTAGTGATATTGTATTTTTAAGAAAAACACCATATGCATATCCATAAAAGCTTTTGTCAATGACGTGTTCACCCTCTCTTTCTTTATAGCGTGTAACTGTAACCTGCACGCGCGACGCTGCCGCTTTAACATGGAGTTATATAAGCTCTCGGGCCGTAAGAGCGGAGGAGTGTGTATGAACTGCAGACACAACACCGCTGGACGACACTGCCATTACTGTAAAGAGGGATTCTACCGGGACATGGCCAAACCCATCACACACCGCCGAGCCTGCAAAGGTACCACTCTACATTTCCTTTACTGTCAGGTTGACATCAGATGTTGATCTCTTTATCTTCAATGACAGATTTTTATTTGTATTCCTTCATCTCTAATCCCCAATGAGTTAAAGTAGTGCACGTGTTGGCATCACCTCATTTACATTAGCTGTGTGTCATTTCTGCCCCTAGTGGCAACACACGGAATCACAAAAATAATGATTGTTTCCAAACAGATTTCCCCCTGTCCTCTATTGCTCATACAAACAGAAAGTCCAGACTCAATCCATTTGCAAACGCTTAAATAAGCAGGGCAATGTTTCTGTCAGATAATGTTTTACAAGTATACAAATCATTTTAAAAACTTTGAAATTCAAGTGTGATTTCTGAGGACATCTGTTATGTGTTGTCTTCTACAAATATCTTACAGCTGTTTCAAGTACTTAAGTATTTATAAATGATGGTATTGAGGAACACATGACGATTTTTGGGTAATAATTATATGTATGTATTATTGTTCGAGCAGGGGGATCGTGAGTATATGAAAAGCTAACTAAATAAAATAATTAATTATAATATATTATACAAAATTAAATTAAAATAAAACACTTTCTAAAAATAAAAAATATTTTACTTGTTTGTCTGCATGTTATTTGACCATTAACTGACATCAGAGAACAGTGAACATGCAATGTGTTGTTAAATTATTGAAATATTAAGGGTAATATCTCTGGTTTGTGAATCCCTGGTCTAGTCTTTTACCACCATTTACAGACTAATTTAATTTTGGACCTTGAAAACTGCAGGAATGATGTGTTTAGATATGATTTTATAACTTGCTCCGTTACATAAGAGACACTCGTGTTTATTTTCTAACTGTGAGTTTTTAATGGGTTAAAAATATACTGTTTATTTATGAGTTAAAATGTATTTATGTGTGTAAAATGTTTTATGCACTGTATTTTCCAGTTTGAAAGCTTCCACATAAAATCAGTAGCACACACATATATATATATATATAAATTAAAATCTAAAAATAGTATAGAGTTCAATAAAACCACAGCAAGACTGGAGTGCATTGGGAGCAGCCGGTACATGAAGCTCATATATCTGCTGCCGTCACTCCAGCCAAAGCAAACACAGCACTGGAAGAAAACACACATCAGAGTTTGAGAAAATTCAACTGTTTGGATAAAAGATGTCTTGTAAGTTGAGCGTTTCTGGAAGGAAAAGGCAATCCATATGTAGAGGGTTTTCTATACGTTAAATTACAAGCGGCATAAAATGTCGGCTTCCTACAAAACAGTCAATAATTCTGCTTCTGTGGCGGTGTCAAAAGTGGCTTTTTCTGAGCCAAGAGCTGAAATTGATTTATTTGGATAAGTGACAAGGTTTATATGTGCAATATTTAACAGTGATAAAGTGTTTGTGTAAGTATTATATAATTTATGTTAAAGATGCAGATGGTAGACCAGTCAGTGTAAAGAAGGATATAGTATTCTGCTTTTAATGCTAGTAGACAACATTTTTATTTACGAAGCTCACTTAAAGGGATAGTTCACCCTAAAACGAAAATTAAAGGGATAGTTCACTTTGAAATTAAATGTTGGTATGTTTTAGCTTACCTGAAGTGCATCCAAGATGTAGGCTACGTGTCTTTGTCTCCGCAGTAGTTTCAATTTTGATATTTTTAGGTCAAACCGTTCTTGTCTGTCAGTCATATAATGCAGGTCTATAGCTACTGTCTCTAATAGCATGCAGAGAAAAGTCCAAATTAAAAAATTCCCCATCGTAAGTGCACATTGATGGCCTAAGACACGAAACAAGCGGTTTGTGTGATAAAACGAACAGTTTTTATATTGTTTTTTAAACTTTTACACAACCACGTCCGTCTGATCTGTTTACACCGGATTTCTTCCCCGGAAACTAATCTAACCGCCTTCGATTGGACGTTGCATTTTTAAACTCAGCAGAAACGCGTGTGATTGGCTGTACGGCTCAACGTATGCCTTTGATTGGCCTGAACAATGAAGCGAGTAGTGTGTCAAGATAGAAGGCTTACAAATTGGGAATAAGGGAAAACTCAACACTCCCGGATGAGTTCGCGCGAGCTTAGGCCATCAATGTGCACTTACGATGGGGAATTTTGGACTTTTCTCTGCATGCTTTTGGAGACAGTGCCTATAGACCTGCATTATATGACTGACAGACAAGAACGGTTTGACCTAAAAATATCAAAATTGAAACTACTGCGGAGACAAAGACACCGACATCTTGGATGCACTTCAGGTAAGCTAAAACATACCAACATTTAATTTCAAAGTGAACTATCCCTTTAACTCATTATTTACTCACCCTGCTGTTGTTCTAATCCCGTACGCCCTTCTTTCTTTTTCGGACCACAATAATTTTTTTATATGTCCCACTCACGCTCGTTCATATAATGGCAGTGAATAGCGACCAGCATCAAGCTTGAAAAAATATGCAAAAGTATAACATAATGATCATAATAATATATTCCAAGTGTTCTGGGGGTATACGATAGTGTTTGGTGGAAAACAAACCGAAATGTAATGTGTTTAATATATACACTCAGCTCTTGCCATGAAAATAGCCTCAACTCCTCACATGTCATTAAAATCTCTTCATCTTCAGGAGATGCTCTGCTTGTGAAGGAGGTGGAAATGGTAGATGATAGTCACAGTGCTAAAGATTGTGTACGGTGCAAATAAGAACCGGTGCATTCGTTAAGTATTCAGGAGAAATATCTATGAAATATTATTATTATTAGTGGTGTTTGTGTGTGAGTGGTCCTGCAGCGTTTGTGCTACAGACATAAATGATTTATTAGTATTAGTAGACTGTAAGGGTTAGTAGAACAAGTTAACATATGCGTGCAAAGTTATAGTCAGTAGAATGTCTGTTGGGATACAATGAAGTGTTAGCAGATATTAAGCAGACAGTCTACTAATACTCTAATGAGAGTTAGTTGACATGTAGGTTCAACTTTACTTATCGTCAACAGAATGTCTAAAGAGGACCATCCAAATAAAGAGTTACCAAATGTAAAAATCGAGTTGTTTCTGCTGCTCTCTGCTGGTTTGAAATGAACTAAATAGCATTTGGTTTAGTGTGTTGGTAACTACAACCAGTACTGTTCTTGCAAATGTTTGCGGCTTCCTGAACCTCTTCTGGATGACATTTGTACTGAATGGATGTGTGTGTGTGTGTGTGTGTGTGTCAATCAGGAGCTCTTTTGTAGTGCTGTCAGTGTTTTAATTTGATAACGCCCATGTTGAGCGCTGAGACCTCTTATCAGCGTTACTGTGATACAGCACCTGAGAATTCCTTAAATTCCACACACACACACACACACACACACAACACACACACACACACACACACACACACACACACACACACACACACACACACACAGATGAAGTCACGGCTCAATCTCTTCTGGAACTGTGGACTTCCAGCTCTCACCTGCAGATGCCACAGCTGTTCAAACCTTATCTCCGTGTGTGTGTGTGTGTGTGTGTGTGTGTGTGTGTGTGTGTGTGTGTGTGTGTGTGTGTGCGCATGTGCGTGTGTGTGCGCGTGCTTTGAGAGTCTCAGCATAGAGAGGAAACACACATACATGCTCAAACACTACTATAGACAACACTAATACACACAAAACCATCATTATAATTATAAAAGTTTATTGTTTGCCCATCAGCCACAGTTACTGGTGAAAGCTCAATATCACTAACCACTAAGATGTTTTACTGGACATTTATCATTTTTCCTGTACATTTAAAATCCATGACCCTAACTTTGCAATGAAGCAAATGTGAATTAATATACATTTTTATTTTATTTGTATTGCTGCTATATAATTCCCATACGTTTTTGTCATGTCATAGTTTGAATAACTTTACTATTATTATAATATGTGAAAAATAGTCATAATAAAGAATAAGCAGATATGCACAAACTTTTGACTGGTAGTATAAGTAGATCTTTGTTGTGGAATCATTACATGATTTCTGAACAAGCCGGGTTTTTTTTTTGCACTTTATTTTCAGTAAAGTGTGAGTATTCGAGTGTGTCACGCAGTTCATGAAACCTGTTTTCCATGCGGTGACTCTTTGTTTGTTGTTGCCTGAGACGCTGGTTACTATGTGTAATTCCTGAAATACAGCCCATATTTTAATATAATATCATTGAGCCATGTGACTTTAAATGAGATAGAGTAGCGTGTGTGTGTGTGTGGTTACGGGAAGTGTGTGTAACAGATTGAGTGTCATGGCAATGTTTACGGGTCCAGACGGGGACTAAGGCCATTATTTGGACTTCCCTTCTGCGTGTGTGCCAGAGCTGATCATCTCTCTCTCTCTCTCTCTCTCTCTCTCTCTCTCTCTCTCTCTCTCTCTCTCTCTCTCTCTCTCTCTCTCTCTCTCCAGCATGTGACTGCCATCCGGTGGGAGCTGCAGGTAAAACTTGTAACCAGACGACGGGTCAGTGCCCATGTAAAGACGGGGTGACCGGCATCACCTGCAACCGCTGTGCGAAAGGGTATCAGCAGAGCCGATCACCCGTCGCCCCGTGCATTAGTGAGTGACACACACACACATACGTTTATTTATCTGTCTAAATGGAGACATACACCCTAACTCTTACAAAAAACGATTCACTTTATTTACTGTATATATAATTTTTTTATAAATCAGGATCCGCAAAGTATAACTAAGTAAGTATATACATTCATACCAGTGTTATATTTCATTGAGCGTTTATATATTTTGAATTCGTGTTTATTTTTTATTTTATAGTCATTTTTATTAGTTTTTATATATGCATTTATATTTTTCTTTTTGAGAATCAAACCCATGACCTTGACTACTGGAATAAACACTGACGTCATTCTGTACTGTGTCTTTCAGAAATCCCTGTTATAAAGCCGACAGCTGTGATCAGCACTACAGAGGAGCCTGCAAGTTAGTGCGCACACACACACACACACACACACACATGTTCTGGACAGAGTTTAGAGACGGACAGAGGAAGTAACGCTTAGTTTTCTCTGCTGTTTCGCTTTGTAACACTGGTGGAAAGGGGCGGAGAACTCGCAATCTGTCCTTGTCACGAGTGAAAGTGAAACAGAGGTGTGTGTGAAAGCAGAGAAGTGAAGGAATTGTGTGCATTTTCAACAGCTCTTCTGGGTCATTGAACACTTCACACAGTGTGAGCGATGCCTGAAACCGACACACACACACACACACACACACACACACACACACATTGTCATGACAACTCTTGCACACACTCTTAAAGTCCCCCTGTAGTCAATAATTTTATCCTTTAAAACTAATCTATGCTCACCAAAATTACATTTAAATGTTTATTTCCTTGAAAAAAAAGCTTGAATGTCACTCGACACCCTTGCCTCATTTAGTATACGCGGTTATATAAATATGCAAATGAGTCCCGCCTCCACTCACTCATTTAGCTCAGAGATCGACTCGTTGACGATCACATGTTGATCTGATTGGTTACAATGTAGTTTGTGACGTCAGAAACACCAGTTTTTGCTTCACTGCAGTTTTAAGGAGAACATACTCAGCAATGGTGTTGACTTATGAATTTGCACATGGTTTGTCTTAAAGCATATTAAAAACACCACATAGACATATAGCTAAACAACATTAAAAACTGTATTTTCACCACAGGGGGAGTTACAATAGCATGTTGAAAACACCAGGTCAGGCTTTCTTAGCTTAACCAGCAAGAGGTCCTTGGTCAACCAACTTCACCAATTAAACTGTGTGTCTATGCTGGTCCACCAGCTAAACCAGCAAACAGCAAACTGTTTAATGATGGATGGATGGATGGATGGATAGATGGATGGATAAAAGGGTGGATGGATGGATGGATGGATAGATGGATGAAAGGATGGATAAAAGGGTGGATGGATGGATAAAAGGGTGGGTGGATGGATGGATGGATAAATGGATGAAAGGATGGATGGATGGATGGATAGATGGATGAAAGGATGGATGGATGGATGGATGGATGGATGAAAGGATGGATGGATTGATGGACTGACGGATTGACGGATGGATTGATGGACGGACGGAAAGATGGATGGACGGATGGATAGATAGGTGGATAGGCATTTTAGATGTTAAATTGTTGTTTTTCACAGTGTGTTATAATTCTAATTACACATTTCTGTGTTGTCAGATTGTGACTCATACTGTAAACCACTGAAGGGAAATCTCAAGATAAACATGAAGAAATACTGCAAAAAGGACTACGGTATGATTCCTTTATCATGTTATTTTTTAAAGATTCCGTTCTTACCTTTCAGTCACTGGGAAAACCTCACACTTTCATTTGTACTGTACAGATCACTATGCTTTTTTATATAAGAAGCATTTGAATCAATGCAAAATGGACCTTATTGTTAACCGTATGTGGTGTAGCGTTCTCATATATGTGTGTGTGTGTGTGTGTGTGTAGCTGTCCAGGTCAGCGTGTTGGACATGGAGACCGTCGGAGACTGGGCTAAATTTACCGTTAATCTGGTGTCCGTGTACAAGAGTCGTGGAGAGCCGCTGAAGAGAGGCGATCACGTGCTGTGGGTCCATATGAAGGATCTGGCCTGCAAATGTCCACGGATACACATGGGCAAACGCTTCCTCATCCTGGGCACGGCTGAGGGCGGCACGAACCCCGAACGCCCGGGACTGCTGGCCGACAAAAACAGCCTGGTCATTCAGTGGAGGGACATTTGGACTCGACGACTGCGCAAGTTCCAGCGCAAAGAGAAGAAAGGCAAGTGCAGCAAAGCGTGATGGGATTGCAGGGAACTCTTTATTATTGACCACTGTCCTGCGTACGCGGGAGACTGCGAGACCGAACTCTGCGTGTTGTCGTCTGTGCGTTTGCAGTGCGTTATTTGATACGTCGTCCTGTTGGTCAGCCTTCTAAAGGGACCGTTAAAAAGACTGTTTCTAATCACACACCACTGAATCTCTCTCACACACACACACACACACACACACACACACGGACTGATTCCATTTCCTCTCGAAGCCACAATTTAATCAATCAAATATGAAATACGTCCTCAAATTACACATCAGCAGAACGACTCTGTCCGCATCTGGTTCGGTTCTTCTCTTCTTCGTGGCCTTCATCCGTTGGTCACACTGGTGTTCACCACATGCTGCTCGCTTCAGCTCGGAAAACCTCAAAATCTTCATCTTCATCGTCATCATCGTCAGCCTGGATCATTTCACGTTTGAAGACATTATTAAGCCTTCTCGTAGCTGTGGGTTGTGTGCCGTACGTGTGGATGTCTACTTTGATACTGAAGGATTTTCATAGTGCAGAGATGTCCATTAACAGTCCTCTAGGAAGAAACACTCTGTACAAGTATGCAAATGCGTTGCAAACATGGTTTCACTGGGCATATTTAACATATTGAGTTACTGTGGTGGGAACAAATGTGGTTCTCTCAAAATTCACCCAAAAATGAATATTTTTTCTTCATTTACTCACACTACTGTCATTTCAAAAAAGTGTTTTATTCTGTGGAATGCAAGAGGAAAATTGCCTTCTTTTCCATATAAATACTGTCTGTTAAGCTCCATGAAAATGACAAAAATCACTATAAAAGTAATCCGTATGATCCGTATTAAATCAGAGAACAACTCAGAGGAGAGTATCAGTGAATATTGACTAATTCCAGCCATTAAATGGTGTCAGTAGACTTATATTCATAGTCCATGAGTTGTTTGGACTGCTTTTGTAGTGGTTTAGCCGTGGTCACTACTGATTTATTAAAAAATACGTTTGTTTTCATGGAAAATACTAGAATTTAAGTTCTGAATGATATGAGGCAAGTAAATAATGATCGAATTTTCTTATTTTGGGTGAATTGGTCCGTTAAACCAGTTGTGTTATGTTCAGGTAGCGAGATATAAACATGTCAACAGGTTAACTAAACTTAAAGGAACAATTCACTTTTTTTGGAAACAGGCTTATTTTCCAGCTCCCCTAGAGTTAAACAGTTTTACCGTTTTTGAATACATTCAGCCGATCTCCGGGTCTGGCGGTAGCACTTTTAGCATAGCTTAGCATAGATAATTGAATCTGATTAGACCGTTAGCATCTCTCTCAAAAAAATGACCAAAGAGTTTCGATATTTTTCCTATTTAAAACTTGACTCTTCTCTAGTTACATCGTGTACTAAGACTGACAGAAAATGAAAAGTTGTGATTTTCTAGGCCAATATGACTAGGAACTATACTCTCATTCCTGCGTAATAATCAGGGAACTGTTGCCGTACCAGCAGCGCAATGATATTACACAGCGCCTGGAAATAGTCCCCAGCTCGGTCACTTCCAACGTGACCGGCACTAAGTTTGTAATATCATTGCGCTGCTGGTACGGCAGCTGTTCCTTGATTATTAGAAGAGTCATGTTTTAAATAGGAAAAATATCGAGACTCTTTGGTCATTTTTTTGAGAGAGATGCTAACGGTCTAATCAGATTCAATGATCTATGCTAAGCTATGCTAAAAGTGCTAACGCCAGACCGGCTGAATGGATTTGAAAACGGTAAAACTGTTTAACTCTTTTCCAAATAAAAGAGTGTTCCTTTAAGGTTGGAATACACTACACAACTTTTAAAAGACTTTCAAGTCGTTCTGAACATAAACTGTGACGCAATCAGCCTCTGAATTGAGACGCAGCTAATATGTGTTCTTAAACCAGCTCAAAATATCAAATATCTTCTCCAACTGGATGGATTCATAATTTGAAGCTAAAAAATCTGTCATAAGCCTGTCATACACTACATGATTTTCTGTGAAATTTCCGACTGCCCGGAATCTGCAGATTTTAGGCGACTAGCGTCGACTCCTCCAGACTGTAAATCGGGGCAAAAATTGTGTAGTGTCTTCCAGCCTTGTACAGTAGTCCTTCTGTAATAGAAAATTCATTGTAGAAGACGGTTTATCCTAATGCCTCTCGTGGCAGTGACGAGAATGCAGTGTGTACCTGCACTGCTTCATGAATTGCATTCTGGTACGTGAAATTGAGCTTGCTGAGAGTGTTTGCATACATTTGTAGAGCATGTTTCAGGGCCAATGCTCTGTCCTAATGTCTGTCACTCTTTCTCTCCTACTACTGAATGTCTCGGTTTTTATCTGCCGTCTGACCGTTTAAAAGACAAGACAAAGACGAGAATAATGACGTGTGTTGTTCTTGTTTGCATCTCTTACTGTGAGAAAGTGTGTCAAACAGACACTCACACACACACACATATATGCAGTGCGGTCTTAAAGTCTGAGACCAATGCATTATCAGCATTAACAATTTGCATTGAAAATTTACATTAAAGTGTCCATATTATGCTATTTTAAAGGTTCCTAAATGTTGTTTTTGAGGTCCACTATAATAAGTTCATCTTTTTAAAAAAAGAAAGAAAGAAAAACACTTTAATTGTCTCAGTCAGAATATATATTGCAGCATCAGCTTTTTTCTCACAGTGTCTGAATCGGTTCGATAAAGGATTCATTCTCCCTAAACCCCACCTTTCTGAGAGCCTGCTCTGCTCTGATTGGTCAGTTGGCCCAGTTTGTTGTGATTGATCAACTCTGCTCTGATTGGTCAGATGGCCCAGTCTGTTGTGATTGGTCTACTCTGCTCTGATTGGTCAGATGGCCCAGTCTGTTGTGATTGGTCTACTCTGCTCTGATACCAAACACCCATTACCATATCTGAATTTCTTCTCTACCATATCAATTTGAGCCTGAGTCCTCATTCTTAGGGAGTGCATCAAAGTTGATTTGCTTTCATAGCGCAGAAAACTTCTCAACATGTCAACATCACGAACCAAACTCTTCCAGTCTCAGCTACAACTGCAGTGTTTGAGGGGCACAGTAGATGTTGTCCGCGGGCAGTTAATGAAGACCACAGGCTGGCATTATGCAGATTTGTTACAAACCTTTGTAGGTTCGAGCAGGAAGTGAGACTGGAATTACTGACGACTCGTTTCAGACACTTCAGATTCAGTTCTGTCTTTCAGGAGACAAAAACTCCATTTATCTTTGAAGCAGACCTTTTACATTCACAAACAGCTCTATTACACACTACATGATACAAGGTAATACCTGAAAAAGCATAATAGGGGCACTTTAAAATTTAGTGGTATTTGGTGCAGTTGACATGAACAACATGTTCCCAGTATTATTTGACTAATAATGGCCACAAATATCAGTCTACCTCTAGAAATAGTGGCAACATTTTACACCATAACTTGGCTCTATATGTTATTTTTACGCTTAAAACTTCTTTGTTTCTAGGTTTAAAATAAATAAATCAAAATATCAGATTTTCAGGATTTCAAACTTTGGGACCTCAGTGTATCTGCTTTGTCAAATATTAATTTTTCAGTGAAATGAAGGAACCACAGTGAAGGATTCAAATAAAATAGCTCTGATCATGTTGGAATGAATGTTAGTTTTACACCGCCTCTTTGCCACATTAAAGAAGTAAACGACCCTTTTATTGGTTAAAAAACAAATCACCGCCCTAACCAATGTCTTATTTTCTGTTCCACGGAAGAGAGAAATGAATGAGTGAATGATGACAGAATGTTTATAACATGATTTCTATTGTTTGAGTATTTTATGTTGATAGATGTCTGTGTTTATGCAATAACTAGTCTTTTGTATGCCAATGTTTGCTTTTTTGTTAAACTAACAGGAGAGTTAACTGAAGTAGTGTTAAAATGTTATTACTTTTTTACCAGCATCCGTAGATACACTACGGTAAACTCTCACACACATCATGACGCACACCGACCACAGTGTGGCCACTGCAGTGACAAATAAATCATTATATTCACATGAATCTTGGACTATAGGGATTTGTACGGAAGGGAATACTATTAGCATACTAGCGTATGGTTCATCATAGATACTGCATATTATTTCACATACTTTTCTCATTAATAAGCAGTATGCAGTGCATGGTAAGCAGTATGATAATATCCCATCCCAAACGTTGCCAAGTGCTCTGCGTGTAACACTGTATCCCACAATGCAATGCACTCGACTTGACCTTCCATTTGCAGTGTGACAAATGCACAGGAATTACTATCGACAGGATTTATTTGTGATCTGACTGGCAAAAGTTAAGAACTTTTTGCACACAATTTTATTGAAATTGCAAAACAACCATATTTACATGACGGGACGAGTTAAACATGCAACATTATGAGGTCATGTGACGATGTTTGCTTATTGTTGCATAATGTTTCACATACTATTTTTAAAAGGCTGAATATTTGATATAAGTGGCAAATCAGAATAATACAACAACACAAGTAGTGCAAACATTAACTAGCCCGCTATTATTCCCTCCTGGACTTGATGCAGAAGGAAATGCCATTTCCACAGCAATTTCCATTTTCATTTTACTCCTGGACGTGGTTTGGATGAGAGACTATAAACATATAAAAGCTTTCCTGCTGCATGAGCGGTGCAGATTACCCGTTTTAATGACCCTGATGTCATTAAATAAATGAACAATTTTAGAGAAAGAGGGATTCGGCAGACGTGCAGAATGTATGTGTGTTTATAGTTATGTGCAAAAAGTTAGGGCACAGTTCCCACAATTCATGTTTGGTTGATTCATTTTGGCAAGAACATTTCACTGCCATCCCAACTGAGCATGAGCTTTGAAGACACGCAGCAAATAAACAGCTTTTCTGCATTAAAATGAGCAGAAATAAACTGAGCGTTTAGATTAGCCACACGGGCATTTGCACACGACTGTATATTTGACATATCTGTGTATGAATGAATATGTGTATGTGACCGAATGTGATGTGTGTCTGTATGAAGATGTACATACATGAGTAAATGTGCAGTTTGATGATGAACTTTGTTTCCACATGAGGAATATTCTTCCGTCTAACGTACTGGGAGAGTTTCTCTCCTTCTCATCGCCCGTTTGATTTGCTGTCTCTGTAACTGCAATGACCACTGAATTAATCAAATATACAAATAAATTATTAGTTGATGTATGTCTTTGTCCTGGTATTTATCAGCTGTAATTCTGTATCACTTTAATTGATGTTTAATGGTGTCAAAGGACCTAAACACTGCCATTCAGAAGTGAATAGAGAATGCTTTTTGGATGGATGGATGGATGGATGGACGGATAGATAGATAGAAGTTTGAAATGAAATAGAAATGTATATTTAGTTTTTATTTACATTCATGCATTTGGCAGATGCTTTTATTCAAAGTAATCAGTTCATACATTTCCTGAAAACTGAACCATGTCATATATTATTCACATATTCATTTTCCAGAATTCATCACATGTGTGATGCATTTCTTTGAATTGCAGTTTCGAAAATTCCTCTTCCTGTCGTTCAAGTTCAACTTCCTGTGTGTTGTTGTCGTCAATTCAATTGAAAGGAAGCCAATTGTTCAATTCTCTGTGAATCACATAAATCCATACAACAAAAATATAGACTGTATTATTAACATTACCATTAAGTTATACAACGTTTTTCTGAATGTTCTCTCAATGTTCAAAACATCCAGTTTTTTAACACACTTCCATTCTTCAAACATTATGGGAATGTTACTTTTTTAATGTTCTCTGAACATTCTGAAACAAGTGGTAACATTTAAAAAAAAAAAAGTTTGCTCTCATTTTGAGAACATTATTAAAGACTATATAACAAACTGGTATTCTATTAACATTACTGGTGGAAGATTTGTTCATAACATCGAGAGAACCTTGGCAGAATGTTAGCTAGGAAGAACCATAGATATACATAATAATAGCGGCTAGATGTCTCGTCCGCGCTGCTGGCCAATGGAGGTCGACGTCCGCACCTGGCGGCCATCTTGCCACAGGGGGCTCGCTCACTCGTAACATCGTATTTTAATGTTGCATGTACTTTTTAAATAACCATAACTTGCTCAATTTTCTACTGATTTTCAAACGGGTTGGTTTGTTATAAACGTCAGAGATGTAGTTATGATACTGCATACTTATGAGTAATTATTGTATTATACATGTTCAAGCATCCAGAATTATAGCCACGTTAACAACGTTTGTAAGAAACCAAACCGTTTGTAAATCCGTCAAGATTTCAGCGAGATAAGAGTATGTGATCACTCACCGTACATCAGGAACCACAGAGCCCGCCAGAAAGCTTGCCTGTGACAAGATGGCCGCCGGTGATGACGTTAGAGACTCCGCCGTAAGACATCTAGCCTTTATTATGTACATCTATGGGAAGAACCACAAAAAAGAGAAGAACCCCATTCTCTGAACAGCTCTGAGCTTGTGTGTTTGAGCGTGTGTGTTTGAGAGTGTGTGTTTGTGTATGTGTTCTGTAAAGCCAGAGTGAGTGATTTTTGGTAACTTTCCGACATGGTTTGGAGGGTCAAAGCAGATGTAGAATAATAAAAAGCACATGTGAGCGAGAAATAAAGCTACATCTACACTGGCAGAAGTCATTTAGAAAGAACTCATGAAGATGAAGAAAACAAACATAACCAATGCAAAATGCTCTTTAATTGAGATCAGCAGCTCATGTCATTATTATTATCGCTCACTGCATTTCTATAGATTGTTCTGATGACTTCTAAATCAATCCATTACAGATCTTAGACATTATTCGCTCAAGTTGGGTTCAAACTATTGGAAAGTGATCATGGTGTAAAGGTGCATCGGGGACACATCGTGACTCGAGTCGCTTCTGGCACACACACACACAGAACGAGCCGCTTAATAACACACAGGTTCAAATGTATATAAACACGAGCAGGTTTCTGTTGGGCTGTATACATTACACTGACATGTCTTAATATTTATACACGAGTGCGTACGGGGAGTTTGGAGAATTTAGGTGCTATTACTGTGTTTTCTCAGGTGTTTTTGCTGTTGATCTTAGAGAATGACTCTGCTTAGACTGGCGGAGCGCTCCGTACAACACAAACACACACACCGCTCTGGCTTTACACCAGCTGAGAGGAAACTCATCTGACACTTCCTGTGTGTTTCAGCAACCAGCTGATGATTAATTAATGACTTAAAATAGCTTGTTAAGAATCTGTAAGCTTCATACGAATGCCAGACTCTTCAAAGAATCTGAAGCTTTTTATATTCAGCACTGAATCATATTATCAAAAACCCTTTTCGGCTGTATATCATTCTGGAATTGCTTGGAAGAGAGAGAAAAAAAAAGTTTTTTGATGTTTCATTAAATGTTGTTCAAATTAGTGTTTTGGATTCAAAACATCAGAACATAAGGTTTATTTATTTGTGGAACTTACAACGATTCTGTAAGATTTTTCTTTTAAATTTTTTGTTTCCCAGTAAAAATATATCTAAAAATCCTGGAAAAAAAAGATGAAACACTGCAGAAGATATTAACACCTGATTTCAGAGAATGTATCTTTATTTAATATAAATTGCATTTGGTCTTAAAATCATTTGTTTTTGACATCTAACATTGTTTATATATGGCTTGTTTATATAAAAAGTGAAAAAAATCTGCCAGACCCAAATATATATATATATATTTCTAAGATAAAAAAAAAAAAAAAAAAAATAAACTAGAAAATATACTCATTAAGAATATTTTTTTATATAATGTAACATTTTTATTGTTTTATTTTTACAGGATTGTGATTGGTATTGTGTCTTTTTACAGGATTGTGATTGGTATTGTGTCTTGCATTATTTGCATACTAAACTGTGTTTTTTCCTTTTCAACGGAAAACCAGATGCATGTTGAGTGTTGTGACCACTGCAAGTTTAGGATCAGAATAATGCGGATGTAAGCTAATTTATAACGCTGTCATGAGCACGTCATGTACACGTCAAATAGAGCCGTGCATTTGTATTCATATACGTGTGTAGCGCATGTTTCAGGCCTGAGGTCGCTCCGATGCGCTCGTTTCATTTGCACAGAAAAGCCTAAAACCTAATGCCACTTTTTCTACCCTGCGTCCACTGCTATTTCCTTGAGGAAATGCAAATCTACTTGGAGCCTTTCTTTTGAAGAGTGTACAGTATATGTGTGCCAAGTTCAGGATCTGGGCTGCAAACACAAAGGTTGCGGTTTCACATCCAAGTATTATAGGGGCGACCCAGAACCTGGAGAGTAACATAGATTACAATCGCTCTCTGTCACCATTGTACCCTTCAGCAAGACATTTAACTCCAGGCTGCTCCAGGGGGACAGAACCTGCAATTAGCGTACTGTAGGTCATTTAAGATACAAAGCGCCTGCTAAAAGCCAAGCATTTAAGGTGAAATAGCCCCTCAAAGTGCTGTAACATCATCTCAGTAAATTCATTAGTCTGAGTTTGCGGGAGTTGAATAAGAACACAAAGGTCTGTCGCATGAAGCAAATTTACACTCAAGTATTTTTAGGGTTTTTCCCTTAAAGGAGAACTCCGGTCAATTTTAACATTGAGCTCAATTTTTAGTAAATTTGGAGTGCTGTCAATACAGAGAACAACAACAAAAATCGGTGTTGCCTACACTGTGTTATCCTCTTTTTAAAATTTACACCCTATTGACTTGAATGGGGCAAGTTTTAAACCTGCTTTTATTTCTCTTATCATCCTTGATGTGTCACTACAAGTGCCCAGCCATGTTCAGTGATTCCTTCAGAGTGAACACGAGTGAATCTGACTGCAGGAGATGTGAAAGATATGAATAAAAATTATGTTAATTCAACAAGCGCACATACCTGTATTTACTTCCTGTTTTCGGTCGAAGTCCAAAGTAGTCGATTGTCGAGTTCACGCGCGTGATCATAGGTAACTAAACCAGCCTGTTCTCACGCAAATGCGTCTCTATAGCACGCAGTGTGTTTATCGTGCAATTTATACGCGAAAATGAGTTTTTACGTGGATACGTGATACGCAGTTTTGCGCGTGCATATGATACGCACTTTATTGCGTGATATACACACGCACCCCACACCACTAATCCTACCCAAGCGTATAATACACACGCACCCTACCCCACCCTAAACCCAACCATGTGCTATCCATGCGTATACTATGCACGTAAAAACTCATTTTCGCGTATATATTACACGATAAACACACTGCGTGCTATAAAGACGCATTTGGTGTGATCGGGTTGAACTAAACCTATGCGCGTGAACTCGACAATCGACTACTTTGGACTTCGACCGAAAACAGGAACTATGTGCGCTGGCTGATATAACATCATCTTTATTCATATCTTTCACATCTACTGCAGTCAGATTCACTCGTTCACTCTGAAGGAATCACTCAACATGGCTGGGCACTTGTAGTAACACATCAAGGATGATAAGACTAAGAACTGGTTAAGTTTTAAATTTGCCCCATTGAAGTCAACAGGGTGCAAATTTTAGAAAGAGGATAACACTGTGTAGGCAACACCGATTTTTGTCGTTGTTCTCTGTATTGACAGCACTCCAAATTTACTAAAAATTGAGCTCAATGTTAAAATTGACCGGAGTTCTCCTTTAACACGCTTCTCTCTTCTTTAACCTCTGTCATTACACACAGACAGTTTTTGGGGTTGTGATACAAGAACTTCCACACATACCAACCCAATCTCTCTCTCTCTCTCTCTCTCTCTCTCTCTCTCTCTCTCTCTCTCTCTCTCTCTCTCTCTCTCTCTCTCTCTCTCTCTCTCTCTCTCTCTCTCTCTCTCTCAAGTTACCGGGTTTAAATTGGAAACTTCATCCTTTATTTCAACACGAATCAATTAAAGGACGTCTTGAGGATTACCAAAGCACACACACACTAACGCTGAGGTACTACAATTAGAAATTGAGTCTCTCTCCGTCCCGAGTTTGCGTATCTCATTAGCTGGTGAAGAGAGACAGCATGCGGCTCTAATCACCTCAACACTTTCAGTGAAAGAGACGCGAGGACCCTTGAAACATGTCTCGCATGTGTAGCTATTTTACTCACCGGTTTCATGTTTGTTCTGGCTTTAGATCAAACACAAGTAGGCAAGGAGCTAAAATCTTGGTTATTTTGTTGTTTTACATAAAAAAAGTTTTGTAAAGTATAAAACAAAGATTTACAGTAGCCTACATAAGGGGCCAGTTGCAAAAACTGTTAACACCAGTCTTACAAGTTAGCCGCCATATTTTCTTCTTTAAGACTGTTCATAACTGTATTAAGTCAGTTACATAAAAAGATGATTGCTCTAATTTGAAACCAAAAAGTAAAACAAAACTTCCATTGCAAGTGCTTCATTTTTTCTTAGTTTTTACAAACTCATCAACATTATATCTAGAGCTTAAGTTCTACACTCTAAAAACTGCTGGGTTGTTTCAACCCAATTTTAGGTCAAATATGGACAAACCCAAACGTTGGGTTAAAAATGTAATTGAAAATTTTTAAATACGGCTGGGTTTGTCCATATTTGACCCAAAATTGGGTTGAAACAACCCAGCAGTTTTTAGAGTTAACCTGGAATATTTCTTAAAAATACCAGTTAAGGTACATGGGTCACACTGGTTAAAACACACTGGTAAAAGAGAGAGTGTTGCGGTGAGCGATTAAACAGCTCACAGGTGCTTCAAATTAAAGCGAGTCCTTTTATACGGTGTGTGTGTTTCTCCGAGATGCGCTGTGTGTGTGTGTGTGTTGTGTGTTGCTTTGAAGTGCTGTGTTATGTTAGAGGTTTGCTTGCGTGTTCTGCCCGCCTCGGTTTCCCCCACAGCGTCTGGGATTTGACTTGGCAATCCCAGAACCTTCCATTTCTTCTTTTTTCAATTTGCTCGGCACGTTTGAAGGAATTTGTTTCAAACAGACTTATATCACATCTCAGCTGGTGTTCGGCCCAAATGCACGCGAAACACTCTCTGGACAGTTCGGGGAAGATTCTACGCTCCGATAAGACCAAATTTGGTTCTCTGTGCTTAGCATGATGTTTGGCGTAAGCCGACCGCAGCATAACAGCAGGAAAACCTCCTATGCAGTCAGGCCTGGTGGTGGTGGTGGTGGTAACATTACTGTGGCAAGCACTGGAAAACTCATAAAGACAGCAGGAAAAAAGATTGAAGCTGTAACATGCCGTCCATGGGACTGAGATGATCTTTCAACATGACAATGACCCATAACATGCCATAAAACTTACGTGAGAGTCGCTCAAATCCAAAAGATTAATGTCCCAGCGCTGAGTTCAGTCCAACTGAGCATCTGTAGAAGAACTTAAGTTTCCTTCCAACCTGATGGAGAGTTTTTCATTCTGCCAAGAAGAATGAACCAAACACAGAGACAAACCCAAGGAGACTCGCAACTCTGATTGCAGTCTGAAGTTCAGTTTGAGATACAGAGATACAGTTTGATCTCGTTTGAGATTTACTCAGTTTTTATGTATTTCGTGTTGTGGACGGTGTGCTCATTAACTGCCAAACTACCACCCAAAACACCCTAGCAACCACCTAGAACACCCTGGTAACTGCATAGCAACACCCTAGCAACCACCTAGAATACCTTAATTATCTATCTATCTATCTATCTATCTATCTATCTATCTATCTGTCTGTCTGTCTGTCTGTCTGTCTGTCTGTCTGTCTATCTGTCTGTCTGTCTGTCTGTCTGTCTGTCTGTCTATCTATCTATCTGTCTGTCTGTCTGTCTGTTTGTCTGTCTGTCTGTCTATCTGTCTGTCTGTCTATCTGTCTGTCTGTCTGTCTGTCTGTCTGTCTATCTATCTGTCTGTCTGTCTGTCTGTCTGATAGACTGCAAGCGTTTAAAATTACCTTTTTATTTTTATGTTCTTTTTAATATTTCTGAATAAAACAGGATGGTCGATAAGAAAACGTGATTTTATCCATAAGGATGTTGACAAGCCTCAATATGAAGGTGACTGATGACGTCCGATATAAAAAGAAAAAATGTTTAAGTATATTTTGAAGAATTATTATAATTATTAAATCATTATGTTTTCTGTTTAGAATAACATGCACTGATGGAATTGTTGAACATGTATAAAGAAGTAAATTTTCACGATTTTTGGATTATTTTTCTCTGCGCCCACACCTGACCAGTGTGCTTTCAGAAGTGATTATTTAAAGTTGCATTCTCATGTGCTCACAAAGCAAAGTCCATCCGTGCGTTCAGAGTCTTCTGGGGATGCAAAGCCGCGTCTCCATGGCGCCCAGGGGGCGGAGCTTCCACGGTGCTATGGGAAAACAATCTGAACAATCTGAAGGACAGACAGAAGAACTGCAACAAAAGGCTTTAAGAGCGGCAGACAGCTCGTTCAAACCCTGAGCGCGTATGTGTGAGGCATTGTCTACATACACACCATCCATCAAGCGGTCAGGTGGCTCTCTCCCTCTCTCATCATTCTCTACAGCGCTCTTTCTACAGCATGAAATCAATTTTTAGCTCCTCATTTCCTTTGCCAAGAAAAGAGGCAAGTCTGCCAGACACACACACACACACATTCCTCATGTATTCCCATTGGACTTGTTAGGTGGAGTCTGGGTTTAAGTCTTGCCTAATTTAAAATAAGAAGCATTTTAGTTCACTGATTATGATCCTAAAACTTTTCAAACACACACACACCATGATCAAAGATGCACACACACACATACACACACTGTCTTCATTGTCCAGACCACCCAGTGTGTGTGTGTGTGTGTGTGAGAGAGAGAGAGGAGTAACTTATCTATAGTTAGGAGATCAAACTATATATCTGCCTCCAAAAGTTAAGCTTTTTTAGGGAAGAGCCAGGGAAATCCTTCATTTGAAACATTTATAATTCAATAAAATCAATATTTTTATTTAAAACATTTTTATTTATCTATTTAATATTTTATGCATATTTTTAAATAAAAGTGAAACAAGTTTTCTATTAGGATTTGAATTACTTTCTAGTGATAATAACCCATTTTTACATAAAAACTCTCGGAATTTACGGCATATCCTCATTTACGCCGATAATTAAACGTGTGTAAAGGGTTTTGCTTCCCTTTCAAAGTGATAATTCTCATATGGAATACTATTGCAGTTTATCCTTTTGCAGTTAAAAGTATTTTTGTATTGATTATTTATTTATATATTGATTTATTTTCATATTAAAAAAGTAAAATATTTTCTTTTAAGGTTTTGGTTATTCTATTGAAATAATAATTTGCTATATATAAAAAAACATTTGCATTAATAAAGTGCATTAACCTTAGTTAGTGTATCTATTTTAGAGAGCTAGCGCCATGTTTTCCTTTACATTCTCTATAGTAATTCTAATATGGAGTACAAGCAGTTTTCCAATGAACTCTTGCTGATGTTCTGGTGGAAAATGTTGAGGTGAAGACAGTGTATTTCCAGTAAAATGTTCCCGATATTCCATTGGAATGTTTCTGATGTTCCATTGGAATGTTTGTGATGTTCTGCTAGAATTAACATTTCTGGAGCGTGTCAGATGGCTGTCCAAAACCCAGTGCGTTATCCCGTTAGTATTTTTCTCATTATTCCGCCTCGCTTTTCTCTGTGTCGGAGGAAAACAGATGGAGAGGCTGAAAAGAGAAGATGTTGTGACGGAATTTTCATCATCTTCTCTGTGACTGGTGTCGGAGTGAGCGGTCGGATCCAAAGAGGCTTTGTGTTGTTATCACGGCCTGCTGAGTGACGCGCGCGCACACACACACACACGGCGCGGGCTGCAGGTGCAGGATCCTGGAATGTGTTTGAAATGATGTTCACCTGCAGGGGCCGTGAGAACCTGAGGGACTCAACAGAAACACGAACTCCTCAGAGATCAAAGGTCAGAGGTCATCTTCTTGCTCTCATGTGAAATATCCAGTCTGGGTATTGACACACACACATACTAGAGTATTTCTCATCAACCAATACAAATCTTGAACAGGTGCAGCGAGCGTCTCCCAGTCAGGATATGAGAGGGGGGGGGGTTAAGTGAAGGCCTGGATATCTGGATGTCGCTCTACTCAAGAACATGAAGCAAACGCTTCTACACAAACTCTATTCCATGCATCGTGTTCTGAAATGTGTCTGAATGCGATTCATAACAATGTATTGCAGCATTCTTCACTTTATTTTACAGTGTGTACACTTGCGTGCATTTACAGTGTACTTGAAAGCACTGGGTAATATAAGGTAACTACATGGGTTAAGGTTAGGTTTAGGGTTAGTATCTAGTTATTACCCAGTTATTGTAATAACTATAAGTATGTACATGGGGAACAGAACTGTAAAATAAAGTGCTACCCTAAATTGTATCAATATACAGTACAACAAATGAGGCAAACAAGATTAGAAATGAGCAGAACTTGTTTAACAAATTAAATACTTTCAATACAAAACGCAAATAAAAAAAAATGTTAAGATCAACAAAATCTCAAATGCTTACATGCATATATGCCATGCATCAATTAATTGAAGAATCAAAATGTAAAAATATAGTAAACATTTAATTTAAAAAAAGTAAACATGTTTAAAGAATTAGAATCATTTTTAGATTCTAATGATTTTAATTAGAATCATCTTTTGTGATGTTTTTTTTTAATTAATGTGCCCTCATAATCTTTAATCATAATAAGTTCCACTCCCTCTGATGATGTGTTTGCTGACGCGAGGGCGGGACAACCTGTCACTCACATGAGATCCACCAATAGCAAACCACAACCATACAATCAATTCCTGATGGACAAAATAGAGTCCCGCCCTACATTTTTTCTTGTCCGAGAAGCCATTCCACTTAGATATACGCCATACTAGAGAAGAAAGATCACAACGCATGCTTCAATGTTGATTAGAGCAACATTTTGAATCTGGCTGGGCATGTTAACTGTCTACATGTTTGCACTCAGGTTAAATACCTGGTTGCATTGCATTATGAGTTATGAATTATGCTGTAAACTTTTTTTTTTTTTTTTTTCAGAAAGCAACCAAATGAAAAAGTGAAATCCAAGGTTAGGATGGTTAGATTTAGATGCAGAATGGTTAGATGCAGGTAGACGACACCCTAAAGTGATTGGAGAAAGGCAGCTTGTCTAAACTGAATCAATTGAACTAATTGCTTTTCACTCTTTCGAAGCGTTCAAACACCACAGGCTGGCGACACCTGCTGGTCAAGCGAAAATCACACCAAACATGTGTATGTTTTCATTGAAGTTCAACTATTATTAAATGTCATCTATCTAGAAATAAATACCATTAATAATGGGGGCTCTATAAAATGTATGCTATTTTATTAATGTATAGTGCTTGTTTTGTGTTTTATAAGGTCGCTTGGTCTATATCATTCTTCTTTTCTGACTTATGCAAGTATAAAACTTCATGGCTTCATCAGATTTTTGTTTTTAAATGTTTAGAAATCAAGGTTCGATGTTCGAATCAGAATTAGAATGACGTAACGAAGCATCGTTTGTTGTACAAGCTCCGAGAAAAAAAAAGAAAAGAAAAAAAGCTCCGAACGACTGATTCGAGAAAAAAAAAAAAAAACATGTTTCGAAGCTTCTAACCATAGACAGTATAACGCGCTCATCATCAGTTCAGAAAGCCATTGATGGACGAATGCTCTCTCCAGGTACATCTACATCACACTCTCGTGTAGTGTTTCGGGCCTAAAGCATCAAACGCATGTTTGTACAGGTTCAGTGTGTGTGTGGAATCATAATGTGGGTTTAATTAGCTAATAAATCTCGCGCATAAACTCTGCAGCTGACATATTACAAACACACATTCCTCACCTCACCTGACACGACACCCGCGAGCAGCTGCTGACACACACACACACACACACACACACACAGAGGTAGAGCATATAAAATCTTTGTGTTCAATGTAAGTTACCCTTCACATGGGAATGCTATTACACTTTTTAGTGGTTACAACAGCAGATAGTTCGTGTAAACTGATTTGGTTGAAGACTGCTTTAGATTAGAGATTTATAATTATTCGAGTATTTTCGTTCTTAAAGTTATTGCAACTAAACTAAAATGTAAATTTGTAGTATATCTGACTAAGCAATGGAGCAATACTTGCATTTGCTTTGGCAAAGATATTTGGTTGAGGGTCCAGAACAACAAGTAACACCAAAACTTTGAAATATTTCAGAATGTGCCCATATAAACTAGTTCGATTCATAAGTATTAATTTCATAATTAGTGGTATTTGCTTATTAAGCATCACTGTTACTGTTGCTGCTCTTGTTAAAGTGCATGTTAAGATTGATGGACCTTTAGTACATTGATTACTTCTGAACTCTTAGTTGTATTACGTTTCTATTAGTGGATTTTAGTTCTGGTAACCAGGTTCAAGTCCTAAAAGAGTTGATCCATATATCCGCTGTGTTAGTTTTGCACAGACGGGTGTTTGCCGCCCTCTTGGGGAGAAAGAGGATTTGCTAGTTTGTGCATTCAATTTATTTATTGAGAATATATTATTAACCCATATTACACAGACAATTTAAATGTTAGACATCATTGTGGAGATTTACAATGATAATTTCATGCCGTAAAGCTAAACGGGAAAATAAAACAAGCCACAAAGCAGGTTACAATAACGTAAATGATCTTGTGCAAGTAGCCTCAAACGTATACATCACACAGACAGAGAGTGTGTATTTGAACACTAGTCTTCAATGGATCTTCATAAAGTTCCACTCTCCAGTTTCAAATCCACCTTCATCTTCTGCTTCTCCATCACCGTCTCCAGTTCTGTGGCTCTGTGATCGTCCTGAGAGACACAGTGTGTGTTTAATGCTTCTTCATTAGGTTGATTATTGCATATTAAGTTAGGATATTTAGTCCTCATGCATGCTGAATGAAAACTTGACCACTAGACTAACACACCTGTAATGAACCATGTTTAAGCAAGTGGTTAATGCATTTTTCTTTTCTTTTGTTCAAGTCTTTGCCTAGTGAGCCAATACTTCACACTGTGCAGTATATACTGGCAACTTTTTCTTTTTTCTTGACTGCAATATACAGAAATATTAATACTGTATGGGCTGGCACCAAACAGATTGCATTGATGAATATCAATTAATTATAACGTATTGGTATAGTGTCAATGTGTTCACTTTGAATTCAAAGGCTTTAATTCAGTAGCAATTCTTTTCATTGTAATAGACCAAAATGATGCTGTACATCAGGAGTGTGTGGATTTTGTGTTGAGACCTTTTAGAACATTTGAATTGAAATTTAGAATGTTGTTATTTAAAAGCATTCTAAATTTAGAAGTAGAGTTTGAATGATTCCGTAACCGTTATATGTAGCTTCATGTGAAACAACAGAAGCGTATGATACCTGGATAAAGTAAATGTGTGTACCTCGATCTGGGCTCTCTGTACGGTCAGCTGACTGTAGACTCGAGCGCCCTCATCAGGAATAACAGCACGCAGCTCTTCTTTATTCAGAGAGAACAGCTGAGCTCCATTCAGAACCCGCAGACACTGTACAGTCCTGCACACACACACACACACACACACACACACACACCAACAGCCCTTCAGTGACTAAACTGCTGTATATACAACACCTCAAAACAGAGACTGAGCTGCTCTGATGACATTAAACTAGTAAAGGGTTTCTCCACTCTGAGTTTAGGTTCAACCTTGATCAAACTCGCCTGATTGTAATATCTAATAATCCTGAAAACCTTGATTATCTTGTTCAGGTGTGTATGATCAGGGTTGGAGATAAACTCTGCAGGAAAGTAGACGGTGCACAGCTGAGAACCCCTGAACTAGGAGATAGATCTCTTACAAAAATCCCAAATATATACATAAATGCACACTGCATTTACACATGCAAAGTGAGATATTTCAAGCCATTATTTGTTATAATTTTGATGATTATGGCTTATTTTGGATCAAAATTAGAATATTGTGAAAAGGTTTTCATAAGCTGTAAGCCATAATAATCAAAATTGTAATAAATAAAGGCTTGAAATATCTCACTTTGCATGTAATGAGTCTATATAATATATTAGTTTCACCTTTTAAGTTGAATTACTGAAATAAATTAACTTTTGCACCATATTCGATTTTTTAGAGTTTCATCTGTATGCATTAATACTTATATCATAAGTCTATAGTATGTGACCAATCAGGGATCAGCTTCACTTTTCATGTGACAAAAAATTGTTGCTCTAGAGACAGTCAATCACATTTGACCAGTCAGGACGTTGCACAAAGATCAATTCCGGACAAATATAGGGTTTGTTATTCACACAAATAACCAAATACTAATGCAACATAAATGCATGGGCAAAATACTATAGTGTTAATATAAAATCATATTAATGCAACATAAATGCATAGGCAAAATACTATATTTTAATATAAAATTATACTAATGCAACATAAATGCATAGGCAAAATACTATAGTTTTAATATAAAATACTAATGCAACATAAATGCATAGGCAAAATACTATATTTGAATATAAAATCATACTAATGCAACATATATGCAAAATACTATAGTTTTAATATAAAATCATACTAATGCAACATAAATGCATAGGCAAAATACTATATTTTAATATAAAATCATACTAATGCAACATATATGCAAAATACTATAGTTTTAATATAAAATCATACTAATGCAACAAATGCATAGGCAAAATACTATATTTTAATATAAAATCATACTAATGCTACAAATGCATAGGCAAAATACTATATTTTAATATAAAATACTAATGCAACATAAATGCATAGGCAAAATACTATAGTTTAATATAAAATCATACTAATGCAACATAAATGCATAGGCATAATACTATATTTGAATATAAAATACTAATGCAACATAAATGCATAGGCAAAATACTATAGTTTTAATATAAAATCATACTAATGCAACATAAATGCATAGGCAAAATACTATATTTGAATATAAAATACTAATGCAACATAAATGCATAGCCAAAATACTATAGTTTTAATATAAAATCATACTTATGCAACATAAATGCATAGGCAAAATACTATAGTTTAATATAAAATCATACTAATGCAACATAAATGCATAGGCAAAATACTATATTTGAATATAAAATACTAATGCAACATAAATGCATAGGCAAAATACTACATTTGAATATAAAATACTAATGCAACATAAATGCATAGGCAACATACTATAGTTTTAATATAAAATCATACTAATGCAACATAAATGCATAGGCAAAATACTATAGTTTTAATATAAAATCATACTTATGCAACATAAATGCATAGGCAAAATACTATATTTGAATATAAAATACTAATGCAACATAAATGCATAGGCAAAATACTATAGTTTAATATAAAATCATACTAATGCAACATAAATGCATAGGCATAATACTATATTTGAATATAAAATGCTACTAAATGACCGTGGGTCTGTTTCCCCATGGTCAGTGACGTGAGGCGCTACAGGCGGGTTGTTAGTGTTAATAGTTCACTGATTGCTGTGGTAATGTGTTTCCTGACTCACGGATCACTGAAGCCTTTCTTCCTCAGCCAGTTTTCCACCTCTGCCGGCGGTGAGCTGTAGTCCAGCGGCGCAGACGTGTCCGTGGAGCGATGGATGGTCAGTCGAGGAGACAGATTCTTCCCGCTGGTCAAGCGCTGCAGTAACTCGTCGTTCACCTGCATCGCTGAGCAATGAGCACAAGGACACCGGAAGCATCATGTACTGTCATAGTATCTATTCATATTGAGAATTATATTTTGGAATTCATATTTCTTAGCAGCGTTATTATTATTGTTTACTCAAACTATAAAAAAACATTGGATTACGTGAAATAAATCAAATCAAATAATGAGCTATTTGCCAAGGTAACATTTCTTTTTTTTGTTTAAGTTGAACTAAAACTTAATTAAAGCTATATAGAGATTTTCAATAAATAAATAAATGACAAGAACATACAACAAACTTACTAAAACTTTAAAATTAAACTATGAAAATAAATAATTCAAAATATTAACAGAAACTATAATAGTATATCAGTGTTGCTAAAATAACAAGATTTAATACACATTTTAAATTTACTTTAAGTTGAAGTAATTTGATGTGCTATTGTAATATTTATTTTAAAAAATCAATTAGCTTTCATTAATTTTCATTTCAGTTTTAGTCATTTTAGTACTTTAGCTTAAAAGGCAATATTTCTGTTTTATAATTTAAAAACTTTTAACTTTAATCTGTCTATTTAATTGTACTTTCTTTGGTTTGAGAAGCAGAAGTCTAGAAGACACTTGAGGAGTGTAGGTGTCTCAGCCTGAGGTCCCCTGTTAGTGTGTTTATACCTTTCTCTGTGTCCTCAGGCAGGGATCCGGGAATCATGCTGCGAGGCCGAGGGGATCTGGGGTCAGAGGTCATGGCGGACGGGCTGGGCAGGGCGGTGGATATCGGTGGAGCAGCGGGAGGCTGAAACAGAGACGGGAGAGTCAGAAGAGCGAGGAGGAGAAGAGAGATGTTTGGAAGTGAGCGATGTGAGTTTGTACCTTTGGGGTTTTATGCAGTATAGGGTTGTCGATGTGTGCGACCGGCTCCAGGATGTTAAACGGCACGAATCCCACTTCATTAAACTTGTTACGACACTTCCACCATCGCTTGGATGACTCAGTCACCTGTATGACAGAGAAAAACAGGAAAATACGGGATTATTTGTATTATTATAATACTTAGATGTGTTGTATGTATGTATAATGGGGATTTATGCTTGAAATACAAAAGTCATGCATGAAATAAAATAAATATATATTTATAATAAAAAAATAAAAATAATAATACATGAATAAATGTATAAAAATCCCAGATGTGTCCATAAAAAATAAAATTATTATTATTATTAATATATCTAATTATATATGAGGATGTCTTTATTTGGCAAGTCATGGATGAAATATATATATATATATGAATAAATGTACATGAATAAATCCCCAGAAATGTCCATGAATAAATTATATATATCATTTATTTATTATTTTATATATATGTGTGCATACATCTTCATGTATACACACATATATATACTAAATACAAAAGTCATGCATGAAATAAAATAAATATATATTTATAATAAAATAAAAATACATTTTACACTTGGATTTTACAATGGACACATCTGGGATTATATATATATATATATATATGAGGATGTCTTTATTTGGCAAGTCATGCATGAAATGTATATTTAGAATAAAATAAATAAATGTACTGTTTATATTAAAAAAAATTCTCCAGATGTCTCAAAAAACAAAAAAGTAATATGTTTTCTTTAGGATAGGGATTGGGTTAGTATATATATTATTATAATTAGCTGACATCACTGATGACCTCTAGCGTCTCTCCTTGAAGCACAGACAGCTCACTGTTGTTCCGGGCAACAAAATCATAACTGCATCGATACACACGCTCCTGCACACCGCCATCACTGAGGAAGAGAGAGAGATGTTTACACTGCATGTACATTACAACTTTACACAATACAATTTTTATGCGGTTGCAAAATAAGCACCTTTCATTACTGAGATAAAAAAGGACAGAAACTCTGAGTCATTTAAGAGACAATAGACAATGAGTGAATGAATGAAGGTTTGTTTCACGCTGAAGTGAAACTCCTGAGAGTCGACACCACAAATCAACTTTTGTTAGTTAATCTTTTGTTATTTGTGTGAACAAACCCTGGCATATATTGATCCTTACATCGGTCTAATGTGATTGACTGTGTCTACAGAGCTACATGGTCACATGGTCAGTCTGATGATCAGCTGAAAGGTGAAGCTGATCCCTGATTGGTCACATTCTATATACTAATGATATAAGTATTAATGTATATGTTTGTTTGTTTGTTTGTTTGTTTGTTCAGATGTGAATCAAACTTACAGTTGGTCAGTAGTCTGAACAGGAGCAGCGTGACGGTCCGAAGCGTGAGACGGGGTCAGCTGTGTGTGACAGAAACAATTCATGTAAGCAAAATAACATAAACTCACAATGATGGACAAGGAAATCACATTTATTTGTTTGTTTGTTTTTCTTTATGGTTAATTATGTTTTTAAATTTCCATCTGACTGTTTGGTTAGCATAAATGAATTATAAATAAATGAAACGGCTCAGAAAGTGTAATTAAATTTTAATTTAAAGAGACTGTAAATCAAAGAAGCCTATCCAGCATGTATATTACCATTCAACAGTATGGGGTTAATAAGATTTTTTTTAATAATTTAAATATTTTATTCATTAAATTGATCAAAAGTGACAGTAAAGACACAAAACGTTACAAAAGATTTCTTAATTCAAATAAATGCTGTTCTCTTGAACTTCCTATCAAAGAATCCTGAAAAAAAATTGATTTATCACGGTTTCCACAAAAATATTAGGTGGTTTTTAACATTTACAATAAATGTTTCTTGTGCAGCGAATCCTCATATTATACTGATTTCTGAAGGATCATGTGACACTGAAGACTGGAGTAATTCAGCTTTGATCACAGGAATAAACTACAGTTTAAAATATAATCAAATAGAAAGCTTTTATTTAAAATTGTAATAATATTTCACATTTCTACTGTATTTTTGATCAGATAAATGCAGCCTTGGTGAGCAGAAGAGACTTTTTTCAAAACCATAAACATTTTTTTTTTACATTATTGGACACAACAGGACATAAATACCTCTACTTTTGAGAGCTCAGCGTCCTTTTTGTGTTCTGACTCCACAGGATCGACCCAACCAGCGGCGTCTGACCCCGGAGGCTTCCAGCCGTCCTGAAACACGAGTGTGTACGGCGCCACGGGACTCCGCAGAGCAGACCTACGTGAAGTCAACCACACATCAGCATGTGCACATATTAAAGGGACAGATCGCCAATTTAAAAAAAAATTCTGCTTCATGTACTTTGGGTGTGTCCAGTTAGGCCCTAAAGAGACCCATAATGCATTCTCCTGTTCCGTCAGGCTGTCCTGCAGCAGAGCCACGGCTCCTTGCGTCATCGCCGGGCTGGACACGGACGCAGCAAAACCAGGACCTCCTGTTGCCCTCACGATCTACAAACACACAAATCCAGGTGAACTTGTGAGTGCACTTTACTGCAGCCGTTCTCCACACAATAGCGTTCAAATACTGTGCAACAAAGGCCTTAAAAGCTCTGCCGTTTGCTCAAGAGGAATGTGTGCAAACATATAAATGCACACGCACACAGTCAGCCTTCTTTACTCACCATGTCGATCGGTTTGAAGACGTGATGCACAAGCTCCTCGGACGTCGGATTGGTGATGACGGATTTTAACCGTGCCTGTAAAACAAACAAGCTTATTGAAGCCTGACAGAGAAATGTGCCACCGCATGACCTGCAGATTCATATTCATATCTGGCAGCTTCTCAAGAATTAAGCTCTTCAAATAGCAATAAATAACTGTATAAAATAATGCTGTTAGTTATTCCATGAATCATTTTAATAATGTAAATATTAAATATTAAATAAAAATAATAAATGTGTGTGTGTATATATATATATATATAATTTGATGTATATAAAATACTCTATATATGTATATTATATGTAAAATTATATATATATATATACACACACACACATTTATTATTTTTATTTAATATTTATATTTAATATATATATATAATTTTATGTATATATAAAATACTCTATATATGTATATTATATGTATATATATTTATATAAAATTATATATATATATAACATTATATATATATATATATAATATTATATATATATAACATTTTCAATTTTATTTAATTTGATTTAATGCTTTTTTAGATAAAAAATCAAATGTATTACAATAGTGTAATACATATTTAAAAAAATAAAAAGGATTTTAGAGATGTAAATAGCATTTTCTGGGAAACAATTAAACATGCTAAATATAATGTTTTTTATTTTATTAAATTATTATTACTATTATTATTTAATGAAATAATAAATATTAAATTAATAAATTATTCATTAAATCATCATTTAAAATCATTAAAATATACAATAAAAATATATATATTTTTAAATTAATTAAGTTAATTAATTAATTAATACTGCAAAAGATGTTCTGAACTTATTATTTGATATTGACATTAACATTCATGACTCACCAACAGGCTGAAGATGTATTTGAATTTCTGAAAAGCGTCGGCAAACTCTTTCTCAGAAGGCGGTTTGGCTTTAGCCGTGAGAAGATCCTCTATAAAACAGAAACACACAACAAACTCTGAGACACGGATCATGAGCGCTATTAACAAAATAAAAGGAAACATGTAAGAGAAGATTTCCAAGTACATTAAGTTCTTGGAACAAATGCAGATATGTTTAGGATGATGCAGGTATATTGTTCAGACTGAGAATACGTCAGTATGAGGAGTGAATGCTGCTGACGGCCCATAACACAACACTGATAACACACTGATAAGAGCGCGCCACTGTCGCTCTTTACACACTGCTCAATTCACGTGTGCTTTGGGGGATCGCTTTAAGGAATTCACACTGCTTTCTTTTGATAAGCTTTCAGGTTTGATTTCTCCTTCATACCGTCTGCACTTTTCTTCTGACTTTTCTTCTTCTTCTTGCTTCTCTGGTCGAGGATGATCTGAGCCTCTGCTGACTGCTGCAGCTTTCCGATGAACAGCTCGATGTCATCAAAACAGTGATTAAGCACATCCTAGAAATAGAGAGAGAGAGGCGGATAATAATAAAAAGACATGCAGAGTTCTTTAAATGGGTTCTTCTTGATCTTTGTAACTGTTGTTCATGTGACAGTATAAACAGTGATATCAGCTGTTGGTCATGCTAATGGTCAAGCTGAAGGTCGACCAGAGCGTCCGAGGTCAACGGTCTCTAAACTAACTGAACAATACATGCTAATTCAGACTTTTTGGGGACAAATGTATCACGGTTTCCGGAAAAATATTAAGCAGCACATTGATAATAATAATAGTTTCTTGAGCAGCAAATCATCATATTATACTGATTTCTGAAGGATAATGTGACACTGAAAACTGGAGTAATGATGCTGAAAATTCAGCTTTGTTCACAGGAATAAATTACACTTTAAAATACATTCAAATAGAAAGCTTTTATTTAAAATGTTAATAATATTTCACATTTCTACTGTATTTTTGATCAGATAAATGCAGCGTTGATGAGCATAAGATACTTCTCGACCCTTTTTTCCCCCTGAACTTTTCACTGTGTGTGTGTGTGTGTGTGTGTGTGTGTGTGTGTTTGGTTATATGTACTCACCACTTCCATCTGAGCCTTAAGGAATGACTTATCAGGTTGACCGTTTCCTAGTCCGTTAGCTAGAATTGAGAGTGTGTTAATCCGTGTCTGTTTATAATAAATAGTATAGATAGTATTGATTCACACACACACACACACACACACACACACACACACACACACACACACACACACACACACACACACACACACACACACACACACACACACACACACACACACACACACACACACACACACACACACACACACACACACACACCTCTGATGCCCGGGTAGGGCGGAGGGGGATTGGATGCGGGTGGATTTGGGGCTTGTGTGTACGGAGGGCTGGGAATATCCATACGGGACTGACAGAACCTGAAACAAACACATTCACATGACAACACACCCTTTATCCAGAAGGACAGTGTGTGTTGTAGTCAAGCGGAAAAAGTATTTCAGTCGCTATTGATGTGCGTCACGGTGCTTTAATCCAAATGTGCTTTAATTGCAGACACACAATGAGTCACCAACAATCACATTAAACATAAAAAGAGTTATATAACAATAATAATAACACCCATATAAACACACACATGGTAAAAAGCTTTTTATCTTCTAAATAAGACATTATCTTTTAAATAAAGACTTAATTAAACACTATTTTGAATTAAGTTAATTTACTAAGCTATGAAAATTAGTTGGTCAAATTCATTAAAAAAACTACAAAGCGGAGTAAAGTGCTGTACATTAAATGATGACGTACTATAGTATTTATATGAAGATAATTCTATGGATTACACTCCCAAACCCTAAAAGAAAAGCTTTTGCATTTTTTTAAAAATAAAAGTCATTCACAAAATGTCAGATTTTTTTAAAAATCAGATTTCGCTCACTTATGGTGACAATTCTGTGCATCAAGTCTAGTAAAACCAACACACACTCCTTCATAAATAATACTAGAAAATATGTTTGGCATTCAGTTTGACATTGAGCTGCCTTGAGGTTAGTTCAACATGTCTCTCGCTGTGAAACACACACACTCACACACAGATTCGATCTCATTCTCTGAAACCGATAAGCTCCCGTAGAGCAGATAAAGATAACACACTGTACCTGACTGCAGTCCTGGCCGTAAGTGTTTAGTCCTAAAGAACAGCCGAGGTGGAATGAATCTTTATTTCCCAGGGAAACTGTCTCTCTGCCGCCCTCCCTGTACTCTCAGTCACACCTTTGTAAGCTATGTAGAAACTGGTTAAACCGGTTTATCCGCTCCGTAACAGGTTCTCGTCTCTCCGTCCTGGTTGCGAGCACAGTGTAAATGACAACATCACCCGACTGTAAAGATCCGTACCTGTTTGCTCTTATTGAGTAACGCGACACAGCCCGCTTGATGTCATCTCGTATGTGCTCCGCCTGAAAGTGCAGACAGGTAGACGTGACGTCACCGCAGAGGTGGAGCTCGGCAGTATCACCTGGATCAAGCAAACATGCCTCACTTTGACAGACGCACAGCTGAAGACATACACACTCGGCCTCTTCTGGGTGCAGCGCTCACACACCAGCAGTGTGTGTGCAGTCGCAGCGGAGAAGAGAACACATGGCAAACTCCTCCAGGTCCTCATCAATGGTCAGTCATGGAATAATCAACACATTCATCATTAGTTGCGACTAAAAAAATATGCAATGCTTCACAAATATTCAATGATCCTTAGGCTATTGAGTGACACTCCATTTTCCTCTTATAATCAGCTGGTGTTTTTTAGTGGATTTGCAAGAACATTTAACATTTATGCATTTGGCAGATACTTTTACCCAAAGAGACTTGCATCACATTCCATTCAAGTTAATACATATTATCAGTTGCATATGATATATGTAAGCCCTAAAGACTTTTAGACCATGCTTGTTTCTTTCTTTTGCGTGCTTTGCCATCAGTTTTATTGGTGGTGCATGTGTTGCATTCTTACATGGTTGTGTCTGTCTCTCAGGATGACTTTGTTGGTCTGGCCCGGGACAGCCGATGAGAATCAACAAGAAGTGCAATAATCTGTGAAAGAGCCTCTTCAACAGTATCCACACACTCATCTCCCAGAGAACAGCTCACCAGCCGCTGGACTCAGAATAGAGGAAGAACAGAACATGAGCATCACTGATATCATGCAGGCTGTAAAAAAGATCAACATAAAACATGGCAACGCACACACACTTATCAGCAGCACGCATGCATCACCTCTTTAACTGCCTTTTCTACAACTTTCCTAGTTGTTTAATGGCTTTAATAATAGATAGTTAGCTTTAACTGATAATTGACCTTTCTGGAACTCAGCATTTCATTATGCACATAAATAGCACATTTAAGTCAACGTGAAAATGCATTTTATTTCTGCAATATGATGCATTTCTGACCAAAACTGGGAAAATGTTAAGCACTTAAGCACTACAAAAACATTAAGCACCCATATGAAAGAATCCACTTCAAATGCATGTAAATACAACCTCTCGAATTATAGGTGTGACTCAACTCTCCTTTATCAAGAAGTTTGAACAACTATAGAAATAGTCTTGCATTGACTTGTTCATTCCTCTTAGGTAGTGCATATTTGTATTGGTTTATCTGGCACGTCTTTAGCCAGCATAATAACTCACTAAAGTGCATGTTTGCCATCTGTTCACTTCATTTCATCAATATCATATCAATCTGGATTAGAGCAACTCCTAAATGAACTAGTGGGTTTAAAGGGATAGTTCACTTTGAAATTAAATGTTGGTGTGTTTTAGCTTACCTGAAGTGCATCCAAGATGTCGGTGTCTTTGTCTCCGCAGTAGTTTCAATTTTGATATTTTTAGGTCAAACCGTTCGTGTCTGTCAGTCATATAATGCAGGTCTATAGGCACTGTCTCTAATAGCATGCAGAGAAAAGTAATAGCATCCAAATTAAAAAAGTATCCATCGTAAGTGCACATTGATGGCCTAAGACACAAAACAAGCAGTTTGTTTGATAAAACGAACAGTATTTATATAGTTTTTATCTCTTTTACACAACCACGTCCATCTGATCTGTTTACTTAGTCTGCGCAAGCGCCGTAGAGCGCCGGAAGTCTCCGGAAGTGTGAAGTGGTCTCTCGCGCGTGTACGTCACTCATTGTTTACACCAGAACCTATGCACAGAACAGAGATTGTAGGTAGGACGGCTAATAGAAATGGTACTAGTTTGCGCTTATCCGGGATGTTTAAACCGATGTAAAAAAATACATTTACGTAAGCTCGCGCAAACTACTTCCGGAGCTTTACGGCACTTACGCAGACTAAGTAAACAGATCAGATGGACGTGGTTTTGTAAAAGAGATAAAAACGATATAAATACTGTTCGTTTTATCACACAAACCGCTTGTTTCGTGTCTTAGGCCATCAATGTGCACTTACGATGGGGAATTTTTTAATGTGGACTTTTCTCTGCATGCTATTAGAGACAGTGCCTATAGACCTGCATTATATGACTGACAGACAAGAACGGTTTGACCTGAAAAATATCAAAATTGAAACTACTGCGGAGACAAAGACACCTACATCTTGGATGCACTTCAGGTAAGCTAAAACATACCAACATTTAATTTCAAAGTGAACTATTCCTTTAAGGGGTCTTTGCCAAGCTACTGTTGCTCACACACTTTAAAATAGTGATTTGAACAAACCATTAATGTTAAGTATTAAACTAAGACATGAATGGTTCCTCTACATGAAAACCATCCCAGCCACTATAGAGAAACACTTCTCAAGCCTTGTGAGGTATTGTGATATCACCCCCATCGAGACCACCGACTGTCACACACACCTGTGGAAACTCAAACCGATCATAGATCAAACGTGCATATGTGACGTTGGTGTTCGAATGCATGACTGATGATGTTTCAATTCATAATAGCTTCAGAATGTGTCATTTTTACACCTTCCCTGTCTTTCTCGTCCTGTTCGACCCGTCTGACTGCATACAGGCTGGAGTTCAAATATACAGACACTGTGAGCACTGACCTTCACTTTTACATGTATGCTCTGAGAGAATCTCACATGCTTTATTATGAGGAATTAATGAAATACAATGAGCTAAATAAGCATCTCTTTAAGTATTGAGACATAAAACGTTAAATAAACAGAAACTATGACTCATTTAAGGAACAGTTCAGGCAAGAATTAATACCATGTCATCATTTACTCACTCTCATGTTATTCCAAACCTGTATGACTTCTGTGGAACACAAAAGGAGATATTGGGGAGATAAGAAGATTGGATGTTCATCCACCGTTCAAGCTTTTCTTTTACCTTAAAATCAATGTGCAAAATTTCAATGACCAGTGTTGGGGGAATGCATAACAAGTAACTCGATATACGTAATCAGATTACTTTTTCAAGTAACTTGTAAAGTAACGCATTACTTTTAATATTTACATCAAAATATCTGAGTTACTTTTTCAAATAAGTCACGCAAGTTACTTTGTTTTCCCATTTATTGACTGACAGCTCTCAAAGTGCGTTGTGTGTGTGTGTGTGTGAACATGTTTATTGTAGTTCTAGACTAAATGTGAGCATTTACTCATCTCACTTGCACAAACAAATATTAAATATTCCTCAAAATGAATAAAATCAGTGAAATGCAGAATCTGAATACTATGCAAACCTCCAATAACTAAATATGTTAAATAAAACATACATTTTTATGCATTTAATCTCACTTTATTGACCAATGTACTTGCTTCTGACCTTCGATGATTCAGTTAGATATGCAAAAATGACTATAGAAAGATAGAAATTTCCTCTACTGTACACATTTACTTCAGCCGGAGGATTATTATTTCATTTTTGGTGTGAAAGGGTCTTTACATTTGCCCAAAAATATAACTTTTTGTGTTATAAAAAAACAAGCCCAGCCCAGGTGGGAAAAAAGTAACGTAACGCATTACTTTTCAAAAAAAAAAAAGTAATGCAATTAGTCACTTTTTAAGGGAGTAACGCAATATTGTAATGCATTACTTTAAAAAGTAACTTTCCCCAACACTGTCAATGACAGGTTTGTGTAGAACAAATTGAAGATCATATTTGCTAAAAATGTCGCCCTCCACCAATTGTGAATGTTCATATTCAAATAAATGCGTAAACACTAAATCAATAACTTCAAGTAACTATATATGCATTTTTCACAGCATCTCCTTTTATATTTCTAGGAGGAAGAAAGTCATACAGGTTTGATAAGGCGTGTATTATGACATCATTTTCATTTTTAAATAAACCGCTCGAAGCGGTCAGGAGAGAGAGGCATGCACGAGACACACACGAACGTTTCTATTGAAGAATTTCACAAACAAATCATGTCTGATCATTTCCTCCAATATCCTTTAAACAAATATAATACAGGAAAATGCATAAAATCGCACAATAATCGACTCTCTCATACTCACTTGCTGCTGATTCCTAGACGGTTGTCTTCTGACTAGTGTTCTCAAAACTAGATGTATTTTGATAGTGTGTGTTAACCGCCCGGACATTCCTCTCACAGATATCACAGAAGAGATGAAGGTTATCTGAGATGGGAAAAATGTCTTGGGTGAGTGACTGGCCCGTCTTTATTTCTAGACTTATATTCATTATTACTGACTCATTTAGTCTAATTTTACCAGTGTTGGGGTAATGCATTAATTACAAGTAACGTGATCGAGCAACGTAATCAGATTTCTTTTTTAAGTAACTAGTAACACGTTACTTTTACATTTTTGTTTTGTTATTAAAAGCAAACAAGCAAGCCAAGCCCAAGAGAACTTGTAGTTAGTGATGCAAAATTGTAATGCATTACTTTTAAAAGTCATTTCTCCTAACACTGCATTTTATTATATATAATATAATAATATAATATATTAATTTATATATCCCCTTCAGTTGAAAAAGTCAATGACATTTTAGTCTGAGGCATTTAGTCTGTTGCAGTTCGTTTCTTTCTTCTTCTTCTTCTTCTTCTTCTTCTTCTTCTTCTTCTTCTTCTTCTTCTTCTTCTTCTTCTTCTTCTTCTTCTTCTTCTTCTTCTGTCTTTTATTGGCAACCACACCAAACAGTGCATTACCACCATGCAGTTTGTTTCCCATGCGTTGAAGCTCAGAGGTGTGGGCGTGGTCAGCTGTTTTTGGGCGGTTCCTACTTGAGATTGACAGCTGGATTGTGGAAGGATTCAACAACGTGGCAAAATAAACTCCAGAGGAGGAATGCTCTTTCTCTGCTGGGCTGATACAGCAACTGTACTTTAAAATGTAAAGGATCGTTTAGTCCCGACTCATTTTTATTGCTTTATTGATCCACTTGGTCCTGACATTTCAACTCTATTTTAAAAGTCTCGGATCATTTCTTTGATTTGTATATGTCTGATCTTCAGAGGTCAACGAGGATGTTCTCGTAGAGGAATCTGCTACATTATCAGTCACAAGATGGTATGTTGTAACAAAGATGGTTGATTATTGTGATTCACTTATTCAATCGTATGACATTTAGCCTACATAGCAGCCAAACGCAGTTTTAAAATGTCAAAAATTGTCAGACAATATGTAGTTTGTATGTTGCTTATGAGTCTTTTGAATAATTTGAAAGGCCTAAGGCTATAATTTACCCTGGCAAGGCTTCTTTACATTATATGAGAATAGTTTTGTGTCAGTTGGGTCACTTTGACAGTGAAATAAGATGTTAAGCGCGCGAGCTGACAGCGCCACCTGTTGGTTGACCGTGCCTTCAATCTCGGTGTAATTTTCTTACTTTATTGCATCAGTCATCAGTGAAACTTTCTGAAGGAAACGCAGAGCCGCGTGTCAACGGTCCAGCTCAGCATATGGACAACCATAATACAAATATATAAATAAACAATTCAGTTATTATAGATGTAGATTGTCACTCTAGAAATACTGATGGTAAACTGATACGATGCGTTGCAAGGAAAAACAAAGCGAAACTTTGTTGTGTGCATTTCTCAACTCTTTAACTAAATTATAACTTTATAACTATACATTCAAAAAACGTTATACTTTCACTTACTACGTTTAAAAACTAAAGAGGTGATATTTCAGGCTAAAGCACGCGCGCTCACAAAGCCTCGAGCGTCGTCAAGTGGGCGGGGCCTTATAAATATGGGCGGGCGCGCGTGCGCGGAGGAGGGGCGTTGCCTGAGGTTCCCGTAAACCCACAACTACTACGGAAAGAGTAAACGCGGGCAATTATAAGCGTCGTTCTTTGTTTCTCGATACGTCAAACCATTATTCCAGTAGTTTGTATGTGTACGGTTCGGTTAGGGAACCTGTGAAGTGATTTCTTCAAGGAGGATTTGAGCCGCACGCGTGTGCCGGTGAGTGACAATAGCGCGCGCCATAACTCATTAACACGTGCACGTGTGTTTGAGAGCCCGAAAGAATCAAAGACGGAACAGCAGCGGTGAGAATTTATTTAATGCATATATTTACTATATATTCATAATACTACGTTTAATTGATTTACTTGCTAATATGGACGCATATATTGATACTTATTTCATCTGAGTTGCATATGAGATGCACCAGCTGGTCTTTGACTGGTTAAACTGCTTTATTGGCTCTGCGGTGTTAGATCTCACCAAACAGCGATTGGTTTTTGATTCATATTGCACTTATTTATGCACATATTCAATTGAATACTTGTTTTAGAGGGGTTTTAAAGCGACAGTTAGGCTATGTTTCCTGCTGTCAGGAGGATTGAAAACTGCGCATGCGCCTGTACACCTACACCATGGTGATGTTAATGTCAGAGAATTTTAAAAATAGTTTTCCTGACATTTAAAGAGTGCTCTTTTTTTTTTTTTTTGCATTTAGGCTGTTTTTGACTTTGAAAGTGGGCTCATAGGTCAATTTTGTTCTACATTTCTTACTGTTCTGTTTTGTATCCTAAACCACTTGATTAATTTATTATCATTATTATAACTAGTCCTTTTTATAATTTTTGTTGATGATAGTAATAGTACATTGATTATTAGTATGCAGTAGTATGTGGTACTTTGTATTTTTGAAAGATATTTGTAATATTTGATATAAAATATTTGTAAACCTGCAAATGAAAAAATCAATTGAACCTTGAGTGCTTTGGCTTCACGTTGCATATTATAAGCAATTTGCACCGATTTAAAATCCATATCCAATAATCACAATTCACATCAAGTATGTAGTTTTTACTCCATCGTTTGTGTGCACTGATTACTCAGACGGGAGTGAACTTCAGTAGCAGTCTGACAGGAAGCAGCACACGTGTTTGATCAGTTTTATGACTGAACTGACAAGATAAGATAAATTTTTATAGCAGCGTATTTTATAACAAAGTCTAATCTTTAAAGCAGCGCCGTGGCTTTATGTGTGATTTATTTGAATATGAAATCAAGCTTCTGTTTCTCTCTCAGATGACGTCAGAGAAACCCCCGTTACCTGCAGACGACCAGCGGGACGAGGCGGATCTGGGGTCAGGGGTCGTGCAGGAGGTCACGCTGGAAGCGGACCGAGACGGCTGGGACAGTAAAGTGGAATATTTCCTCGCTCAGCTCGGATTCAGTGTGGGATTGGGAAACGTGTGGAGGTTCCCGTACCTCTGCCATCAGAACGGAGGAGGTGAGTGAGGAGGAGAAGGGATTGATTATGCAAAGACTGTCCAGGCTTATATTTAAAGTCCCCCTGTAGTCAATCATTTTATCCCTTAAAGGATAATTCCGGTATTTAACACCTTGAGTCTATATTGTAGTTTGTTTTGGATGAACAAGAGTGGTGGACAACATTTTTTTGACAATGGTTCCTCTCTCGAGTTTTTGACTATAATAGAATTGGCCATGGACCCATTTAACATTGGAGTCAATGGGCATGTCCGAAAATGTCATTAAATAATAATAATGTTCGTTTACAAAACTGTTAAACTCACCGAGTGGTTAGTGGTGTTCGTTGATGATTATAAACAATATATCGTCGCAATATATGTTTCCAATCCGTTTATTTTGCTATAGTGGAACTATTTTTTCAGACACTTCACAACTGTGTAACTTCCGCTCAATATTTGAATCTGAAGCGTTACACTCCCGACCACTTCCGTTAGCGCATTTATATTAACGAGCACTCAGTCCTTCAACAGAATTCAATGGGATTTTACAAAATGACGAATAAAACACGACAGAAACTGTATTTCGCAACACTTTTTGTTTCTGGAACATCAACTAACATCACTAATCACTCGGTGAGTTGCACAGTTTTGTAAACGAACATTATTGGCTGTTTTAATGACATTTTCGGACATGCCCATTGACTCCAATGTTAAATGGGTCCATGGCCAATTCTTATATAGTCAAAAACTCGAGAGAGGAACCATTGTCAAAAAAATGTTGTCCACCACTCTTGTTCATCCAAAACAAACTACAATATAGACTCAAGGTGTTAAATACCGGAATTATCCTTTAACTCATCTTTAGGTCACCAAAATTACATATTTAAGTGTTTGTTTTTTCTTGGAAAAAAATCTCCATACCTTAAAATAGCTTGAATGTAACTCAGTCTACACCCTTGGCACATTTAACACGCAGTTCTGTGAATATGCAAATGAGCCCCGCCTCCACTCACTCACAGCAGCTCAGAGATCCACACGTTGTTGGTCTGATTGGTTAGTTTGTGACGTCAGAAACACCAGCGATTTCAAACCATGTTTTTGAGACCGTCTTTGGTTCACTGCAGTTTTAAGCAGAAAATACTCAGCAATGCTGTCGACTTATGAATTTACACATGGTTTGTCTTACAGCTTATTAAAAACACCACATGGACATATAAACAACATTAAAAGCTAGATTTTCAGTGCAGGGGGACTTTAATTGTTTTGTTTCGAACATTGTCTTGTGTGTTAGGAGCGTTCATCTTGCTGTATGTGCTGTTGATGGGGCTGGTTGGAGTGCCGTTGTTTTTTCTGGAGTTGGCGGCTGGTCAGAGCATCAGACAGGGCAGCATCGGTGTCTGGAGACACATCTCTCCAAAACTGGTTGGCATTGGCTACTCCAGCTGTGTGGTGAGTAATCTCTAGCGTTATTGGCCGATTGCACTGGTACATGCATTGCAGAAAATATCATACTGAAAATTTGAACATAATTGGCAGACTTATCATACAAAATGATCATAACAGTTATTGAATTTAATGTTCGTTGGTTTTCTTTTTTCTCTCTTTTTATTTCCCAGGTGTGTTTCTTTGTAGCTCTGTATTATAACGTCATCATCAGTTGGAGTATCTTTTACTTGGGAAATTCTTTCCGGTATACTCTACCATGGGAAAAATGTCCAACAGAAGGGAACATCACTGGTGAGGATTCGGAGTGTGTGAAGCCACTTTTCGATTACCCTTCAAATTGCGCAAATTGAAATAGTGAATTGAACATACGGCCAATGGAAACGCGCCAAATTTCCCAAAAAAAACCAAAAAAAGTTTTTCAAGGTGGTTTTTCGGGCAATTCAAAAAAGGAATATTTCGCAAAACTGAAATGGAAACAGTTTTTGTGCATTTACAGGTCACCTGACGTACATAAAAGTCGATCATTCTTTAAAGATGTTGCTGTATGTTTGAACAGAAGATGAGAGAGTTGCTTATTAAACTCATAAAAGACAAAAGTATCACGGGAATACTGGATTCTAAACCACAATGAAATGCCGCAATTTATCAAGACCTTAAAGCAGATATGAGGGAGAAACACCTCATGTGTCGCTCACAAGTATACGGTGCATTATGATTAGATAACACGCCTATCGTCTCCTTCCATTAAAAATAATGGCTAATGCTGTGGCTGGAATATATGTGAACCTACAACATCCTTTGCTATGGTTTTAGGAATGACTTATAGCGCTTTAGTCGCATAACATCGGTGAATGGAAACGCCGTCATTTCACAATAGTTTTTAATCGACATTTAGAAAAATCTATTAATGGATAATCTGCAACGCGGCTTGTGTTATGCAAGATTTAATAATTCTCACTTGAGAGATTAAATATAAGGTACTAATGCCAGAAATGTGACTTTAAAAATAAATGGATATGCATTTGTTGTTTTTTTTCAGTGAAGGAATGTGCCGCCAGCTCTCCCACGTCGTATTTCTGGTACCGTAAAGCTCTGGACATCACCGACTCCATTGATGAAACGGGAGAGTTAAACTGGATCATCTCTGGATGTTTGCTGGCCGCTTGGGTCATCGTTGGTCTGGCCATGTACAAGGGCATCAAATCTACCGGCAAGGTACTGTGAGTGAGTGAGTCGTGGATGTAACATTAGTGTTCTGTTTATATGCAAAGTAACTATTTAAAAGTTTGATAAAAACAAAAAAAAACATGCAATAAGTTTTTAAGAAATATATATATTTTTTTACTATTTCTATGCAAAAAAAGAAAAGGAAAGTTTGATGTAAGCAGCTTGCCATTTTTTAATTATTGCATTTTTTTAAATCAAACTTTTTTGCATTTAAAAAAAGAATTTCATAGAAAATGCAAAAAAAGTTTGATTTAAAAAATGCAATAATAAAAAAATGGCAAGCTGCTTAAATCAATCTTTCTTTGTGTTTCTTGTGTTTTGTAATTTGATTATTGAGGATTTTTCTGTGTGCAGGTGATGTATTTCTCCTCCGTGTTTCCGTACGTGGTGCTGCTGTGTTTCCTGATCAGAGGCGTGACGCTGGACGGAGCGTCTGAGGGCATCAGATTCATGTTTTACCCCAGAGTACGTAGACCAACACATGACTGCTTTCTGCGCTGCATGTTGAGCTCCGGAATACTGAAGGATTTATTGATTTGACACCATTGTGCATAAGAAGTGTATTCTCTCTGTTTCGTTATGTTATTAATTTAAATCAGTATTGCTTTAGGATTATTTATGTACCAATATAGTATTTATTAATATTTTAAATTGCCGTTTTGTATATTTTCAGTTTTCATTTTATTTTGATTTTAGTAATTTTCTGTGCTCTTGTCATTTTTATTATATATACCGGTGTGTATCTATATATATATATATATATTATAATACTATTTTTTTTTACTTATTTCAGTTAATTGCTAAGGCAACATTTCTTCTTTTTCAATCAATTTAACCAACAATTTGACAAATGCTGCTTAAAATGAATCTCTTCTTCTTGTAAGTATTATTATTTTGATGGTGTGACATGTTTAGTGTAATTTGGAAGCAGTTCACGATTAATTTCCCTCACTTGTGCTGTGGTGTGTTTCTCTCAGCTGGAGATCTGGGCTGATGTTCAGGTGTGGCGTCAGGCGGCGACTCAGGTCTTCTTCGCTCTGGGTTTGGGTTTCGGTTCTGTGATCGCCTACTCTTCCTACAACCCGCGGAACAACAACTGCCATCGCGACGCGTTCACCGTGTCTGCCGTCAACTTCCTGACGTCTGTGCTGGCCTCGCTGGTGGTGTTTGCTGTGCTGGGCTTCCGAGCCAAAACCATCACCACTGACTGTGTCAAACGGTCAGTATGCAAGTTACACGCAAATTATTTGATCATCAAACATACTGCATTTAAACAAATTATAGCTTTGCAAATAGGTCTTGTAAAATGGCTAACGTGTAATGTTGCTACAAATGCATTAAAATGGTTACGTACCATGTAAAAATGGTGAAATTAATTGAATGCTTTTCATGTATTTGACTGAATCTTTAAGATGCTCAGATGAATGGTTGTGTATGTTGCAGTAATCTGGAGATCATATCCAGCTCTGACCTCTTCATCAATGCTTCAAATGTGGAGAATCTCTCACTGAGTGAGTATGAAGAGTGGTACAGTAGTAACCACCAGCGTCTGAAGATCCTCGGTTACAACATCACCGCCTGCAGCCTGGAGGACGAACTGAAACAGGTACGCAAAATATACATTTTACATTTACATTTAGTCATTTAGCAGACGCTTTTATCCAAAGCGACTTACAACTGAGGACTACAGGAAGCGAGTCATCGTGAAGAGGCAAAAATAACGCAAGAAGTGCTCAAAATACAAAGTTCAGGCATTGCTCAGAGTAGCATAAGCCAAACAAGGAAGAGGGTTTAAAAAAAAATATATATATATATTTTTGTCAAGTGCACTCGGAAGAGATGAGTTTTCAATACATTATATACATTATATAGAATGCAAAACTAGCAATACATTTGCATTGATGGAATGTTCTTGGTGGTTGCTAGGACAATGCTGGAATGTTTTGGGGGGTTGCTAGGGCAATACTGGAATGTTTTGGGGGGTTGCTAGGGCAATACTGGAATGTTTTGGGGGTTGCTAGGGCAATACTTGAATGTTTTGGGGGGTTGCTAGGGTAGGGGACATCAAAAATATGATCTCTAGGTCTAAAGAAGTCATGGAGATGATGAATAAAATCTTCTCTAGTTATCCTGCATTTCTAAAGTGACTATCATTGAATGTGATGATCTTCTTTCTCTCTCTCTCAGGGTGTTGAGGGAACGGGTTTAGCGTTCATAGCGTTCACAGAAGCCATGACGTTGTTTCCGGGCAGTCCGTTCTGGTCGGTGCTGTTCTTCCTCATGCTGCTCAATCTGGGATTGTCCACTATGTTCGGCACCATGGCCGGAATACTGACCCCGCTAACAGACACCTTTAAGACACTACGCAATCACAAACTCATCTTCACAGGTAACGCACTGTTTTGACTTCCATTACACCAATTGTTTATATTTGATGTACGTTTGCTATATTTGGGTTTAAGTTCAGTATTGCCGTAGTTTGAATATGAGTGGTGTGTTAAATCTCGGTGGTGTTTTTCTCTCTCTGTCAGTGTGCAGCTGTGCGTTGGGCTTTCTGATCGGTCTAATGTTCACTCAGCGCTGTGGGAACTACTTTGTGGCGATGTTTGATGATTACTCCGCCACACTTCCGCTCATAATCGTTGTCATCTTTCAGACCTTCAGCGTGGCCTGGGTTTATGGAGCCGACAGGTACCGCAGACTCAGTGCTCGAGTAGAAGTGTTTCGTTATGTGCTTGAATGCATATACAAGATGTATTTTTAATGCAGGTTTTTAGAGGACCTGAAACTGATGTTGAATCGGCCGGTCCCCGTGGTGTACAAGTACCTGTGGAAGTACGTGTGTCCAGTTGCTATGCTGGGACTCTTGGGTGCCAGTCTGCTAAAGATGATCCTGAATCGCCCTACATACACCGCCTGGAATAGAGAAAAGGTCAGATCATAAGTAAACCATTACCTTAATCTTTAACCCTATAAAGCTACCGTTTCATATTTTTATATATGCTACTTTCTAAGACCTATAGATTATTAACATCAAAACTAATGAAAAACCTTTTGCACATAATCTACTTCTGTCATCTGATAGATTTTTATTTTTTTTGCAAGTAAATAATCTTTTAGTATAATTGTAAATAATACGTCCAACTTCAGGTTTTTGCTGTGAAATCTGCACTGATTTTTATAAAGTAAACAGAGCAACTTTTATAGTGTTGAACACTTCCTTGTATGGAAGCTTGTTTCTGCCACAAAATAAAGCATTTTAAAGGGTTAGTTCGCCCATTTAAGACATGAGGTTGTATGCAATCCTTACCAGCACTATAGTGCATACACACGGACCCACTCTGTTGTCACCTCCCTGGTCAGAGTTCTGGCCGCTGGAAGTTTTTCAAGAAAGTAGTCCTGGTTAGTTTCCGGGGCCACAAAACTGTGCGTTTTTACGTGAAAAAATGATTTGCGTTTCAAAGCTTGATTAATGTACATCACAAAAAACACGCCGGGCAAAATTCATACCTCAGTTTTAATCGGCACTATTTTCTTTCCATTTCTGTCAATCCGCGCTGCTGTCAACGTGCGCACTGCACGTTCCGATCAGCTGTTGATAGCGCGACTCGCTGACAACATCTGACTACGAAACTTCTGATGTTGAAACCAATTTTAGCACAATGTCAGACGGAACAGATGATGATGAAAGTAATTTATTGCAACACAAAACCTCAATTGTGTGTGTGTTCAATCAAATAGTTTTCTCAGCAAATTGTAGCCTACCTATATCCCTATATACTGTTTTTATATTAGACTTCTTTTCACGTGATTTCCACTGGAGACTAAACATCAGCTTGTTTACTGTACAGTTCAGACATGGGATCATAAAGTTAGTAAATAGAGCTTACCCGTACGTGTTACTGGTACAGCAAAACTCTTTAAAATTAGTTTTTTTCTTTTTCCTCCTTGGTTGGGGATGTAATCGTCTTCGCTGAAGTGAGCACTGCACACACGAAAATCCTTGATTCTGGATATTTTTGCTCCCGCAGAGTAACCGATGGCAACCAGCCAAAGCTGTCGCATATCTATATCCGAAACAGGAAAACGATGGAATCTGAACGGTGATCCCGGCACATTCTTGTGGTCACAACCTGGGAATTTACAAGTTCGCACCATTGTTCATTTTATAATTTTTACGTAGTTGTCATTCGATTGTGTAAACACTATGGAACAGCTGATCAGAACGTGCGCACTGTTGACGTTGACAGCAGCGCGGATTGATAGAAATGGAAAGAAAATAGTGCCGATTAAAACTGAGGTATGAATTTTGCCCGGCGTGTTTTTTGTGATGTACATTAATCAAGCTTTGAAACGCAAATAATTTAAATAATTAAAGAGTTTTGTGGCCCCGGAAACTAACCAGGACTACTTTCTTGAAAAACTTCCAGCGGCCAGAACTCTGACCAGGGAGGTGACCACAGAGTGGGTCCGTGTGTATGCACTATAGTGCTGGTAAGGATTGCATACAACCTCATGTCTTAAATGGGCGAACTAACCCTTTAAAGGATAATTGTGACTTTTTCTCTCACAATTGCGACTTTATATCACGCAAAAAAGATAAGTCAGAATTGCAAGATGTTGACTTGTAATTTTAAGAGAAAAAAGTCAGGCATGGCAACTTTATTTACTTGATTATCCATATACATTTAACAAATTTCATTCAAATGTGAGTCAAATATGATCTTCAGGCTTTTGTGGAAGGTTTATTTGTTCATCTCTCAATCATCATTGTATTGCATTGCATTAAAGGTTTTAAAACTACAGAGCTTTGATCATAAAAATAAGAATTTAAATATCATCTTACTAAGACATATTATTAGCAGATATAGAGTGATGACTAATATTCATTTGCATTTTATGCAAGTAGTGTGCTATGCTGTTCTACAATTTCATTGATTTACATTGAAAGTGCTCAGAATTTTACTTTCCTTTTTAGCCATATAAATATCAGCATCTGCACCAGATTGCACATCTTTGCTCTGTTTGATCCTCTGAATCAAGGCTTTTACTTGTGTTTGAGATCCATATTCATATCCCTAAGTTTAGTTGTATTGCTCTGGGGATTTGGAACATAACATCAAGATATACGTCTTAGTCTTTCAATTTTTAAATCACGTCTTAAAACTCTTTTATTTTTTATCAGCCTATCCTGATTGATTTTAGTTATGTTGTTGGGTAATTGATTTTTTTGTATTGTGGTGTTTTTTCCTGTTTAATTATGTATTTTATTATTGTAAGGTGTTTTGAAAGGCACCCACAAATAAAATGAATTATTATTATTATTATTATCATCATTATATGAGCCATTAAAAGCCTGAAGTATCAAATAGAGCTTTAAACGATTAATCGTGTCCATAATAAAAGTTTGTGTTTACATAATATGTGTGTGTATTGTGTATAATAATTTTGTATTTATAAATACACACACATGCATGTATATATTTGAGAAATATATGCATATATATACTGCATATATATTTTTATATAATTTATATTATATATAAATGGAACTATTTTATATATAAATAACACATTTTTCTTAAATGTGTACATGCATGTGTGTGTATTTATATATACAAAATAATTATACACACACATATATTATGTAAACACAAACTTTTATTTTGGACGCGATTAATCGTTTACAGCCCATCAAATATGATCTGAAAATCGTAAATATATTTTTAGGTTTTGCTACAAGTTCAATTAATGGCTTTTTTTGGACTGACAAATGTGAGGCTTTACATGGTTAACATTAGCTTGTGTCCTACATTTCCTCTCAGGCATCGAAGGAAGATCTCCCTTATCCTGGTTGGGCGCTTGCTGTCCTGATCACACTCATCCTCGTTGCGTTCCTTCCCGTTCCCATCGGATACCTTCATGCCCTCCTCCTGGAGCGGCTGGGCCAGTCTCCCGCGGACCCTGAGGCGAGATACGAGCCGTGCGCCACTACAGACACAGACCTGACCCCTCTCGACACCTTACACCCCCTGCTCGAGGAAAACCAGCGTTCCCATTCGCCAAACGGCCACATTGAAAGTGTCCAATCAAGTGTATTATGAGGAAACTACAGCACCGCCTTCATTAGAGTTTACAAACATCGCAGAAGGATCTTTCAATCAAGATCTTTCTATTTGTACTTTGCTGTTGGCAACAATCATTTCTATGTGTACATGCGTACAGATGGGCACAAAAATAACTGACTTTAAAGGGTTAACTCACCCCAAAAGGAGAGATGTCCTCAGCTTCATCTGGAGTCTTCCAGCCAGTTGTGCAAGTTGCTCCAAAACAGATTCAAATGCATATAACTTGCATTATATTCAGTCTTCTGAAGCCGTACACTAGCAACTCTGTGGAAATCTTGCATTCCTACTTCCCGGTTTAAACATGTTACACATGAAAACGTTTGTGCACCCGAAATCACGACTTTGATGACGTCTCTTTAAGTAGACGTATAATAATGGTACCGCTGAGCCGTACATGCGTTCGCCGGGTCCAGGTGAACGTTAAACAAAGACTATATTTACAACGGTCCAAATATTTGTTTACTGATGGTCCTGCTGGTTTAGTGATCTGATGAGTTTTGTATAAAGGTGTTTTATGATGGGGTGACCCATCAGTGTTGTTGAACTCTACGGTACTGAAGGAGCATCAGTGCTTCGTCTCCTCTGATGTATGAATTAAGAGGTGAAATAAATAGTTCAAATCGAGAATATTATCATTCCCAGAAATTAATATTCCATAAGTGCTTTTGGTGAATTAACACTGTTATGAATCAGAACATAATGGCATCTCTAGAGGACAACCAGGGTCAAAGGTCATCAACCATGATGGTTAATAAAAAAAAATTCTGTCATCACTTTTTTCTTTTTTTTTTAACCATAATGGTTAATATTGACAGTAGCATCAAAATGTTAATGTTGATCCTCCATGATATGTTCTGCGTTGTCATTATTTAAGTGGGTCTGTACGGTAACAACTGTAAAAAGCTGCGTCGTGTTCAAAAGAGCTTTTGAACTATTAAATATTCGCCCATAACTGCGTTTCAGAATCAGACCTACAACACAAAGGCTGCTTTTCAAGAAGTAATTACTTCACGACCGCTAAAAAAGTGTGTTTTATATAGTATGAATGTAATCCAGACGTACTACATCCGCCACGTTTTCATTATCATGTGACCTTCCAGTGTCAGTTACATCTCTTCAGATCTCCTGTGGCCTCATGGGATAGTAAAGTGTCCATTGTATACACACTTCACAATCTTGTCCTGTCAATTCAGACATATTACTTAATATACTAATAGTAGGGAAGTGTGTGTTTTCAGACGCAGCCAAAGTTGAGCTAACACACCAAACTAGAAACTACACAATCAGTTTTGAGGGAATCTCAAGAACAACACTTTAGAAATGTCTGGGTCATATTTCATCTTAATGTTCTGAAGAATAGACTTAATTGTTGACACAACATCTATTGGGTTATTTATTTGTGTGTGTATTGTGTAACATTCTAGGCTATTTTTGAGCACAAACTACAGCCATAGAAAAAGAAAGTTTTATATATATATATATATAATTCCAGTTGTAGTTTGTATGTGATACAAATGCATATCTGATTTATTATCGTTTTTACATGCAACAGAATTTTCAGAATAATTTTTATATTGTACATAAATGTTTTTGTTGCCTGTTTTTAATCTGTAAGATGTTTTTATGGCCTTTTTTTAATTTTCCGTCAGATGTGTTTGTGAAAGTGAACACCTGACCCGCAGGACAGACATTTTATGGCTTATAGTCATCGTGAAGTAGTGTTCTCTGCCTCTCGCAGGGGTGATGGGTCTTCTGTTTCTGAAGCTTGACCGCTGTTTGTTCTGGTCAGTAATAAACATCATGAAATGATAATTTAACTATATTCCTTGTAGAATACTTGATAAATGTATTTTTTTGAAGCGTAGTTTCTTCTCTTTGATGTAAATGTCCCGTGCCACAGAATATGTCCTGTTGCTTCAGAAATGATTCTGAGGTTTTTAGTTTGTATGAATGTTTTTGATGGTCATGATGAAACAGACATTTTGTACAGTTTGCCTCATGATGATGATGTTTCTGTATAAATGTTTATTTGAACTCAAATGAGATTAGTTTTTTGTCCTGTAAAGGCCAATTATTTGCATGAAGGAATGTGTGTGTGTGTATATATATATATATAATGTACAGGTGAAACTCAAAAACTTTGAATATCGTGCAAAAGTCCATTTATTTCGCCGCATTGAGGCAGTAATTCATGCAAAAAGGGCCCAAACAAACTGTACATATGCATGATTATACATTTTTTAGAGGGCTGACATGTCTTTTTTTTTATTGATTTCATGTAATTTTCTGAGATTTTTAATTTGGAGTTTTCATAAACTGTAAGCCAAAATCATCAACATTAAAACTTTTGCACGATATTCAAATTTTTTGAGGTGTGTGTGTTCATTCTACAGTCCTCTCTAGTCTCTGTTTTTGTGCCGGTCGTTCCTGTGTGTGTGTGTGTTCATTCTACAGTCCTCTCTAGTCTCTGTTTTTGTGCCGGTCGTTCATGTGCGGTCGTCGTGTGTGTGTGAGAGCTCAATGATCCTGGGACTTAGGTTGTCATGGTGTGAATCTCCACCCTGGAAAGAGAAGATCCACAAACAAAGTGATGCTCAGCGCCGCTGAAGGACAGGAGTCACTGCAGGAGAAAACTTCATAAACACTCAGACCAGAAACTGTGGAAGGTATGTATGTAACAAATCAATCTTTCGCATGTTGTTGAGCTGCTGTCCCCGAGGTCTGCGTCTTGCTTTGAACTCAGTGGGTTTATGTATTTATTTAGATTTATTAGTTGAGTGTATCAGGATAAAAATGTTTGAATGCTGACTTGTGCTCATGTAAACCTGTAATCCGTGGTTTTGCTCATCCATGATCACATCAGGCCAGAGGTTCACTGTACATTCAACAACTGAAAGCATCTTGTGCACTGGTTTGATGATTCGTAATTAATATAAAGAACACGTTTAATCTCCACATGATCCTAAGTCCAAATGTAGTGCTGATAGTTTAATATCTTTATGTAAATAAATCACATTTTAAGATCTAAGAATGATAGGGCGGCTCTCGCATCTGGAATGATTTCATTGCCTTTCAAACTATATATTATTATAATTTCTTTGTTTTAGCAAATGTAATAATGCTGATGGCAAACCCCACAGAAGTGGGTTTTAATATAGCCTACTAATCAACTGGCACAACTTACCCCACCACACCGTCTTCTGTAAGTTGTCTTCTGTCAAGGAGAAATTTGACCTAAAACTATTTTTTAGCCTGCTTTGAACTTAAACTAAAGTGTCTATATCATAAATGATGAATAAGTGATGAGTTTATGAATATTTGAATAGTGACTGTTTATATGTTTAAATGTTTAAAAACAATATGTGTAGGCCTAATGTTTTGTAAAAGTTTGTAGTAGAATTTCTAGTTTATGAAGGCAAATTGTTCCCTGCCATGCAGAAACTTTATTTTGACAATGCAAAAACATTGTCAGCACATATATGAGCCTTATATTATATTATATTATATTATAGTATATTCCACCTTTTCTGAACACGAGCCTGAAAACTTTTATGAATGCTAGATAAATTATTCAGTTGATTTGATATTGAACAGTAATATTGTGAAATTTTATTACAATTTAAAACAATGGTTTTCTGTTTTAATATATATATTAAAATATAATTGATTCCTGTTTCAGCATCATTACTCCAGTCTTCAGTGTCACATGATCCTTCAGAAATCAGTATAATATGAGGATTTGATACTCGGTTATTGTCAATGTTGGAAACAGTTGTGCTGTTGTTATTGTGTGAGCTACAAAAGGAAAGGAAATTGAAGAATCATGAACCGAGTCCCAGAGGAGGAGAATGAAACTGAATGCTGTTCTGCTCGTGGCCACTAGAGGACACTGAAGTCTTCTGGATGATAAACCGATTTTCTCTCATTAGTGCTTCATTATCATTACATGTGTGTCAGGATATAACCAGTTCTTTTTATTAATCAAGTACATTTGTTTGTTTGTTCTAATGATTATCTCTCTGTTTGCAGAGATATGCTCATGTGGACTCTGGCGCTGCTGTGTGTGAGTGTGTGTTTGGGTCAGAGTCAGATCAACACCGACCCGGCAGGAGAAACAGAACTGACCTCTGATCAGCATGACCACATCACACTGAAACAAACCTGTAAGACACACACACACACACACACACACACACTATCATCTGATGCGTGTTTGTTCTCAAAGATTTCATTATGACCACCTAGATGCTATTTTATTTCATTTCATTTCTTTATTAGTTTTACATTTTGTTTTCTGGTCTGGTCTGGTGTGGTCCAGATACACACTGTGTGTGTTTTCTACTGACAGATGCTCATTTGACGATGAACAACAACAAGCTGGCGGTGTTCATCGCTGCCGCTGTAGGAACCCTGACGCTGATGGCTGTGGTTTACTGCATCTACAACCAGTTCTACAACAAGAACATTTATTCACACACTCAGCTGCTTGAATCTGGTACACACACACACACACACACACGCACGCACGCACGCACGCACGCACACACGCACGCACACACGCACGCACACACACACGCACACACACACACACACACACACACATTCTAAAAAATGCTGGGTTAAAAACAAAAACAAGTTGGATTGAAAATGGACATACTCAGCGAATGGGTTGTTAATGGGTTAAATCAGCGGTTGGGTTAAATGTTTGCCCAACCTGCTGGGTAGTTTTATTTAACTCAGCTATTGTTTAATAATGACTGTATTTCTTGCTTAAAATGAATGTTGAAAATGAAAATTTATGAATACGTTTAATTAATAATAATTAAACAATAAGCATTTATCAAATTGCTTATTGATAAATGTTCTATTATGTGTCTATTTTTTTATTTACAACCTATTTTGTGTTAATTTTAAGCCAGCCATGTAGTAATTATATTAAAAAATAATAATAATAATAATATTTGGGTTAAATAAAACTGCCCAGCACCGTGGGCAAACATTTATCCCAACCGCTGAGTTAAAACAACCCATTCACTGGGCTTGTCCATTCTCAACCCAGCATTTTTTAGAGTACACACACACACACACACACACACACACACACACACACACACACACACACACACACACACACACACTACTTAGATCCCTGATATAAAGTACACAAAATATAATCATAGTGACATTACAAAACATTTACGTTTTTCCAAATCTTAGTGAGCTTTTTAGGTAGACTTTTTAGATGGTGACACTAATCCGTCACGGTCCCAGAATGCTTTATCCCAGAAAAATTATCATAAGTGTCATTTAAATTAATTCTGTATTGCAAAGTATAGATAAAACGTTTCATCTAATTTTAAAAAGATTATTTCACCTGAAGGTTGTGTGCGTTTTTTTTTTATGTTTGTTTGCGTTCATTAACTATTCTATCAGTAGCTCCAGGTATATTAATAATACATAATGCACATAATTAATAATACATAATTATACACAGATAATGATGAGTTTGTAATCTGTGTTTCTCCGTCAGATATCGCTCTGGATCTGAGCAGCTCGTCCTCGTCTGTGTTTTCCGGTTATGTGATGGAGGGATGGATGGAGAAAGGTGGAGGAGGGAGTTACGGATCTCTCTCTGACACTCCCTCCATAATCACTCTTCCTCCTCCTCTCTCTCCTCCTCAGCGAGCGTCTCCCTTCCACTCGCTCTCCCTGTCCCGCACACCGCCTCTGAGGACCATCTCAGCCCAGGACCTGGAGAAGAGCTTCCTCTGAGCGTGTGTGTGTGTGTGTGTGTGTGTGTGAGCGTGCGCGTGTGTGTGTGTGTGTGTGTGTGTGTGTGTGTGTGAGATCTCCCTTCCACTCGCTCTCCCTGTCCCGAACGCCGCCTCTGAGGACCATCTCAGCCCAGGACCTGGAGAAGAGCTTCCTCTGAGCGTGTGTGCGTGTGTGTGTGCGTGTGTGTGTGCGTGTGTGTGTGTGTGTGTGTGTGTGTGTGTGTGTGTGTGTGTGTGTGTGTGTGTGTGTGTGTGTGTGTGTGTGTGTGTGTGTGTGTGTGTGTGTGTGTGTGTGTGTGTGTGTGTGATCTCCCTTCCACTCGCTCTCCCTGTCCCGCACGCCGCCTCTGAGGACCATCTCAGCCCAGGATCTGGAGAAGAGCTTCCTCTGAGCGTGTGTGTGTGTGTGTGTGATAGATCATTTTACAGCTGTATGCAGAAGTGGCGTGACCTCTGACACACGATACGGCTTCTATAACCTCTGCTGCATTTAAACTTGACTAAGCTCTTCAGATTTCAGTGCTGGAGTCAGGACTGCTGTTGTGCTGAATGTAACGTTCTGTAAAGATTTAATCACACATGCTCTATTCTATTGTTCACTTCTCTTGTGTGTTATGTTCATTTCAGTTCTATTGCTTAAAGATTCACTGATGTCCTCTCTGTTCTATTCTATTCATTTCTGTTCTGTTGTTTTCGGTCCTATTCTCTTTATTTACTCTGCTATTAATATACAGATTTTGTGACTGTAAAGTTCTATTCTATTCTTTAAAAATGTAATTATTTGAATAGCATGAACTGGAACAGAATGGAATGGAATAGAGTTCAAATAAACAGAAGAGAATCGCTCTTGTAGTGAACAATATCTGGTAACACTTCACATTAAGGTTCATTTGGTTAACATTAGTTAATGCATTAGGCATCACAACTCTAAGATAACACAAGATTAATATTTGACATAAATTGTATAAATTAACATTAATGTATTTTGAAATAAATGAATTATCAGTGGATGATAATATCCACTAACATTAAAAACTTTGGAGTCTGTACTATTTTTATTATTATTATTTATCATAAATGTATATGTCGTTTCGTATCAATTTCAAATTAGCTTTATTAGCATGACTGTAACACAATGTTGCCAAAGCATCAACATATTATATTAAATAAAACAAACAAAACATAAATGTATATAGGCTATCATGTCATATGTAGCATAGTAAATATTAAACACAATCCATCTTAATAAATAAATACAGTGGGTCACTCTAGAGTTAGCCGTCTCTGGCGTTGTGAATAGCTAACACACATTTAGCCGCTAGTGCTAGTGTACTATCATCTTCTCCGAGTAAGAAGGACATTTTTTCAGTGACACTCAGTTCAGAGAATGATGGGATCAAGGTTTCAAATTTGGGCAGAAAAGATTATCTTACTTTCTTTACAATTTTTTTTTTTTTAAATCATCTTTGTTTAGCTGTTTATTTATTTTTAAAGAAAATATTGTCCTTTAGCTTCAATTACGACCTAGATCAGTTCTTTAATTTTGGAAACATGTTTTGTTTACTTGTGATTACCCAGTAAATGTAAATGATCGTTGTTTGCTCAGGACAAGGGAAGTGACTATATTTTAAACAGAAATAATTAACATTACTGTCAGACAATCACATTTTAGGGACACTGTTAAACTTCCGGTTCGTGTTGATTACAGGGTAAGTTAAAGGACGAACCGTCCCAGATAGCACACGTACGTCGGGCCGACGTTGGCCCGATGTACAAAGTTCCATCGACACGATGTCGCTCAGAGATCGTTTGCTAATCGGCAAAATGTCGCCGCGACATCGGCCTTTGATCGCAAATGATCTCCGGCCGATGTTTGAACGATGCAAAGCTGTAAATCTTTGGCCGCTCTGCATGGGTTTTATAGGACCTTTATTTATTGAGGCCGAACCTTTTGGGCTACTCCTTACATTAGACACCATGCGCTGCATTCATTGACGCACGCACTTACACACACACACACACAGAGCGGAGATCGCGCTGCAGCAACACTCACTCTCAGCAGCACAGAAACTGTAATCAACATTGCCCCGAGACTTAAATTGATAAAATAGCTTATATAATGAACACATGCAACTTTCATTACTCAAAATGGCCATATTCAAGAAAAAAAAGTCGAATAGTTTGACACTTCCATCTTACCTCGCACTCTTTCAACGTTAAACTGATGGAATACGCTGCTTCTGTGAACAGTAAACCCCGCCTTCTTTTATTTTATTGGCTATCTATTTTGATGGTCGCAGTAAGGTAGACTTAAAATTTAACTTTTAAACCTTTTTGTCATCCCAAAAACAGAGCGGAGCAAAAAAATATTTAATATTGGGGGGACAGTTTTAAAAAGTAGGCTATACTGACATTGAACAATATCTTCTTAATTTTGTGTCTAACTGTCTCTAGTATAATGAACAGACACAATTAAAGTTAAGACACTTTATTGACACCAGAAAGAACTCCAGGAGAAAATGGATCAAAAAGGAACAGCAACAATGTAGAGACGGATTCCTCCTAGCAGCCTGTACAGAGGGAGAAACATTGAGAAAAAGCAGTTAGGACTTTGCGAAGAATACAATTTTAAACATTTACAGGGGTAAGTCTGTGATTTGATTGCCGTCCGAATCCATAATGTCAGTGTTTTTTCTCACCCAACCTGCGTAAAAATCCCTGGCCAAATTACCTACTGTTTTTTGACAAACAGGTCGTGTGGGGATTCAATTGCTGTCTGAATCCACATCTCTGAGTTTACAAAAGATTCAAAATTCACTGTTTAAATCATTTTATATCACTGCCAAGCACCGTACAAAAGATGTACACTTTTATTACTGAATTGCTGGAAAGTATTTACGAGAACAATATTTCATCGCAGCTCCACCTCAGCGAACTAAAATGGAAAAGAGAAGTACGTAAAAATGCTTTTTGAACAGATTTGAAATGGTTATGCAAAATATGATAACATTTTTAAGTAGGCTAGGCTATTATAGTTTGGATTATGTAGACTAGGCTATTATAGTTTGGATTATGTTTTATAATATCCCATGAGTCCTAATGTGCTGAAGTGCTTATTTTATAAAGAACACCGCTTTCTCACATAACGCAGTGAACTAGCCCCTGCACGAGTGAATAACTGATTCTCAAGCCGTCGATATCAGCAGCATCGCCAGGGACAGCGCCGGGTAACGTCGCACGTAAGAAGGTATATATCTTTAGCAGCTTCCTAAGGTATGGTTCGGGGAACACGTCTATAAATGCTATACCTTTAGTTAAGTTATACCGTATTCGTAGCGCGCTAAGAGACAACATTATCAGGAAACGCAGCCCAGGTGTTTATGAATGAGCATTATTATGAATGACTCAAATGAGTATCTTTTTTTTAAAAGATTGGAACATGTTATTCTGATGTATGTTATCATGATCTCCATTTTAAACAAAAAAAAAACTAAAGCGTGTGGAAAGCGCTTTCTCCTTCTTTCTACAAGTGCTTGCGCTCCCGTGGCGTCTGTCATTGCTATGCAACGATGAACTGCTCTCTCCATGATGACGAGGAAGTATCAGCAAAGGATTAATGCATGCTGCGCTTATGGTATTACCGGTTGTGGCGAGCAGGACGAGGTCGAGGGACATGAGAGAGTGGCGCGAGACCGGTGGCGTGATTAATGATGAACGACTCCTGCGCGACGTGCCGCTCTCTCACGTCCCTCGACCTCGTCCTGCTCGCCACACTGGTGTTGTCACACTTTGATTAACTGGTGGGGAAATATCCCAGCGTATGACTAACATTTCGGGAAACACGTATTAACGATAAGGTACAGCTTTAAAGTATAACTTGGGAACGAGGTAGCGTTAAGAAGGTTTCGGGAAATCCAGCCCTTATCATTAATAACGTGTTTCCTGAAACGTTCTTAGTGTTGCGCTTTTATTGAGCAGGTCATGCAATAACAGAAGCGAGTTATTTACAGCAATAATGTGATGCGGCTGCTGGGCAATCTGGTGAGTTTTGGAGGTGGAGCATTGAAGAGACGGCTGTGTTTGTTTGGGTTGATTCCAAATATCAACAATGTCCAAATATTTGAAATATCGCGTACCCCACCTTAATATCTGGCAGTTTTTTTATGTCCATCTATAGTTGCCATCATCTCAAGTCTTAGTGAGTGTGTTTGCATCATGTAAGTCTTCGTGAGTGAGACTGGATCCAAACAGGAGCTGCTGAAATCTCTGGTGAACTTGCTGAGCATCCTGAGATAGAAACAGGGAAGCAACAGGAGAAAGATTAGCATAGCTGCAGCCCATATTATTTCAGGCAAAAGATGATCATGTGCACTTTTCACTATTTCATCAAATATTAACTGTAGAACAAGATTATAAGATGTGTTAATTGAATGCTTGGCTAAAGAGGTGTGTCTTTAGCCTAAATTTAAATTGAGAGTGTGTCTGAGCCCCGAACATTATCAGGAAGGCTATTTATGAAAGTAAAAGAGTAGCAAAACTCGAGAGCATAAAGATGTGAATTTAAGAACTTGTCCCCTGTAAAATACAAGTCTAAAGTTGAATTTAGAGATTTACACTCGCAGATAATGTCACAAAACACGCGTCCTCTGGGACTAACGTGACTTAACGCGTGTTTGCATTGGTGAAAGCATTAGTGAGAGTGCAGAAAATGCGTTGCAATGATAAGATCTTCATTCACGCGATCAACAGTCTGTCATCCTTTTATCTGATGGGAATAGATCTAAATACTTAAAAAACTTCTCACGATTCGTTAATCTCACCATTGTAATAGTAAAAAACATATAATAGCTGTAATAGTAAAAGTATTTGAGAGAGTTTCACATGTAATACGTAGCTATTTCTAGCCTTCAAATCAGGCTAGGAAAATGTTTTTTATTTCTAAAAACATACTACATTAGTATTAGGGCACCCCAGGAAACATTACAAAATAATCCATATGTGTTCATATTCTTGGCTCATTTGCTTTTCTGTATGCTTTATTAGTATGGTGTTTACTGAGTTTGGTCTTTTAATTCATTAAGACACGGTAAGTGTTGGTTTTCTATGGGAGGAAAACGCTTAACGTAATTAAACGCGTTGCGTTCATATTCTTGGCTCATCTGCTTTTCTGTACATAGTAAGCTTTATTAGTATGATGTTTGTGGAGTTTGATAATATCATTTATTTCACTAAGCAAGCATTTAGCCATTTAGCCAAAAAAAGTGCCATTGGCTAGGCGCTGCGCCAACCAATAAAACCACTGCTTTGCGACTCCTACGTGCAACTATGTTCTACAAGTTTGAGTCTGTCATTGTGTTTCTGTGAATGGCATTTTACACATCTGTGCCTACCGTACTTGTGCAGCTTCAGATTCAGAATACAGGTGTGTGACTATTGTCTGCAGATTCAGAATACAGGTGTGTGACTATTGTCTGCAGATTCAGAATACAGGTGTGTGACTATTGTCTGCATATTCAGATTCAGAATACAGATGTGTGACTATTGTCTGCATATTCAGATTCAGAATACAGGTGTGTGACTATTGTCTGCAGATTCAGAATACAGGTGTGTGACTATTGTCTGCAGATTCAGATTCAGAATACAGGTGTGTGACTATTGTCTCAGGGCTCCAAACTGCGACTAAAATGGTCGCATTTGCGACCAAATATATTTATTTGCGAGTGAAATTTCTGCCAAGGTCGCCATTGGCGACAATACAAATTTACTCCCTTTGATTGTAAAATCTGCATCATACATGCATGTTTTATAACCAGTAGCCTATCGCTTCATTTGTTTTGTTAACGTCATGAAATGAGACGCTTTGTGTGAACTGAGTGAAAGCGCCAAAATATGAGCGGGTAAAACGAATGTCACCTTTCGCGGCAGAAAAAAAATGTCAAAGCGAAAAATATTGGACTTCTTCAAGCAATCCTCATCTCTGTCAATCACCAGACACATTATACCAGACCAGACTGCATGACACACCTGCTAACAAATAATATGCGATATTTTAAATGCGTCATTCTGTTCATAGAACGCTCCATATGAAAGTTTTTTTTTTTTTTGCAAAGCCAATCTAGCGCTGGCTCCATGACGAGCCAATAATCAGAGTTGTTCCCTGCACCGCACAGCTTAGTTTCTAGATGTAGAAACTAGAATGTTTTGCCGGACTGGACAAAAGCGAAGCGAACTGGACGAGATGAGACAGAGTATCTGCGCGCGAGCAATAGTGCGCGAGAGAGACCGAGTGTGTCTGGGCACGAGCAATAGTGCGCGAGAGACTTCAAATAACAAGAGACCTTTCAAATAACAACTACAGAATTTTATTAACTGACATCGGGATCCCGCTTACATGGGTACCTTCCAAATAAATCAATAATTTGACAAAATATTGATTTAAAAACGATTGTATTGCTTCCGTGTCCATGACAACGCTCTGTTTTTCATGGCAACTGTGTCTTATCAAGAAATAACAGACTGCATTCTACATTAGAATTTAACCAAGCCATGTAATAATAGGTAATAATAATAATAATAATAACAGAAGATAATATCTTATACAATGTATATAAAATATAAATACAATTTAAAATATTAATAAATTATTTATTTTTATTTATTCTGGAGATGCACTGAATTTTGGTGAATAAGAATAATAACAGAAGATAATATCTCTAGTCTATCCTAATAATTATTATAAATACAATGTATATAAAATATAAATACAATTTAAAATATTAATACATTATTTATTTTTATTTATTCTGGAGATGCACTGAATTTTGGTGAATAAGAGGACCCATTTTATTTTGATGCACATTAGCAGGAAATGTAGCACAATATGAATGTAAAAAGCAGTTATAATTAGGCTATGTGACAAATCAACAAATAATCGTGATAATTAATCGTGATATCAATATTGATCAAAATAATCGTGATTATAATTTTGGCCAAAATCGTGCAGCCCTACTGAAGTATGATCACGAGACACAAATTTTTTTTTGTGACTTTTGTTCAAGAGCGGGCAAAGAAATAGCGGGGAAAACGGAGTTCATTACAGGAACTAACCATTTTTAAAAAAAGACACTGTGAGAAAACACGGGGACAGTAACAAGCATAAAAATGCACGCGATCACATAATCGCGAAGAATGCTCCACAGACTGCACCGTTAGCACGTGCAGTTTCTCGTGCATGCGAGCTGCGGGAATTTATTATTTATTATATAAAAAATAATATTTGACTGTATATAGTTCATAAGCCGGAAGTGATATTCAGTTCCCAAATAAGCTTCAGTTCCCAGAACATTCACAAGATGAAAATGCTGAAACTGTAAGAAGAGGAGAGACATGCACACAACAGGGTGACTAAAAGTAAATGCATTGTTATGTGGCTCTTAAAAAAATTATTTGGCGCCTGTTTTTTTCCCCTATAGGAGCCAATGGCTCCTTACTTGATTTTTTGTTTGGAGCCCTGTGTCTGCATATTCAGATTCAGAATACAGGTGTGTGACTATTGTCTGCAGATTCAGAATACAGGTGTGTGACTATTGTCTGCAGATTCAGATTCAGAATACAGGTGTGTGACTATTGTCTGCAGATTCAGAATACAGGTGTGTGACTATTGTCTGCATATTCAGAATACAGGTGTGTGACTATTGTCTGCAGATTCAGAATACAGGTGTGTGACTATTGTCTGCAGATTCAGAATACAGGTGTGTGACTATTGTCTGCATATTCAGATTCAGAATACAGGTGTGTGACTATTGTCTGCATATTCAGAATACAGGTGTGTGACTATTGTCTGCAGATTCAGAATACAGGTGTGTGACTATTGTCTGCATATTCAGAATACAGGTGTGTGACTATTGTCTGCAGATTCAGAATACAGGTGTGTGACTATTGTCTGCAGATTCAGAATACAGGTGTGTGACTATTGTCTGCATATTCAGATTCAGAATACAGGTGTGTGACTATTGTCTGCATATTCAGAATACAGGTGTGTGACTATTGTCTGCAGATTCAGAATACAGGTGTGTGACTATTGTCTGCATATTCAGATTCAGAATACAGGTGTGTGACTATTGTCTGCATATTCAGATTCAGAATACAGGTGTGTGACTATTGTCTGCATATTCAGATTCAGAATACAGGTGTGTGACTATTGTCTGCAGATTCAGAATACAGGTGTGTGACTATTGTCTGCAGATTCAGAATACAGGTGTGTGACTATTGTCTGCATATTCAGATTCAGAATACAGGTGTGTGACTATTGTCTGCAGATTCAGATTCAGAATACAGGTGTGTGACTATTGTCTGCATATTCAGATTCAGAATACAGGTGTGTGACTATTGTCTGCATATTCAGATTCAGAATACAGGTGTGTGACTATTGTCTGCATATTCAGATTCAGAATACAGGTGTGTGACTATTGTCTGCAGATTCAGAATACAGGTGTGTGACTATTGTCTGCAGATTCAGAATACAGGTGTGTGACTATTGTCTGCATATTCAGATTCAGAATACAGGTGTGTGACTATTGTCTGCATATTCAGATTCAGAATACAGGTGTGTGACTATTGTCTGCATATTCAGATTCAGAATACAGGTGTGTGACTATTGTCTGCAGATTCAGAATACAGGTGTGTGACTATTGTCTGCAGATTCAGAATACAGGTGTGTGACTATTGTCTGCATATTCAGATTCAGAATACAGGTGTGTGACTATTGTCTGCAGATTCAGAATACAGGTGTGTGACTATTGTCTGCAGATTCAGAATACAGGTGTGTGACTATTGTCTGCATATTCAGATTCAGAATACAGGTGTGTGACTATTGTCTGCAGATTCAGATTCAGAATACAGGTGTGTGACTATTGTCTGCAGATTCAGATTCAGAATACAGGTGTGTGACTATTGTCTGCGAGTGCAGATCTCAGCGTTCAACTTCAGGTTTGTATTTTACAGGTTTTCACATTGGAGCTGTGAGTGTAGATTTTAGCACACAAGTATTTATTGTTCATGCTCTCGAGTCTTGCTACTCTTTCACCTCCATAGTTAAAGGGGTCAAATGTGAGAAATCTCCTTTAGTGGACTTTGATATGCTGGGCACTACTCACTGATCTAAACGACTTGATTGCTCATGACGTCATATAAAGTGAAGCCACCATATTAGTATTCCCTCAAATTCTGTTGAATTAATAGGAAATGATCTGATTTTAATGAGAAAACATGACCTAACGAGTCAGCATTTTTATATTTGAATACTATACATTCTTACAATGTAAACAGCTTAAACATTTCTGATTATTATCAATGTTGAAAACAGTTGTGCTGATTAATGTTTTTGTGTAACCCATTGTAACGGTTTAAACCATTTTTTCCCCTCCAGGATTCATTGTTAAATAGACCCCGTCACCCCAAACATATAAATGGTAGTTTACACTAATGTTCAAACGTTTGGGGTCAATAAGATTTAAAAAAGAAGAAGAAGAAGAAAAAATAAATTCATATTTTTATTCAGCAAGGATGCATTAAATTGACCAAAAGAGAGTAAGGATTTCTGTTTCAAACAAATGCTGTTGTTTTTGTTTTGTTTTTTACTTTCTATTCATCAAATAATCCTGAAAAACACAAAAATATGAAGCAGCACAACTGTTTTCAACACTGGTAATAATCATAAATGTTTCTTGAGCATCAAATCATCATATTATAATGATTTCTGAAGGATCATATGAAGCTGTGATGCTGAAAATTCTGCTTTGATCAGAGGAACTAATTAAATTTTACAATATATTCACATAGAAAACAGTTATTTAAAATTTTGTATATTATTTCACAATAATTACTTTTTTTAATGCTGTCTTGGTGAACATAAGAGACTTCTTTCAAAACATAAAAATGTGTAGCAAAACAATTAGTGTGTTTGACATTAGTGTATGTTTGAAGTTGTACTTACTAATCATCAGGTTGATAGTGGCTTAGAGACGATGATCAGCTCAACTCTGCTACGGTCAGGCCAGGGCATCAGCACTGGAGGATCTAGAACACAACAAACCATGTGACGATGATCAGCTCAACTCTGCTACGGTCAGGCCAGGGCATCAGCACTGGAGGATCTAGAACACAACAAACCATGTGATGATGATCAGCTCAACTCTGCTACGGTCAGGCCAGGGCATCAGCACTGGAGGATCTAGAACACAACAAACCATGTGATGATGATCAGCTCAACTCTGCTACGGTCAGGCCAGGGCATCAGCACTGGAGGATCTAGAACACAACAAACCATGTGACGATGATCAGCTCAACTCAGCTACAGTCAGGCCAGGGCATCAGCACTGGAGGATCTAGAACACAACAAACCATGTGACGATGATCAGCTCAACTCTGCTACGGTCAGGCCAGGGCATCAGCACTGGAGGATCTAGAACACAACAAACCATGTGACGATGATCAGCTCAACTCAGCTACAGTCAGGCCAGGGCATCAGCACTGGAGGATCTTGAACACAACAAACCATGTGACGATGATCAGCTCAACTCAGCTACAGTCAGGCCAGGGCATCAGCACTGGAGGATCTAGAACACAACAAACCATGTGACGATGATCAGCTCAACTCAGCTACAGTCAGGCCAGGGCATCAGCACTGGAGGATCTAGAACACAACAAACCATATGACGATGATCAGCTCAACTCTGCTACGGTCAGGCCAGGGCATCAGCACTGGAGGATCTAGAACACAACAAACCATGTGACGATGATCAGCTCAACTCTGCTACGGTCAGGCCAGGGCATCAGCACTGGAGGATCTAGAACACAACAAACCATGTGACGATGATCAGCTCAACTCTGCTACGGTCAGGCCAGGGCATCAGCACTGGAGGATCTAGAACACAACAAACCATGTGACGATGATCAGCTCAACTCAGCTACAGTCAGGCCAGGGCATCAGCACTGGAGGATCTAGAACACAACAAACCATATGACGATGATCAGCTCAACTCTGCTACAGTCAGGCCAGGGCATCAGCACTGGAGGATCTAGAACACAACAAACCATATGACGATGATCAGCTCAACTCTGCTACGGTCAGGCCAGGGCATCAGCACTGGAGGATCTAGAACACAACAAACCATATGACGATGATCAGCTCAACTCAGCTACAGTCAGGCCAGGGCATCAGCACTGGAGGATCTAGAACACAACAAACCATGTGACGATGATCAGCTCAACTCTGCTACGGTCAGGCCAGGGCATCAGCACTGGAGGATCTAGAACACAACAAACCATGTGACGATGATCAGCTCAACTCAGCTACAGTCAGGCCAGGGCATCAGCACTGGAGGATCTAGAACACAACAAACCATATGACGATGATCAGCTCAACTCTGCTACGGTCAGGCCAGGGCATCAGCACTGGAGGATCTAGAACACAACAAACCATGTGACGATGATCAGCTCAACTCTGCTACGGCTCAGGCCAGGGCATCAGCACTGGAGGATCTAGAACACAACAAACCATGTGACGATGATCAGCTCAACTCTGCTACGGTCAGGCCAGGGCATCAGCACTGGAGGATCTAGAACACAACAAACCATGTGATGATGATCAGCTCAACTCTGCTACGGTCAGGCCAGGGCATCAGCACTGGAGGATCTAGAACACAACAAACCATATGACGATGATCAGCTCAACTCAGCTACAGTCAGGCCAGGGCATCAGCACTGGAGGATCTAGAACACAACAAACCATGTGACGATGATCAGCTCAACTCTGCTACGGTCAGGCCAGGGCATCAGCACTGGAGGATCTAGAACACAACAAACCATGTGACGATGATCAGCTCAACTCAGCTACAGTCAGGCCAGGGCATCAGCACTGGAGGATCTAGAACACAACAAACCATGTGACGATGATCAGCTCAACTCTGCTACGGTCAGGCCAGGGCATCAGCACTGGAGGATCTAGAACACAACAAACCATGTGACGATGATCAGCTCAACTCAGCTACAGTCAGGCCAGGGCATCAGCACTGGAGGATCTAGAACACAACAAACCATATGACGATGATCAGCTCAACTCTGCTACGGTCAGGCCAGGGCATCAGCACTGGAGGATCTAGAACACAACAAACCATGTGACGATGATCAGCTCAACTCTGCTACGGTCAGGCCAGGGCATCAGCACTGGAGGATCTAGAACACAACAAACCATGTGACGATGATCAGCTCAACTCTGCTACGGTCAGGCCAGGGCATCAGCACTGGAGGATCTAGAACACAACAAACCATGTGACGATGATCAGCTCAACTCAGCTACAGTCAGGCCAGGGCATCAGCACTGGAGGATCTAGAACACAACAAACCATGTGTCACAGAGCCAACAATATTATTATACAATGCCAGCTTTATTACAAGTAAAGAAGCTACAGCAGAGATGAAATGCAGAAAAGAGAAAGAATATAAAGAACATAAAGAAAATTATTTCTTAATTAGATAACATAATTAGTTTTTGGGTTTACTTATTCATGTAATATTGCTCATACAGTGTAACTTACATTTGGATATCAAAACCTTCTTAAAATCAATTAAACAAATAAAAAATAATTAGAGAAATAAACAAATAGGAAAATAACAGATGCATGGTGACATTGGTGAAAAATATTGTGACAAACTGGATATGAAGTTATTTAATGATCTTCCTTGGCTCACCTGTATCATCTTCTTCTCCGGCAGCAGCTTTCTTCAGAGATGTTGAAGTCGTGGAGCTTTGCCTCTGTTATGGGTTATTTTGTTGCTGCTGAAATCACAGAATATGTTTTATCAATATTTGTTCACCATTGAGCTAGCACTTTAACGTTAGTTTCAACGCAGCTGTCTCACCATGTAAGTGACGTCACCGATTACATACGTTTACGTTTGTGTTAAATAAATGAGCTAATTTCCCAGTAAAACCTTTACAAAACCTCTCATCTACACATAAGAGGTGATTAAAAGCCCAAACTTTCATAAACAAAAGCTCAACCGAGTTTACGTTAACTTAACAGTTAGCTTAACTTACCTCGTCTGAAAACGGTTGAGATGCTAACGGACTATTTCCGAAGACATCAAACGTTAACCATGTCTATAAAGTAAATATTCAACAGAAGCGTGTCAATTACAAGTAAGAGAAGTGTCAAGAACAGTTGTGTGTATTATTCGTGTGACTTTAGAGACTAATCTCACCTGAAAGCAGTGAAAACAGCGGCGAGAGAGGGAGTGTTGCTGCTACCAGTCGCAGTGGTCCCGCGCCGTCTCCATGGCAACTCGGCGCCGTGGCCGCTCCAGTGTTTGAAAGCGACTTGAAAGTTCACGCGCACGGCCATTGATTAAACCACGTCAAAAATCATGCAGCATTTACAAATATAATATAAACATCTAGAATTAGAACTTTACTTAAATAAAAATCTCATTAATATTAAATTCTGAATTTAAAACTGATTTTGGAGATCTGACTCGTTAATAGGTGCAATGGCTTATGCCCACACATACTGCAATCACTCACAATAATAATAAAAATAAAATAAAAACTTTTGGCTTAGTTATTATTCATTAGCCTAGTTATTTTTATTTTTTGCTTAAGTATAGGCCTACTCCTGGTAAGTGTTAATTGCTTTTACCCCGGGCTTAAAGTAAAAAATGTCTATAAAAAATAGTAGTATAATTTAATAAAATGCATTTATGGTGAGATTACTATTTTCATGTCAATCTGTGTTCATTTTGAGTTTTGACCACGAACCATATGCGCTGTCACTTTAATTCAGTGCGTGCAGCACAGGAGAGCTGCTGTTCATCTTTTTAAAAACGATGTCTGAGACGGGGAGCTTTCAATTGTGCCGCCTACAGCTCTACTACATTGTCTAAAAAGACCATTTCTCATATTTTTATCATATCCTTTACCAAAATGGTTAATTATAAATGACATTTTGTTGTTTGAATGCAAAAGAAATGGACCCGCGCAAACACAAACGCGACGTCGGCCTCCCGTATAGTGGGCCGACCCAAAGCCGACGTAACGGAGTTGGGAAATAGAGCACGGACTGACAGGAGATCTGCCTACGCCTGACCGATGCCTGTGCGATGCTATAAAGAGAGAGGCCGACGCTCGATGTTGGGCCGACGTCGGCCAGACGTACGTGTGCTATCTGGGGTGTGTTTGATAGGACTGTAGTTCCAGGACCAACAACACACATTCAGCTCGGGTTATGGAGTTGTGTGTAGTGGCATATTGTGTCCACTAAGTGTCTCACATCTTATTTGCCTTGTGGATTAAAATTAGACAGCTAGTGTGCGTGTATGCCAGAGTTAGGGATCGGGGCCCGATCACACACACACACACACACACACACACACACACACACACACACACAGAGGGAGGGTTTAAGTCGTGTGAGCACGCCGGCTCTTCACTCTTACAGATTTACTCTAATCTCCTTTCAGCACCTCGGACAGTGACACGCATTGACACCAGACCATCCATGTTCATTACAACCCCAGAACACAAACACAGCGAGTAGTTCAACTAGTCAAACTGTCTCTCTGAGTCTAACAACATATCGTTGATAGTACAACTCGCAAATCAAGTTGTTTAGACACTAATGCTGGTTTCATTGTCTTGTACCCCTGGCGTTTCTCCAAGAATTGATCCATCGGTATTCCTTTGGGAGATTCCCCCAAAGTGGGAGTGTCATTCCAGGAATTATGTTTGAGAACGTGGAATTATGCATAAGGCATCCACAGCAGTTTTGTTGTCTGCCACTTTAAATGCTCGCGCTCAGAATGGATTTTGATTGGCTGTCAATGTTTTTTTTTATCGGTCATAAGGGATTTTTTTTTTTTTTTTTTTTTACAGTAAAAACAATATTTTTCTCAGAGAATTAAGGCCATTTCACACCAAAAACGATAACTCTGATAATATTAGCAGCCACACATACACTTATTAGCCTTTAAGCGCACTCTCCTGGTATGTATTTTGCCGCTCAAGCAGGAGAGATTCTGATTGGCTATTATTGGCTGGAAAAAAACTATTTTTTCTCTTTTTAGACTCTTTTTTCAATAAAATTTTGTAACGTTATCGTAAAGGCCCATTCACACCACGAACGATAACGACGATCCTAACGTCCAGACTAGCGCTTTAAATGCTCGCGCTCAGACTGGATTTTGATTGGCTGTCAATGTTTTATCGTTCATAAGTGGGTAAAAAAGTCGTCCTGAAAGTGATTCCAACGATATCGTTGCTTTTGTCGCTATCGTCGTGGTGTGGACTTCATTAATATTCTCATATTAGAACGATTGTTAAAACTTTTGTGGTTGTCGTTATGCCATAGCTAGTTGTCGTCCTTGATGTGAGGGTGCCTGTAAACATCTGAAGTTTATGTATGTGTGTGTGTGTGTATGGGTGCATGCGATGCGCGCCCGCGTGTCTGTGTGAGGGAGAGCATTAGCGTGTGTGTGTGTGTGTGTGTGTGTGTGAGGGGGTGGGTGAGTGCTTGTGAGAGCAGGAGCGCGCACATCTCGCCCGGTCCCGCAGTGAGTTGTAGAGGATGGAGGTCCGACCTGAGCGCTTTAAAGCAGCAGCGGCCAAGACACTTGGAAGAATAAACCGGTAAGACGCAAAAATAACTTATTAAACTTTTAAAGAAATGCCTAAGCTAGTTTATGTGTTCACATTAACAGTTGAATGTCTAATTCTGCATAGTTAAAGCATTCAAATAGAGCTGAATGAGGTCTAATTCTGCTCAAAACTATTTAGCCAATAGTTGATATGTATCAGAACATATAATAAAGATAAGATGTTGAGATGGTGGGATTATAGCATGTGAGCTGAGGTACAGGACCGCAAACACACACTACAGTCATATAGAAGATAAAGACAGGATTTAAGTCACTCTTTCAGTGCTTTGATGCTTTCAGTGACATTAGACACTGAAGAGATACTCGTTTGTGTAGTTGTTTGTCTAGTGTGTATCTGTGTGTGTGTGTCTTTATTAACGCGACCAGATTAACTCGACTGGACTCTATTAATAGCGACTCTTGTCCAGGTTGTGTCGTCACATTTCACCTGTCAGGTGACCACTTCCGTTCTGCATCATGGCGTCGTGTAAAGATGCACAGATTCAGAAAAATACACTTGATAGGGTTTTTATGTTACTTTAAGCGTACTGATCATTTAAAACACTCCCTGGTAATATAATATATTTGTTGTAGAGTAGTAGCAATTGTATAGACATATTTGACCTTAATGTAGCCTAGCCTATAATTAATTTAAATGCATATTTGGCATTTTTTTATTATACACTTTACAGTGTTAGTTAGCATATATAATGTCCACATTTTATATAAAATTATTATTATTATATTAGCTGCACTTTTAGGATTTTCTACATTTATCATCCTAGTTTTTTGCGACATATTCACTATACCTTAGTTTTTGGCAGCTAAACTTCTTTCTTAGATTAATTATAAAATAATTTAAATAATAATAATATATAGTTCCCTCACAATGTTCCTTATAAATGGGAAAACCAAACAGTATTCATTATGTAGTGCAAAATAACTATACATAATGCACTTGTAATAGATTTTAGATTGTAATTCAGTGAAAAAGATTTATTAAAGATAACTATATTGTGATAAAGCAAAAAGATAATGAACCAAATATGAGATGCTTTCTAAAACAAGCAAGCAAGACTTTTCAGTGTTACTTACTGTTTTGTAATGAACACTGGTTAAGTATTAATGTGTCAATTAATACTTCATGACATTCAATATTTAATATTATAATAGGTTTTTCAATTTCAATGGAATAATATCGAAGGCGTTTGATGCTTTTCTGCATTTATAGTTTCCTGCAGAAGTACAAGTACTTTTTTTTTTCATTCTCAAGGGCAAAAAGTCTTCATATTTAAATGATATATATGCCGATAAATATGTTATTCATTTACACTTGTAAGGATCAAATCAACTTTCATTGATCTGTCACATTAGCATCTCTCTCTCTCTCTCTGTCTCTCTCTCTCTCTCTCTCTCTCTCTCTCTCTGTCTCTTTCTCTGGATTTTGAGCGGTCTTTAACGTGTAAATCCAGTCCTGAAATAGATCTCCAACTAACCTGCTGCTAGTTAAATCCTCTCTCGCTCTCTCTCTCTCTCTCTCTCTCTCTTCCACAAGTCATCACGGTCGTCCACGTCACGACTGCTATTACTGGACTGGACAGTGTGATTAAACTGTTAGTTCTTCCTGCACAATGTGAGGATGTTGTTACAGACATTTAAAAGCTCGATTCTCTTGCTTGAGTATGGATTCCTCTGTAATCAGATCAACAGGTTATTATATTGGCCAAAACACCCTCCTGGTCTGCGATAGAAACATGTACCGTCTGCTCTTCATGGTGATGCCGCTGTGGTTGAAACTGTTGTATGTTTTGTGCTGTACGAGCCTCGAGAAAAGTACAGCGGACTGAAGCCGTAAGAAGTGTAAAAAGTGTCTCGCCAGCAGAAAGTCTGGTTCACTTTGCAGATTATTCTGGACAGGAAGCACTGATTTAAACAGGAAATGATGTGGACTGATGCATGAAGTGACCGTTTATATACTGTTTATGGAAGTGACCAGCAACACTTCCATTTGTTTTTTTGTGACATTTAGTGAATCTGAAACAATACGGAAATGTGTAAGAATTGAGAATTTCTATGAAAAATAATAAGATAATTTGAAATATTGACATTTTCTCTGCATATAGTGTTATTTTAGTATTATTTATAGTTTCTATGAATATTTTCAATTAACTTGTATTTTTTTTTTTTAAATTCTGATAAAAAAATCAGACATAAATAGTAAAGAAATTACAAAAGTACATAAACTTTTGTAATTTTTTACTATTTATGTCTGATTTTTTTTATTTCAGTTTTTTTTATTTATTTCAGTGCTTCAGATTAAATTTATTTCAGTTACCTGAGCAATTTTTTTCCATCTTTTATTTTATTTATCTGCATAGCACTGCTTCACATCTGAATGACTAAGTCTAAACTGGTTGTTTTGTTTGTTAATGGTTTAAATGCGTCTAATCTCAGTCAAATATACATCAAAATCTCGATTTACCTCTGAAAAATAATCTTACTTATTGAAGTGTTTGTTTTTTAAAAGAGAACACTTTCCGTCTTTCTACTTCAAAATTTCATGTTTAAATCAACGTGTTACCTGCCGTTTCTGTGTAATTATTTGTGAAATTTTTCTAGCAATTTCCGAGTACAAATTGTTTCAAAGTATTTTTATTGTGGATGGGATATATGGAACTGGATGAACTGATTTAGGAGAACAGAAGGGAAGAATGGATGGATGAAGGGGGAGGGAGAAGAGAGGCAGAAAAAGACTAAAATAGAAGGTTTGATCAATAATTCAGGCTCTGAGGAACATGATTATTTCATCAGCTGCAGTGGTGCTGTAACCTGACGTCAGGAGTCTGTACTTAACAGCGATGAGAGATGCACATGGACGTACTGTAAAGCTATGGTACCAAAGGCCAGATCTTTGACACATCTGATGGGAAATAAGTCAAGTTTATTACTCCTGCACATATTCAGGGTTATTGTGACGTTGATTGTGTGTGTCATCCTGCAGTGTTTGTGCTCCAAACATGAAATCATGAGGGAATCATTGTGCTGTTACTTCACTAAAGTCGTGTCCCAAACGTGTCACCATACACTGTGCACTATGTACTCAACTGTGTAGTGTATGCATTTTATACGCTTATTTTGTCATTCCCCCTTCGTTACATAATTAAAGCCGTGACAGTCGAGAACATGAAGTGTCCAACATTTCACTCTTCATATTTACATTAGTGCATCATCCGGGTTTTAAAAGTGTGCTTTTTCTATTTGGAAAACACTATTTATACTAGAAAACGTCATAGAATAGTGCATAAGTATGCAAACTGGGAGTTTTTGTCCACTCTCATATTTTTCTGAAGATATTTATGAATATTAAATGTGATTCTGTGATGTTTGTGGTCAAAGGAAACTGCTGCTCTCATAGCATGTTACTGTGTGTGTAATCTAGATTAGATGTGACATCGGTTCATTATGAATGTGAACTGGGAAGCGTTTCAATACTGCCTCTTATTTCAGTTTCATGAGCACATCAGAAAATCTGAATTCACAGCATTAAAATGTCTTTAAAAGATAAACTGAGATGCATCTCCAAAAATTCCTTAGCACAAACATAAACAGATGCATATAAAAATTGTCATACCTTAAGAGTTTAGAGCTATAAATTAATTATTGCTATATGCAAATTAATTATTAATGTGCACTCAAAAATATTTATGCTTCTGGAATTGCATATACAATTTCGATCAATTTGGATTACAGTTTATCATACATAAACTAATAAACTTAATGTGATGCATATTTGTCAGTCATACATAAACGTATGATTTCTGCACTCAAAAAATCATATTATTAACTCTATTTGATTTGATTTTAATAATCATATTTTCAGGATGCATTTATTCAAATTTCTTAGAATCAGCAGAAATGATTTTCTGTGGAACAAGCAATATTCAATTAGTCAAAATGTATGAGATTTAAATGATTGATTGATAATAATAATAATATGAACCTGCAATAATAAAAATATAATATGCAATAATTATTGCATATTTAACAGTTTATTAGTGCTATTACAGAAATCTGATCTGTCTTACATATTAATTGATGTATAATTGATGCATCACATTACATTTATTAGTTTGTGCTGTAATCCAAATGGATGAAAATGTTACATGCTGTTCAAATACATACAGTAAATCTTAAATTCAGCCATAATATTGAGTGTGGAGCAGCTCAGAGAATATCTTACTCTGGTTTCTTGATCGATCTGAGCACATTTTAAGACTTTATTAAGGTTTGTTTCTCAGGAGAACCTCAGAATCACGAGTCTTCAGCAAAAGCTCTCATTACTGTCCGGGGAGAACGAACTGAGATATTAAAGAGATTTGTCTCAGTTTTCTTTCCCGCAGGCTGCTGATTCTGAAAGGGGAACTCTCGCCAAAATTGAACCTAGGTTCTTTTTGTTAATCTACCCGAGTCAAACTTTCGTGTAAAAGCATATTTAGAATGGAAACGCCACTTTTAAGATTGACCGTATTTTCGTTTTCGGTCAAAATGCCTTTTGAAGGGGAGAGCATGGGGCACTTCTATGATAGCATCAAAATCGCTATTTTTAAAACACTAATGCGGCCGACACAACATGAAACTGTGCTGGGAGTATCACCAGAGGCTCTACACATGAACACCAGCATTGACTACATTGCTCAAGTTTACTAAAGAGAAATGTTTTGAACAACTTACTAAAGCTGTTGTTCTTCCCGGCCGCCGGCATTTTGTAAGTCAAAAATAGTCGATCTGTATCACTGAATCATTTCAATATGGATTCATTCAGGTCAATATGGATTTTCACTAACGACAAAACAACAAATTATCCGTGAATTTATATGGAACTAAGCTTTAGGAGCTTCCCATCTTTACTCTCCTCATGTTACGTTGCATTCGGAGATCGTCTACTTTTGACTGACAAAAATTCCAGCCACCAACACTAACTGATAAAGTGAGTCGTACAAAACCTTTCTGTTTAGTAAACTTTGTGTACACAAACAATGTGGTCAATGCTGGAGTTCATGTGTAGAGCCGCTGGTGATACTCCCAGCACAGCTTCATGTTGTGTCGAGCCGCATTAGTGTTTTAAAAACAGCGATTTGATGCTATCATAGAAGTGCCCCGTGCACTCCCATTCAAAAGGCATTTTTAACGAAAACAAAAATACGGTCAAACTTAAAAGTTGCGTTTCCATCCTAATTATGCTTTTACACGAATGTTTGACCCGGGTAGATAAACAAAAAGAGCCTAAGTTCAATGTTGGCAACGGTTACCTTTTCATAAGTTGGAAGGCTTTAGTGGAGTATGAAACCGTTTACAGAGCGTGTGTGTGTGGATGTGTGTTCGTCAGGGTTCTAGAGAAGCGTCAGGAGAATGGCGAGACGATTGAGTTGTCAGCCGAGGGTCGTCCGGAGCTCCAGGAGGAGAAGGAGCTTCCGGTTGTGGACTGCACGTGTTTCGGCCTTCCCCGACGCTACATCATCGCTATCCTGTCCGGCCTGGGATTCTGTATCTCCTTCGGGATCCGCTGTAACCTCGGTGTGGCTGTGGTTAGCATGGTGAACAACCACACCGTCTATAGAGAAGGCAAGCCATACGTCGTGGTAAGTTGGATTTCAGAACTATTCTCACCGGATGCAAATTTGGTATTGTTCTCGAACCCTTAATGTCACTATATTTCCATTCAAAGTTGCGAATTTAACTTGTGCGCAAAATTGGAATATCACATTTGCGAATAAAGCAGCGTTTCCATCCAATGTGTTCAAGAAAACAAAATCGTCACTTCCTGGGATAAACTGTCGCTGCAATCAGTGAAGCCACTGTGGCTCTTTATTCCTCCTTCATAAATGACTTGCGTGTCAATAAAAGCTGTCATGATCTCTTGCGTTCGGATGCTGGTGTTTGAGAACGCAATCATGCGAGACGCTTCTGAGAGGGAATTAAAGGGGGGGTATAATGCTCTTTTCACAAGATGTAAAATAAGTCTCTGATGTCCCCAGAGTGTGTGTGTGTGAAGTTTTAGCTCAAAATACCCCACAGATATTTTTATATATCATGTTAAAGTCACTTTTTGAGGGTGAGCAAAAACACACCGTTTTGTGTCTGTCCCTTTAAATGCAAATGAGCTGCTGCTCCAGGCACAGGGGGCGGAGCTACAAGAGCTCGTGTCCTTTTACCTCACACACACACACACACACACATGCTCTGAAAATATCAAAATCTTTTAGCCTTTTATGTTCAAACCGGAGTCAGACAATGATGGAGAGACTCAAGAAGAAGTGACAACATGTAGAAGCAACAGGACATTTCTGAACGGTTAGTTGATGAATTTATGTAGATTATGTGTAGTTATCTTCTAGTCACTGATTAGCATATTCTGTCTTGATAATCTATAAATCGTGTTCCGGGGGCGGGGTTTATGTAAATATTAGGGTTGGTGATGTCACTGACCCGGCAGGAAGCTCGTGTCGTCTCTACCAGCCGTTTGTTGTAGTCCTTAAAAGCAATTTCTTTAAAAGCAAATATCTCCCTTTGCTTTGAACTTTGAGCGTTGTAACTTTGCAGATGTTGTTTATGATCAAACAGCAACATTACACACTAACTACAGTTAGAAAAGTCAAATCATAATCAACCACCTTTAAACCAAATCATCTGATGACAGACTTTAGCTCAGACGATCAAATCAACATTTGAGATGCTGTGATGTGATTGGTCCACTGGTTAGTCCTGTTATCCAATCACATTCTCAGTTGAGGCGAAGTCAAGGGAGTTTTTTGACATCGAGGGATTTATTCTGTAAATGTGTTTCCATCGTACATTACTAAATGCTGTGATGTTATTTTCCTCAAGATCTTGTGTTGTCAATGCAAGAGTCCAGCGCTCTGTAAAGTCTCCTCCAGCACGTCCCAAACACTGTCAATGAATTTAAGCTCTGGATTCATGTGTGGAAATGATTCTTCACAACCATTCTTTCACAATCTGAGCCTGATGAACCTGGACACTGTCATCCTGGAATATGAACATGATGTTCTTCATACATGATTGTTTCAGAAATGAAAAGCTACACACTCCATCAATTAGGGTTAGAAGAACTGCTGCCAAACATATAACATGTTAGAAACATAATAATCACTGCAATAATCATCCAATCATAGACTCTTAAACATTTGCATATTTAAAGTGACAGTGATTTATTTCTTTTGGCCAGTCAGTGTATTTCATGTGCATGTCTTCTAATCAGATCAAATGTATCCACCTCAATTGAGTGCTTATGTTTATATGCGCACTTTTAGACTTTATGCGCCTCCAGCGTTTATTATGCGATGTCCCTAAATGCAAAAAAGCATCTAATGTCGTCAGTTTACAATCTCATGTTTCATGTACAATTTCCACCCAACTAGATTTTCTGTCATTTTGTCATACAGTTTCAAACTCCACACAGTTGTTCATCAGATCCTTGTGTCCAGATAATCTTGCAATTACGCTGCTCAACTGATATTAAAAGATTTTTAGATATGACAAACTGTCTGTGTGTAATGAATTAGACATCAAACAGAGAGGCTGTATGTCAACATCACTTTACTCTTTACAGAGAGCACTTCACAAATGTTGACCAATAGGTGGCGCTGACACATAACTTACGTTGTATATTAGGACTGATTCTGCTCATAATCTTGGAGTTTGGCATTACATACAATCATGTTTGATGCAGAGCACATCGATTTTTTTATACATTTTAAAAGCAACATTAAAAACACAGAACCAAGTGTGCTTGTTACTTGCAGAAATGTAACACGACTTATTATTCATGAGTATTGAGTAAATTATAATGTGACACTTTTAAAAGTAACATTTCCCAACAGTGTTGCATACTGTGCAGTATTTACTCATTGCATACTAAAGTAGTAAAACATCATGCAACAATAAACAGTGTTACTCTACAATATTGTCACATGACTCAACTAGTTATTTTGCATTTTATTGTATTATTTCTGAATGCACATCAAATTATTTGGTGCATTTCATTAATAAAAGCAATATTACAATTTAAGGCAATGCCATCGTGTTATTGGAGGATTTCAGTATTGTTTTATGCATTCTGTTATTTTTAGTTCTTTAATATAATTTTTTTGATTATATTAAGTGTAGAAAGTGTGTGTGTTTCAGAAAGCTCAGTTCACCTGGGATCCAGAGACTGTAGGAATGATTCACGGATCCTTTTTTTGGGGATATATTGTCACTCAGATTCCAGGAGGCTTTATCTGTCAGAAGTTTGCAGCCAACCGGTCAGTCATGCAGTCTTTAAATCACAGCGCACACACACACACACGCACACACACACACACACACACACACGCACACACACACACACACACACACACACACACACACACACACACACACACACACACAGGTGTACACACACACACACACACACACACACACACACACACACACACACACACACACACACACACACACACACACACACACACAGGTGTACACACACACACACACACACACACACACACACACACACACACAGGTGTACACACACACACACACACACACACACACACACACAGGTGTACACACACACACACACACACACACACACACACAGGTACACACACACACACACACACACACACACACACACAGGTACACACACACACACACACACACACACACACACACACACACACACACACACACACACACACACACACACACACACACACACAGACAGACAAACACACACACACACACACACTGTTGATGATTCTCTCTCTCTGTTCCTCAGAGTGTTTGGCTTTGCAGTCGTGTCCACGTCTATCCTGAACATGATGATTCCCTCGGCAGCACGCGTGCACTTCGGCTGTGTGATTTGTGTGAGGATACTACAGGGGCTGGTGGAGGTGAAAGATAAAATTCTTTATATATACAGTATATTATATATCATAACTTTTCCCATGAGGAACACAAATGATATGATGCATTACTTTTACTGTGCAGTGTTGACTGACCTCTGCTTGTTCCTCTGGGTATTGTGTGACTGAAGCACAGATCGCTCGGGTTATAGTCTATGACATCATCTATTGTTATTGTCATTTCTGCTCAGGGTGTATCTTACCCAGCATGCCACGGGATCTGGGCCAAATGGGCCCCGCCTCTGGAAAGAAGCCGATTGGCCACAACTGCGTTCTGTGGTGAGGTCATTATTTTAGCTTAGCAGTTTAAAATCTGTGGAAAAGTGTCAGTAACCTTTAATCATTTCAATTATTGCTGCCTAATTATTGAGTATCTATAAGTAACAATAAATATCAAAATTATGAATAATATTATTATTATTATTATCATTAATTTTGTTTTTTTATTTTTATTCTAATATTAATTTGATATTTAATATTTTTTTATGAATAAATGTATAGTTTGCATAGATGTATGTAGAGTGTGTATGTGATTTGTTGTTTCTCAGGCTCATACGCGGGCGCTGTGATAGCCATGCCGTTAGCTGGGATTCTGGTTCAGTATTCAGGCTGGCCCTCAGTCTTCTACGTATATGGTGAGACACACACACACACACGCACGCACACACACACACACACACACACACACACACACGCACACACACACACACACGCACGCACACACACACTAATGTTGAAGCATGGTGCTGTTGGTGTTGTACATGTGTTCAGAGGTCTTCTCTTTTCTCCATCTCTCTGTCTCTCATCTTTCCTTCTCTCCATCTCTCCATCTCTCATCTTTCCTTCTCTCCATCTCTCTTCTCTCCATCTCTCTGTCTCTCATCTTTCCTTCTCTCCATCTCTCATCTTTCCTTCTCTCCATCTCTCCATCTCTCATCTTTCCTTCTCTCCATCTCTCATCTTTCCTTCTCTCCATCTCTCTTCTCTCCATCTCTCATCTTTCCTTCTCTCCATCTCTCTTCTCTCATCTTTCCTTCTCTCCATCTCTCCATCTCTCATCTTTCCTTCTCTCCATCTCTCCATCTCTCATCTTTCCTTCTCTCCATCTCTCTTCTCTCATCTTTCCTTCTCTCCATCTCTCATCTTTCCTTCTCTCCATCTCTCCATCTCTCATCTTTCCTTCTCTCCATCTCTCCATCTCTCTTCTCTCCATCTCTCATCTTTCCTTCTCTCCATCTCTCTTCTCTCATCTTTCCTTCTCTCCATCTCTCCATCTCTCATCTTTCCTTCTCTCCATCTCTCCATCTCTCCATCTCTCATCTTTCCTTCTCTCCATCTCTCTTCTCTCCATCTCTCATCTTTCCTTCTCTCCATCTCTCCATCTCTCTTCTCTCCATCTCTCATCTTTCCTTCTCTCCATCTCTCTTCTCTCATCTTTCCTTCTCTCCATCTCTCTTCTCTCCATCTCTCATCTTTCCTTCTCTCCATCTCTTATCTTTCCTTCTCTCCATCTCTTATCTTTCCTTCTCTCCATCTCTCCATCTCTCTTCTCTCCATCTCTCATCTTTCCTTCTCTCCATCTCTCTTCTCTCCATCTCTCATCTTTCCTTCTCTCCATCTCTTATCTTTCCTTCTCTCCATCTCTCCATCTCTCTTCTCTCCATCTCTCATCTTTCCTTCTCTCCATCTCTCCATCTCTCTTCTCTCCATCTCTCATCTTTCCTTCTCTCCATCTCTCTTCTCTCCATCTCTCCATCTCTCTTCTCTCCATCTCTCATCTTTCCTTCTCTCCATCTCTCCATCTCTCCATCTCTCATCTTTCCTTCTCTCCATCTCTCCATCTCTCTTCTCTCCATCTCTCATCTTTCCTTCTCTCCATCTCTCCATCTCTCCATCTCTCTTCTCTCCATCTCTCATCTTTCCTTCTCTCCATCTCTCTTCTCTCATCTTTCCTTCTCTCCATCTCTCTTCTCTCCATCTCTCATCTTTCCTTCTCTCCATCTCTTATCTTTCCTTCTCTCCATCTCTTATCTTTCCTTCTCTCCATCTCTCCATCTCTCTTCTCTCCATCTCTCATCTTTCCTTCTCTCCATCTCTTATCTTTCCTTCTCTCCATCTCTTATCTTTCCTTCTCTCCATCTCTCCATCTCTCTTCTCTCCATCTCTCATCTTTCCTTCTCTCCATCTCTTATCTTTCCTTCTCTCCATCTCTTATCTTTCCTTCTCTCCATCTCTCCATCTCTCTTCTCTCCATCTCTCATCTTTCCTTCTCTCCATCTCTCTTCTCTCCATCTCTCATCTTTCCTTCTCTCCATCTCTTATCTTTCCTTCTCTCCATCTCTCCATCTCTCTTCTCTCCATCTCTCCATCTCTCCATCTCTCTTCTCTCCATCTCTCATCTTTCCTTCTCTCCATCTCTCTTCTCTCCATCTCTCCATCTCTCCATCTCTCTTCTCTCCATCTCTCATCTTTCCTTCTCTCCATCTCTCTTCTCTCCATCTCTCATCTTTCCTTCTCTCCATCTCTCTTCTCTCCATCTCTCATCTTTCCTTCTCTCCATCTCTCTTCTCTCCATCTCTCATCTTTCCTTCTCTCCATCTCTCCATCTCTCTTCTCTCCATCTCTCATCTTTCCTTCTCTCCATCTCTCTTCTCTCCATCTCTCATCTTTCCTTCTCTCCATCTCTCTTCTCTCCATCTCTCCATCTCTCTTCTCTCCATCTCTCTTCTCTCCATCTCTCCATCTCTCTTCTCTCCATCTCTCTTCTCTCCATCTCTCCATCTCTCCATCTTTCCTTCTCTCCATCTCTCTTCTCTCCATCTCTCCATCTCTCCATCTCTCTTCTCTCCATCTCTCATCTTTCCTTCTCTCCATCTCTCTTCTCTCCATCTCTCATCTTTCCTTCTCTCCATCTCTCCATCTCTCTTCTCTCCATCTCTCATCTTTCCTTCTCTCCATCTCTCTTCTCTCCATCTCTCATCTTTCCTTCTCTCCATCTCTCTTCTCTCCATCTCTCATCTTTCCTTCTCTCCATCTCTCTTCTCTCCATCTCTCATCTTTCCTTCTCTCCATCTCTCCATCTCTGTTCTCTCCATCTCTCATCTTTCCTTCTCTCCATCTCTCTTCTCTCCATCTCTCTTCTCTCCATCTCTCCATCTCTCTTCTCTCCATCTCTCTTCTCTCCATCTCTCCTCTCCTTCTCTCTTCTCTCCTTCTCTCTTCTCTCCATCTCTCTTCTCTCCATCTCTCTTCTCTCCATCTCTCTGGCTGCAGGTAGCTTTGGGATCTTCTGGTATCTGTTCTGGGTTCTGGTGTCCTACGAGAGTCCGGCGGCTCATCCGACCATCACGGCGGAGGAGAGGAAGTACATCGAAGACGCCATCGGGGAGTCAGCTGGCCTCTCGAACCCGGTGACGGTACGAACACACACGAGCGCACGTTTATAAACACGGATGATAGAAGCTCGTGCAGCTTGAGGACCATCTCTCTCCTTCTCCACAGAAATTCAACACTCCATGGCGTCAGTTTTTCACATCGATGCCCGTGTACGCCATCATCGTGGCCAACTTCTGCCGGAGCTGGACCTTCTACCTGCTGCTCATCAGTCAGCCGGCGTACTTCGAGGAGGTGTTTAAGTTTGAGATCAGCAAGGTGAGAGAAGTCCTCCTATCAGAGCTGAAGTCTCAGTTCTCCTGAGAAACACACATCTAGAGTTACAGAAGACATCGCAGCCGTACCTCAGAATCATAATATTGTTCATATTCTGATTAGTCAGTGTTGTGTATTCAGCCTTCATAATGATGATGATAGTAATAATACATTTAAAAACAATAAATATGATTATTACTCTTATTATGAACACTGAATATAATACTTTTTCATAATAATAATTAATAATATGAAAACAACAATAAATATTTTATGAACATTGAATAATAATAATAATATTGTGATTAATCAGTGTTCATAATAATAAAAACAAAAACAGTAAATATTATTGTTATCATGAACACTGAATATAATAATAATAATTATGACAACAACAAATATTTTTATGAACATTGAATAATACTAATAATATTTTGATTAGTCATTGTTGGTTATTCCGTATTCATAATAATAATAATTGTTGTTTTGCTTAGTGTGGGTTATAATATTTATTAATAATAATAATAATAATTGTTGTTATTATTAATAATATGATAATAAAAATAAACATTTTATTTTTATGAACATTAAATAATAATAATAATCAATAGTATTATAATAATTGCTTGGTGTGGGTTATAATAATAGTTATTTTGCTTAGTATGGGTTAAAATGTTCATAATGATAATAATTATTATAATAATTGTTATTATTTTTGTTAATAATATAATAATATCACTTTTTTTTTCATGACCATTAAAAAATATATATTTTGATTAGTCTGTGTTATTTAAGGAGAAGTTCACGTCCCTGTTGTCTGTGTTTAGGTCGGGATCGTGTCTGCTCTTCCTCATCTGGTGATGACCATCGTCGTGCCGATCGGAGGACAGCTGGCCGACTACCTGAGGACTCACAACCTGATGACCACCACTAACGTCAGGAAACTCATGAACTGTGGAGGTAAAGCCTAGAATATATAGATATAGATATATAGATGTATATGCTTATCCATTCCTCTATTCAATGAGTAACGTACACAGTCTGGATGCTGCTATAAATGAGACATCTGAAGTGTGTGTGTGTGTGTAGGTTTCGGGCTGGAGGCCACGTTTCTTCTGGTGGTGGGCTTCTCACACACGAAGGGAGTCGCGATCTCGTTTCTTGTGCTTGCTGTCGGGTTTAGTGGTTTCGCCATCTCAGGTGAGATCATGCACTGGCTTGCACAGCGATCAAAGGTGACAGTAAAGACATTTATAATGTTCAAAAAATATTTCTATTTCAAATAAATGCTGTTTTTTTTTTTACTTTCTGAAAATATTGCATCACGATTTTCACCAGAATATGCAGCAGCAGAACTGTTTTCAACATTGATAATAAGCAGAAATGTTTCTTGAGCAGCAATTATGAATAAATAAATAAATAAATATATATATATATATATATATATATATATACAGTATTTATATTTTAATTTATATACAAATTTATTAATACAATTATTAATTAAGTTTATTAATTTATAAAGCACATTTAAAAACAACAGATGTTGAAACCAAAGTGCTGTACAACAAATAAATAATAGGATAAAATTATAGGATATATTATTACAAATTATTTAAATTATTATTTATGAAGTAAAACATTTTTTTTTAATTGTTATTTTACTGGGGGGAAAAATGCATCACGGTTTCCACAAAAATATGCACTATCAGACTAGTTTTCAGCATTGATAATTAGGGATGGGAACCGAGAACCGGTTCTTCTTTAGAACCGGTGCCCAGTGAATCGATTCCTTTGAACCGTTAGCATGCCTGCTTAACGATTCCGCTTATCGGTTCCGCTCGTTCAAATGTGACACGACGTTACACACGTGCTGCGTTGTTTTGGTTCAGAATGTAGCAAACACTATGAGAAAACATGGCATCGAGTCAGAAGCGCTCTGACCGCGTCCTAACTACATGCGACGCGACGGTGCGACACGTGATAAAAAGTATAATTTTCCATGTTAATCAAAGTTTAACCAGCCGCAACACGCAACGATTCTTTTTGAAACGGATCCTATTTTACTGCGACGTCGCGCTGGAACAACAATCTCAAAGTGTGGCAATGATAATATCAGGTACTATTTATGTGCTTTATTTAATGTTAAAAGCGTGTATAATGTGACTGAATATCATTTAGTGCTCCCAGCTTTGTAGCTGTAAAAACAGCAATGGCTAAGTCACATCAGATCTTGAAATTAAACAAATGGAAACAAAAACGTTCAAAATGTGAATAAAACTTGTGTATTATTTGACAAAGTTTGTTTTAGTAACTCAATAGCCTAATCCAAATGAGCACTGTTAATATTCCAAAAGGCACAAGCTCTTCCTTAACTGTTTTCAGTCTGTGTTTTTTAGTTTTTATGGCACATAAATGGCAGTTTTATAAAAAAAATTTGTCCGGACCAATGAATGTGAAAATTATCAATTTGATCAGATATTAAAGCGAGTTAATACAAACAAATTTGTACTTAATTCCTCACCCCAATAAGAATCGATAAGAGAATCGATAAGGAATCGGATCGATAAGCAATATCGATAATGGAATCGGAATCGTTAAATTCTTATCAATTCCCATCCCTATTGATAATAATCATAAATGTTTCTCGAGCAGCAAATAATTAATGTAATGATGCTGAAAATCCAGCTTTGATCACAGGAATAAATTACACTTTACTATATATACACATAGAAAACAATTATTTAAAATTGCAATAATATTTCACATTTTTACAGTATTTTTGATCAAATAAATAAAGCCATGGATTTCTTTTGAAACAATAAAAAAATCTTCCCAACCCCAATGTCTTCATACTTTTCTTTTCCACCTTCAGGGTTCAATGTGAATCATTTGGACATCGCTCCCCGCTACGCCAGTATTCTGATGGGCATCTCTAACGGCGTGGGCACGCTCTCTGGCATGGTGTGCCCGCTGATCGTTGGTGCCATGACCAAAAACAAGGTATTATTGCCCCTTAAACCACAGACACAGAGGGAAGGAGTGTGTTGTGCTGACAGTCTGTTCCTGTTTGTGTTTAAAGCTTATAATATTGACAGAGATCACGTGTCATGTCCCATCTCTCTGGCTTCCTGTCAATATATAACAGCTTCTTTTTTCTGTTCATGCACATCATCCCTTCTCTTCTTTCTCACATTAGGGTTAGGTTGCACATATAATCTGAATATAATACACTTGCACATACATTATCTGAAATGTTATGGTGACACATGCACAGATATCTCTACACACACATGAACATGCGTTCTTGTCCTGTGTATTTCTCTCTGTAGACGCGGGAGGAGTGGCAATATGTGTTTCTCATTGCTTCACTTGTTCATTATGGTGGAGTTATCTTCTACGGTGAATATTTCTGTCCATTTCCTTCCATCCATCTCTGTCTAGTTGTGCATATGTAATATTTATAGTTATTGATCAAAATTCATTTTGCTGTATTTTGTTGTGTGTGTAATATTTGTGGCTCGTTGGATTAAAGGCTGAATCTCATGACAAAAATGTCTGGTTTAAAAAAAATATATTTTCTACAAATATTTTTAAATTAATATTTTTTTATTTGATTAAATTAAATGTAAAAAAAATTATGTTATTTATTCAGTAATAATCCTCATGTCATGTTTAAATGTATTAAAATTAATAATTGTATATATATATATATATATATATATATATATATATACTGTTTATACATGCATACATATATATATATATATATATATATATATATATTTATATATATATATAAATATATTCAAATTTATATATACATTCATTAATAAAAATAAATAAATTATAGGATAAAAAATCATGTTTGTGCGGTCCTAAAAATAGACATTCAGACAATTTTTTCTTTGGATTTTATGACATTTTATGACTATTTTTGTGAGATTCATTTTAATAATTCAAATTAAGTATTGAGTATTCAAATAATTGTATTAATTAATTATATATATACTGTATATACATGCATACATATATTTATATATATATATATATATATATATTCAAATTTATATATACATTCATTAATAAACATAAATAAATTATAGCATAAAAAAAATCATATTTGTGCGGTCCTAAAAATAGACATTCAGCAATTTTTTCTTTGGATTTTATGACTATTTTTGTGAGATTCATTTTAATACTTCAAATTAAGTATTGAGTATTCAAATTAATAATTGTACATTTTGACATTTTATGACTATTTTTGTGAGATTCACTCGAAAGCCCTTCTTTATGTTCTAAAGTCCGCATAAATCATAGTGATGATGTCACTGCTGATGCGTTTCAGGTCTGTTTGCGTCGGGAGAGAAGCAGTCGTGGGCGGAGCCAGAGAACACGAGTGAGGATAAATGCGGTATATTGGGAGAAGACGAGCTAGCGGACGAAACGGAGGAGCTGTACCGCTCAACGGGAGGGGGCGGCGGCTACGGAGCAACTATCCAATCAGGTGACCCCAATGGGGCGGGGACTGGAGGGGGCGGAGCCGGAGGAAGCTGGGCCTCAGACTGGGACAAAACAGAGGAGTACGTCCAGCCTGTCGGCACGAATAGCTTCCTATACGGAGGAGAGGAGGATAGGGGACTGACCGAATGATGGGCTCAGAGATCAAGAGTAAAGCTGGAAGAGGACGGGTGGAAAACAAGGACTGACTATTCCTCCCGTGCAGAAACTGAGTGGTTTTGACCCAAACTAAAAAAAAACATCATAATTAACATCAAACCTTTCTAGTGATATCACATAGAGTCAGCAGAAGTGTGTGTGAGAGTGTGTGTACGTGTCGGTTTGAGTGCATGTGGACGTTTACCAGGGTACGAAACCGGCTGATCTACGTGACCAGTCAAACGTGTGGATGTCGAGTGTGTCCATACTTCTGACTTCTGCTCATGTATTTTAGCTCGTGATCATCAAGGTTTTGACAGTATTACTGTTATGAGATATTACTGCCATTCTGCCTAAATTGTGACAATCATGAAACTGTGTGTAAACGGTGATACTCACATATGAAATAGATGTTCCAATCCACTTTGGCAGAACAACTAAAGTATAATTTCAATTAAAAACAAGATTTAGAGAATTGATCTCATGTGCCAATACTGTGAGGTGTGTTTAGTATTGGTCTCATGTAGACAAATACACATTTGAAGGCTAGTGATATAAACTTATAGCAGTGTTGACACTTCGTTTTTGATAGCTAATTCTCTTTAACGATTAATTTTTTGATCTTTAATTTGTATTTTTTTAATGTATTTAATCTGTAGCCATAGTTAAGTTGTATTAATTCATTCTATTGAAGGAATATTTAGCATTCAATAAAAGTCCATCTCTATTTACAGTGTTTGTGGCACTATATTAGCACTAAAAATTGTTTTTTTTTAATTGAGTGACACAATTGACATTAACCCACAAATGTTGTCAATAGAGCTTTTTTATTGAGACAAAAACATTCCTTTAATTTCTAATTTGTTTAATTAAAACATCATATTCAGCCTTTACTTTTTTATTCTAAGTCGGACAAAAGCGATGCCAAGCGCTGACCGCTAGCGTGGAGCAACACGAACACCATGCTGTCGAAAGATTGCACATATAGCCGAGAGAGGGACCAGAAGAGATGAGATGATCCTGCAGGCTCGTCACAGGATAATTGAAACGAAATAACACAGTTTAACTGAAATTATCGGCACTTCCTCTCTTTCTCCTCAGCATGGCACTTGACATTTTCAATATACTCTTATTTACTCGCACATCAGAATATTAAAGGGAAAGTTCACCCAAAAATTCAAGTTTCGTCATTTACTGACCCTCGTCATGTCATCCCAAACCTAAATTACTTTATTTATTCAGAAGAATATCTGGCACTTTGGATAAAAGGAGTCGCTTATGACAAAATGTCTCGGGGTAATTTTTTTTTTCATCCCAAAATTAAAATGAACAACTAAAAAAACAGAACCTCAATTTTGCATATAAGAAAATTATTATTTTTTCTTCTAAAAACATTTTATTAATTTATTCTATCTTTTTTGTAACACTTTACTTGAAGGGGTGCGCATAAGACTGACAGGATACATGTTATGAATATGAAGGAGGTTTTTGCATGTTTATGACAACTGTCATTAAGTGCCATTCGCTCAATTATGACATTTTTAATGCAAATATGACATTGTTTGAGAAGTCTTTGTTATGACAACTTGACATAAACCAATACATCATAACCTGTCAGTGTCTTTGTCATGACAACTTGACATAAACCAATACATCATAAGCTGTCAGTGTCTTTGTCATGACAACTTGACACTACCAAGACAACACAACCTGTCATAAATATGTCATAAACATGACATAGCAGATTAATTATCAAACTTATGAAACCACTTAGCTTTATGGGTTAACATCACATTAAACTGTCATGTGGTTGGTTTTGATTGGCTGTCATGAGGACATTATAACATTTTAATGACAAATTACATTTGTACCACTGTAGTTGAGGTCAAGAAAAACATTCATAACAGTCATACTGGCCTCATGACAGCCAATGTCAAAACCAACCACATGACAGTTTACTGTAATGTTATTAACCCATAAAGCACATATTTTTGATAGCTTATGTTGTCTTAGTAGTGTCAAGTTGTCATGACAAAGACACTGACAGCTTATGATGTATTGGTTTATGTCAAGTTGTCATAACAAAGACATCTCAAACAATGTCATATTTGCATTAAAAATGTCATAATTGAACGAATAACACTTAATGAGTTGTCATAAACATGCATAAAACCTCCTTCATATTCATGACGTGTCATGTGAGTCTTATGCACTCCTTCAAGTAAAGTGTTACCTTTTTTTCTTAATAAAATGAGTAAATCAGCGTGAATCAATTCCTATCATGCTGTAGTACACATGTCATTTTAATAATTTAATAATATATTTCATAATCATTATTCATATATTTCAAGTGTGTTTGTATAGTTTGCAAACCCCTTATACATGTCGGAAATATCATTGCTTTTATGATGAAAGTGAACGTTGATTTGAGCTCCAAACTTTTCATAAAACATCCTGAGACTTTGAACATGGTGTGTGAGTCACATGACCTGCTGTTATGATGCTTTATGGTTCTCTCAGTCCTGATTCATTATAATTGCGTGAGCGTGTTTTGTGCTCCACAGAAGAAAGAAGATCATTCAGGTTTGGAACGACATGAGGGCGAGTAAATGATGACACAATTCACATTTTTGGGTGAATTATTCCTTTAATATAAATCAAGAAGCAGATCCCATAGAAATGAAGTGATATTTCTGTGGTTCTCTCTCTGAATAATTAAGGTAATATAGTCACTTATGATGAAATCTCTCTGTAGAAGGACATTCTTGTAACACATCACTGCGGTTTGTGTCTTTTCCTTTCTTTCTGTTTCTTGGGGTTTGTTTCCTACGTACTTGTTCTATGTTGTGAAATGTGAATGTATAAAAAAAACTTGTGATAAAGCAACTTGTACGATTAAACTTTATTATTGTGATTATTATTATTATTGCTGCAGTTCAAACAGAGACTCAATGTCAGAATCCTAATCTACAGCATATTAAAACTACTGCTATATCGTTATTTGTAATGTAAATGTATTTCTACATACATTATTCATTTATATGAAATAGTTATTAGATACTTAAAATAATATTTTTTTGTGAGTGTGTATATTTACAGTAGTATGTATTCTGGGAGTTCTTGATCTGCATTTGGGATTCACATTTATAATATCTGGTGTATTATTGTAGTGATAATGCATCAGAAGTGGAGTTATGAAGGGATCAGTTTCTGCGATCCATAAATGGTGGTCAAACTAAAGATGTATGTCAGTAAGTAATGAAAACCACAGTTTCAACTTTGAACAGAATTATAAAAATATACTATACAAGGAACAAGTGTATAATCACAGGAGAAATTGGCAACCAGTGTTGCATAACCAGAAAACCAAAGCAATCCTGTAGTGACCTCTCGAGGTTTATAACCAGCAAACCTGGATTTGATGCTGGGCACCAGTTTGCCTTTTAGTGGAGAGTCACTGAACTACAGTTGCACAGCAAGTAAAAGTTTATTGCTGCATACAGTTATAATTTTGATGATACATTTTGATATACATATTTAATTAAACAAGCAGAAAATGCATTGCTTTTTAATAGTCTGAGCAAGTTATTAAACATAAATAAACAACAGTGCAAATGCAAATACATCAATGTCCCCTTCTAACAGTGGCGGTCACTCTCCTGAGCATCTCCACGTATCCCAAAGGTGATACATTTCACTAGCAGTTTGATATTATAGTCGTGATATTCATTATATTAAAGGGATGAAATGAAAATTGGCTCATGATTTATGCCGTTCAAGTGCGCTGCGGTTTCATAACGTGCTGACGTTTACCTCAAGCGTGAAGTCATGACCGAGTGTGACCGTTGGCCGGAAGGGATGAAAGAAAAATAATAAAGTTTAAAATAATCATATTTTTCTCTCACACACCTTTTATTAAGCTTCAGAAGACATTGATTGGTCAGCTTGGGTCGTTTGGATTACTGTAGTGTTCACTTTGTGTGGTTTTCGAGGAGTCGACTTTGGAGGTTCATGCATTGTATTTGCAAATGTAAATGACGTGAGAATTTAACGGAGGCTATTATAACTTAATTTATTTAAACATTAAATGTTGAAGAAGAGGTTGAGTATAAATGAATATGAAATATATTGCATATACATTTTGCAAAATCGAGCTACGGACACTGAATGGCTTTTCTCGGCTAAATATAACGTTACTTGACAAGCAGTTTTATTGAGATCTTTTCATGCTTGAAAGTGATTACATGAGACATGAAACATTTCGGCACGTTGTGCTGTATCTTTCAACATACCTTCTGATGTTCATTCATGTGTATGCTATAACAAGAACTGGAGTAGGCTGTGTCAGAAAAGAAAGACTCAAAAATATTTATAGAAAATGTACCCATTTAAACTTGTTTTTATTATTCAGTTTGGGTAAACGTATATGGTGTTAATATATATATATATAGAAAATAAATATTTGTGTGTGCCTTAAAAGTGGTTAGAATTTTTTTTATCGGAATCGGCTAAAATCGGTATCGGCAGGTCAAACTCAATCGGAGATCGGAATCGGCCTAGAAAATTGTAATCAGTGCATCTCTAATCGGAAGTCAAAATGAGAATTGATTACTGGTAAATAGTAATGTGGTGCTTTTTCTTCCAGGTTCTTTCATCCTTTTTCTTTGCTTGTTTGTTTCTTCTCCTGTTTTCCATTGTTACACCAAATTCTGTGGATTTTACGTCCATTTTAAGGATTTAGTTGAATTTTCCTATTGGAAGTTGTGGTGCCGTGTGACGTATGGGCTCACTAGCCACGCCCCCACACGAGCTCGCGCGGCAGAGGAGGAGATTATTTGCTTTGTAAGAATATTCATGTCTCTAATATTATTTATAAACATTTTAAAATGACTGAATATAAGACTGTAATTGTAAACGATAACACATATATATATACTATATATATTTTGCCCTCGGTTCGTCCCCCCTGTCTCTGCTGGGCTCTGCCCATTTTCCAGCGTTTTTCAAATATTGCCAGTGGATGGAGTTAGGCTCTGACCAGGTTACCCTTTAAAGATTCGTTCAAAATGACCGTTCATGACCGACCCATCATTATTCTCCAGGTCCCATTGTGTGGTACACCTCCTCCTGCCTCGTAACCCACCTCAGCCCTGTCCTTGCTCTCGGAGTTGGACTTGATTGAAGTCTCCACCTGTCCACCTGTTAGTCGCCGGAAAACTCATTCCTCCGCGTTTCCTGCGCCTCAGCGCGACCACCACGATCAGCCCGATCAGCACCGCGATCAACACCCCGAGGACCATCAGAATCGCAGCCATCATGATGGGCAGCACATTTACAGACTCTGACTCTGCTTGTGCGAGAAAGGAGGAGAATGCATTTTCTAATGCAAAAAAAAAAAAGAAGTGGTGAAGTAAGAATTGGAAGTGACTAGTTCATTATGAGTAATGTCAACATTAAAATGCACTGAAAATGGAAGTGTTCATTCAGTTTTGTGTGCAAACTGGGTGTAGCCGATACTTTGAGAACCGTTTCTGCTGTTGATTACCACATAAAATAATTTAGACTCGTCTCTCAGCTTACAATAACAAATGTTTTGTTTTTTTGGCAGGTTATTATCGTTAAACTAAAACCTGAAATTAAGTAATAGCTGAAATTAAAGGGCACCTATTATGACATTTAAAATGTTCCTAATGTTGTTTAGGGAGTCCCCAACAACAGTTTTACGTGCATACAATGTCAAAAAAACACTTTGGTTTTCGTATAATATGCATTTATTTTTACCTGATTTGGTCACCGACTCCCAAATGATTCGTTCAACGACACGTTTTTCCAAACCCCTCCTTTGCGCGGCGCTAATCTGCGATTGGTCAGATGACCCAGCAGTATTTACAGAGATAATACTTATTGTTTAACACGGAGTACAATGATGCTTTTATCAATTAAATCGTGTTATAATAATGATTATAGTCCACTGCTTTGTAGTTTGTAGTAAAAAACTAAAAATAAGATAAAGAATTTAGCGAGCATAGCCCAGAGTTCATATTGTAAAAGCACAATCAGTCTTTGTTTGCATTAGCCCGATGCATAAACATAACGTTTTTACAAAAAAAAAAAAATGCAGTTACGTTACTATGAGGTATTACTCTATTCATTAAGACAACTCCGAAAACAACGACAAACACTTCACATATCTCAATACAATTGTCATTGAAGACCTAGAAGCTAAACGGTGCTTACACAACAAACAAAATAATTATTAAGCATGCTACATAAAACATAAATGCAACAATTATTAATAACACTTACAGGTTGTGATACGGAGGAGGAAGCTGATGCAAATACACTTGGAACTGAACCTTCCTTCAATATCAGCCAGCTCGCGAATCCAAGTTTGATTGCATTTAAAAAGCAATCGTCTTCAAAATGGCGCGAACAAAGCACAAGGCTCGGACTAATACTTCTGTGGTATAGTTGTATATATGAATTGTAGCCACTTAGTCTTCAAATGCTCCTCCTCGGGCAGATGAAAAAAGTTGGCTTTTGAGTCGCACTTCAGAACACAGCGTCTCGTCGCCATGATATTTTCCCTGGGCTTGGAGCGCAATAAGTGGGCGTATCGTATTCAAATAACTTGACAAGTTGACGTCATCTAGTCAAAGAAAAAGCTTCGGTCTTCTAACGATTCATAAAAATGACTCAGAGTCGACTCTTACTTTTGAAAGACAATAACTTTATATACGGTGCACTTTCATATTTCAAACTTTGCAGGATGTTTTTGTTCACTTAGATCTATGTTACACACTACATGAAAGGTACATTTCAAAATTCCATAATAGGTGCCCTTTAAGTAGTTGAGATTTTACTTATTTTATTTCAATTAGTTGCCAATTTCAACATTTCAAATTTTCATTAAGTTTCAGTTGAAGCAATAAAATTACAAAAAAAAAGTAAATAAAAAACCTAATAAAAAATAAATAAACTATAAAACAAAACTAATTCAAAATATGAATCAAAACTATAACAGAATATTAATTATACTAAAATAACACTGGCTTATGGAGATGAAGTCTAAGTAGCGTGTGTGTGTGTGTGTTTGTGTGTGTGTATGTATGTATGTGTGTGTGTGTGTATGTATGTGTGTGTGTGTGTGTGTTTAGGTACCTTTGTAGCTGTAAATGTTGCTGAAACGGGAGAAACCTTTCCCACACTCCATCCGGCAGCTGTACAGTCCTTCTTTCTCCACGGTAATACTGTCTGTGTTTTCAGGCAGTCTTTCGCGTGCAAATGAGTCATTAAGAAGTGTGCGATACCAGCAGTAGGTCTTGCAGTCGTCAGGACAGTCTCTACAGAAACACCTCAGACTCGGAGAAGATGTTGAATCCACTGTAGTAGCAGGAGGTCCACCTGTACCACACACACGCACGCACACACACACACACACACACACACACACACACACATAACTGATATATTCATACATATCTAATTTGTACTGCAAACATACTTAGTGTAAAGTATTATTATATATAAATATTGCTTACATATATTATTTATTTATATTAGTATTATTGTTATTATTATTAATGTAATCCCACTTCTTCTTCTTCTTCTTATTATTATATAGTACCACATGATGTTCTAACATACACCTTAAGGTGCTACTTGGACACGTCATCAGTGATGAACCCGGTCAACAGGTGTTTCGGGTCTTAAATCAACAGACACCCTCGCCCGGGCGACCCTGCCGGGGGTGATCAGTCCCCGGCCTGTGTCCAAGTGGCATGCTACTCCACGGATCTCCCCTCCGGATCCACAGCCATCGTGAGGCTTTTTCGGCAGCCTCAGTGATGTTCTTTATGGCTCGCCTGCACAGTTGACCTTTAACTCCAAGGATTTTGAGTGTTCGGAGCAACGACTGTCCAGCAAAGCCCCGGCATCCGACCTTCACTGGCTCACTGCGTGCTTTCCAGCCGCCGCTCCTGCACTCCTCCACCAGCTCCGCATACTTGGCTCTCTTGCGCTCATTTGCCTCCTCCAGTCTGTCTTCCCAGGGGACCGTAAGCTCCACTATGACCACCTGCCTGGTTGACTCAGATGTTATCACCACTCGGGAACTTGAGCAGCCTTCCCAGGTCCACTTGAAGGTGCCAGTCTCTTTCGGTTACTGATGGAATTTGTGACCCCTCCAAGGTAAAGCGGAACCAATCGGCCACTTTGCCTTTCTTTAAAACCAGGGACCTGAACTTGGCTGGCTTAAAGCTCATCCTTGCCCATAGGATGAGGCGTTGGAGCCCCTGAAGAAGCCATCTGCATCCTGGAACTGAAGCTGGTCATCCATGAAGGCTCTTATGGGTGGCTGCCGAGTACCAGATCTAGACATGACATACATATAATACTGTATATGTATGACACTCTTACATATACAGTATTCAGGAATGCCATGGCACCATGTCCAAAAAATACTTTCTAGTTCTAGTACTATCTAGTAGTGGTTGTGTATAAATGAAGCGTGAGGTGAGGTGTTATTGTAATGATTACCTATAACCTTTAACTCCTGGACATCAGAATCTCCTTCCTGCTGGGCAGCTCCTGGACTGATGTGGCTGTACCTGTAGGTGGCGTGACATCTGTACTCTCCGGTATCATCGTGTGTGGCGTTGGTGATGATGTAAGTGTCTTCCACGGTTGCGATTGACTTATTATTCTTAAAGAATTCAGCCTTTTCTGCTTTCCCATTCCAGACTCCACAGCTGAGAGCCACACTCTCCCCCACCAGTGCAGGACCGGCTGGAGGATCCAACATCACCCTGAGCGCTGACACACACACACACACACACACACACACACACACACACACAGGTCAGACATCCATCATCCTCTGCTGCAAGAACCTCATGCTTCAGTTAAAAATCCCATCATATTGAAGATGGCTTTGAATTTATATACTGATGACATCATGTTGCCCTAACAGGTGTATTCAAATTTCTGTCCAATCAAATGCTTTCTAGAATAAGAGACCCTCATGCAACCAAGCAGCAAATCTGACATAAACTACAGGCTATTGGCTGTTTAAGAAAAAGGGATTCAACAGGAAATGTCAGCACTGGAAAAAAAAAATCTTTGAATTTTAATCTATAATTCTCAACTTTGTCTTTGTGATGCAAATGAGTAAATAGTTGTAAATGCAGTATACATGAGTATAGAGCTATAAACCCTGGTCTTAGAGAAGTGTTAGACTTTATATTGAGGTCTGACTTTTATAGACTTTGGTGTTTTGGCAAGTCTGAGCTCAGTTTGAGCTGTTGTTGAGGTGACAGATGTGAGGCGTCTTTTTCTCAACATCTGAGAATCAGTTCCCATTTGCTCTCCAGTCTGGAAGCCATTGATATTTAGAGGATATTGTTTGTAATTTTTGAAAAACTGATTCAAGGAGTCAGAAATCCTTAATCTAAACCAGAGAACATGGTCTATTACTTGACTATTACATTCAGATTTAATTATTGTGAAAATTCAATATACTCTGACATCTCTTGCTTAACATGTGTAGAGCCTGTAAGACTGATGGGAACTAGCTGGCAACTTGTGATCAGGAAAAAAAGTTATAGGAAAGTCAGTGGGATCCAATGTTGTTTTGGATCCCATTAAATTGAATTGAATTGCATGGACACAGATAATCTACAAATCATGGAACTACATGAAAGAAGGAAGGAGTCACCTGTCATTTTCAGCGTCACTGCATTGCTTCGTCGTGTACCGTTCCTGCACCAGAAAGTGGCTCTTTTTGCCTCTTTAAATTCTGCAAAGATCACAGCCGTCTTCTTCCCCTTATTAACAGTGGTTCCTAGCCTGAAGCCGCTCTCTCCCCGCAACGCAAAACAGTTCCAGCCATCCGGATCATCTTCCACCTGCAGCACCAGGTTTTTTCCACTAACTCTGTGCATCACAGCGCCACCTATAGATGGAGAGAGCTGAGCGTGAGGCTCCAGCTCTGAGAGAGAGAGAGATGATGAGAAACAGCAGGAGGAACAGAGGATCGTGAGGGAACGTTTAGAGTTAGTTAGGATGGTGTTCATACGTTCGACAGTGAGTATATACGGCTCGCTCTTCGATCCGCCACGCTCACATTCGTACTTCCCGTTGTTTTTTGATGTCACTGCAGTAACAAGCATTACAGAATCCTGATGTGATTGTGGATCTCCATTAATGAACCATTTTATCGGTCCATGCCCTCCTTTACAGATCAGAGTGACGTCATCTCCAACAAACACAGCTGGGAACCTCGGCAGGAGAGACACTGAGAGAAAGAAAACAGACGCGTAAGCAGAGGTAGACAAAAACACAACTTCCTTACTTGAGTAAAAGTACAGATACTACTAGTCAAATATTACTCCATTACAAGTAAAAGTTGTAAAGACCAATTTTTACTTAAGTAAAAGTAAAGAAGTACTCGTTTTTAAAAGTACTTAAGTATCAAAAGTAAAAAGTAAATGTCAATGCATTGTTTTATTATTGTTGCATTGTTGCATGTAATACTTACAGTACCTTATGCCTCTGAATTTATGCCGGTCTACCCTCATATAAATATCACATGTATTTCTATAACACAGTTCCAGTCGTGGGATTGAATAAGTCACTCAATAACGTCCACAATGGTTTCGGACACACAAATGGCTGGTCCCAGTTTTTGGGCTTTTAGTATGAATATGTTACTGTTATCTATAAGCTAGTGTCCTCCAAAACAATAACAAAATTTGCATTAAGAAGACCAAACCCAACGTTGAAAATGAAAATCATGTTGATGTCAGAATCCAATGTCAGATTGACGTTAATCTCCAACGTTGCACAGACGTTGTATTGTGGTTGAAAATCGGGTTGAGGTCAGAAACCAACATCAGTCGAGTTCTGACGTCAACCAGACTTTCATTTACAACCCAAATGCGACCAAATCATCCCTGACGTTACTACTCTCTACTCGAGGACCTGGACAGAAATGTAGTGTAGTAAAAAGTACGATATTTGTCTTTCAAATGTAGTGAAGTTAAAGTAAAAAGTTTCCAGAAAAAAATAATACTCAAGTAAAGTACAGATACTCAAAAAGTGTACTTAAGTACAGTACTCAAGTAAATGTACTTTGTTACTGTCCACCTCTGCGCGTAAGAGACACGTCTTCTGTAACGCCAGGTTGTCTGACTACTATTGTAAAATACACTGCCCGTCAAAAAAAGTTACTGTTTTGGATTTAAATATGCAAATGTTTAAGAGTTTATGATTGGATGGTTATTGCAGTGATTATTATGTTTCTAGCATGTTATATGTTTGGCAGCAGTTCTTCTAACTCTAACTGGTGGAGTGTGTAGCTTTTCATTTCTGAAACAATCATGTATGAAGAACATCATGTTCATATTCCAGGATGACAGTGTCCAGATTCATCAGGCTCAGATTGTGAAAGAATGGTTGTGAAGAATCATTTCCACACATGAGTCCAGAGCTTACATTCATTGACAGTGTTTGGGACGTGCGGGAGGAGACTTTACAGAGCGCTGGACTCGTGCATTGACAACACAAGATCTTGAGGAAAATAACATCACAGCATTTAGTAATGTACGATGGAAACACATTTACAGAATAAATCCCTCAATGTCAAAAAACTCCCTTGACTTCGCCTCAACCGAGAATGTGATTGGATAACAGGACTAACCAGTGGACCAATCACATCACAGCATCTCAAATGTTGGTTTGATCATTCCGTCTGAGCAAAAAAAAAAAAGGTTCAGGTTTTCTGTCGATTTGAAATGTGCAACAAGTGATCTTGATAAAAATAAACTTAAGCTGCTGGTTTCTAACATTGGGATCTTAGAAAATGATTTATTATTATTTGTTTTTTATTATTATGTAGGAGACAGGCTGTTCAGTCTTCAGCGGACTTCTCGAGGAACCACGACAGGAACTACTTTGGACAAGGTTTGAGGTTGATTATAAATGACCCTCAGTGAGGTAATTACTGACACTAGAAACATTAGAGACATATTCTGGTCTGGTAAAGTGATGAGGTTTCCTGCACCAAAGTGCTGCAGATCTGCATTGGTTCTTTATTAATGCTGTGCTTTATAATATAGTATCTGAAGTTTTTTCAGCTCCTCTGATCTTGTGCACAATGAAAATGTGTGTATTTACCTGCTGGTGGTTGTGCCTTGTCTTCTCTTATGAGAGCCAACAACACTGTGAGATAAAAAAGATAAATCAGATTATTTCTGCACTAAGAAACTACATCTTTAATTTTAATCTGCAGCTTCATTGACATTGAAATGAGACGGCAGCACCCAGTCAGTTTTCGTGAATCATGGTTCAAGAGTGGGGTATTGGCGATTGGCCCACTGGGAAAAGTTCAGGTGCTCCCGATGGCCAGTCTACTCCACAGCCAATCACAGGCCCTCTCCTCGCTCGGGTCCTGGGGCTTTGGCCCCGCCAACCCTATTGTTAATGTGGCCCTGCTGTGCTGATATTGTGCATCATAATTTGTTCAAAATATTGGCTACAAATACAACAACTATTTGAAAATAAATCTTTAACAATTATCTTTGTAAAAAAAAATTGGCAGTGAAATGCAAATCTGTGTAACAAAATAATCATATAGGCAATATAATTAATATTTCTGTGAAATCTGCAATAAAATTCTGGAAAAAATGGAACATTTTCAACATTTAATGTCAATTAACCAGACAAACAAAGCTTATTAAATCATTCGCTTCTTCTGTTGCATGAACACTGCAAACTGGTTGGTTTGAATGAAACTTCAACATGAATGTTGACAATATTAAATATCAACAAAATCAGAAATCCATTACAGACAATAAGACGCTGCATAAACTCTTGTGTTTTTACCTGACAGTGTCAGCAGAGACCTCATGTTCATCAGCCGAGCCGCGCTGTCCGTCTGTCAGAAAGAGAAATATGGAGAAGTGGACTTCAACAATAACCAAACAAAAATAAAACAATAGGTAGTTATATGTAAGGTGTTTACAAATTCAAAACAGTCCAAAAACACAATTACTTCTTCAAATGAAGCAAAAGTGTTCTGAGGGGAGGCAATCTGGCTTTGCCAAGAAGAACGGTGACATGAGCTATGACTATTCTGTAATCTAATTTAGGACACAGAGCCATATCCGGTTTCACTGGCATCTGAACATTGTGCAGTTGCGCTTGAACAGATTGTCCAAAAACCGTGTGGCTTCAAACATTAGTCAACGCATTCATCTGATCCAGACCAGTAACACATTCAATCCTTGTTGGTCAAGAACTGGAGGACTCCGCTATATGCAGTCCTGCATGATTCCTGTAAAATGAGCTTGACTGGAAGCATAGACTGAGCCGATCACTGACAAAATCCCACGGCCACGTCTACTATGATTTGGCCTTTACAGAGTACAGTCTTGAAGCTGAGAGTGTGTCTGCACTCTCCATTGGAGCGCTCGAGCGCTTTCCATTCGGCAGTTGGTCTCGCTCCACGTTAAGCTCCCTTATAATGTTTGATCTGTCTTGCTCTGGAATGGATTGCGAGACCTCACAGCTGTTGCTCTCCCTCTGTGTCAGATGGAAACTACCTTGTGAGAAAGAGCAGCCAGATCTTTGGCAATCTGGACTGCTTGCTTCCTTCTCTGCTCTTCAGACAATCGTCCATATAGAAGTTCTTGTAAACAGGGTTACACCTCTTTCCGCCTCCACGTGAATGCGCACACTCATTGGGCAGATGACTTGGATTTAGTAGAGACAGATCTGTGTTGTTAGTTGTATGACTGCACACCCGAGTTTCATAACAGGCACTGGTTTTCCCCTTGATCTTGTTTTAGCCACTCATTGACAATAACAGGAAATTCCTCCAGCCGCAGCGATTTGGAAACATGTTTCATGGTTTTCTCTCTTCATTGTAAAATACAAATAGCAGAGGCCCATTCAAACCAAGGGGGCAAATGGATTTTATTTTAATTTTTTACATTTGATAATTAACCCTTTAAAGCATATACGATCACACCGGTGTGATTAGAACGTTCAGTGCGTCACGTGATCAACTGCTAAATTAAAATATGGCCGGTACTCAGCGGTCGTCATTTATAAAGTTCTCAATCATATACTGTTTATACTCGTCATTTATAAAGTTCTCAGTCATATACTGTTTATTCTCGTCATTTATAAAGTTCTCAATCATATACTGTTTATTCTCGTCATTTATAAAGTTCTCAATCATATACTGTTTATTCTCGTCATTTATAAAGTTCTCAGTCATATACTGTTTATTCTCGTCATTTATAAAGTTCTCAATCATATACTGTTTATTCTCGTCATTTATAAAGTTCTCAGTCATATACTGTTTATTCTCGTCATTTATAAAGTTCTCAATCATATACTGTTTATACTCGTCATTTATAAAGTTCTCAATCATATACTGTTTATTCTCGTCATTTATAAAGTTCTCAGTCATATACTGTTTATTCTCGTCATTTATAAAGTTCTCAGTCATATACTGTTTATTCTCGTCATTTATAAAGTTCTCACTCATTTATAAAGTTCTCAATCATATACTGTTTATTCTCGTCATTTATAAAGTTCTCAGTCATATACTGTTTATTCTCGTCATTTATAAAGTTCTCAATCATATACTGTTTATTCTCGTCATTTATAAAGTTCTCAGTCATATACTGTTTATTCTCGTCATTTATAAAGTTCTCACTCATTTATAAAGTTCTCAATCATATACTGTTTATTCTCGTCATTTATAAAGTTCTCAATCATATACTGTTTATACTCGTCATTTATAAAGTTCTCAATCATATACTGTTTATTCTCGTCATTTATAAAGTTCTCAGTCATATACTGTTTATTCTCGTCATTTATAAAGTTCTCAGTCATATACTGTTTATTCTCGTCATTTATAAAGTTCTCACTCATTTATAAAGTTCTCAATCATATACTGTTTATTCTCGTCATTTATAAAGTTCTCAGTCATATACTGTTTATTCTCGTCATTTATAAAGTTCTCACTCATTTATAAAGTTCTCAATCATATACTGTTTATTCTCGTCATTTATAAAGTTCTCACTCATTTATAAAGTTCTCAATCATATACTGTTTATTCTCGTCATTTATAAAGTTCTTAGTCATATACTGTTTATTCTCGTCATTTATAAAGTTCTCAGTCATATACTGTTTATTTAATGTTTCTGACATTTACATACAGATAAGTAATTAGCATTCATAGTTTGTAAAATATGGAAGTGGCAATAATCCACTTATCCACTTAAGTGGATGTGTTTTATTGATATCCGATATGGGAAAAAGTTTACTTTAATCTTAGAATATTGTTATACAAAATGAATAGTGCCCCAAAGTTGTTGAATATCTTTGTTTTGAAGCTATCCCCCGGTTCCACAGACCAGGTTTAATGTTTAAGCCAAGAAAGTCCTAGACTAAAGTGCATGTTTGAGCTGTTTTAACCGAAAGCAACTTGCACTGAGATATCTTAAAATATGACAGTGATATTGTTTTGTCTCAAGATGCACACCAGTAATGTTATGTTCTAAGGCACGTTTATAAATGTTACTAAATGTCCTTATTAAACTAAGGCCTAATCCTGGCTTAATCTAACCCCTGTCTGTGAAACCAGGCCTTAATGTCACACAGACATAAGTGATTTATGCAGTGACTTATATTCATATATATTAATCATGTTGATAACAACAATGTTGACATTTTTAAATTAAAAAAATATTACATATTAATCATGTCAATTTCTTGCACCTGTCATAGATGTCCAAATTATGTCCAAAAAAATTACCAGTTCAAAGGTCAAATGTTGAACGTCAATATGACGTCCAAGTTGGACGTCCAAATAGTGGACCTAGTTTGGACGTCCAATGTTTAGTGGGTTTCGAATGGAATTAAACAACAAGCAGCCTACCTTTGGTGTCTTGTTCATCATATTTATTTTCATACAAAAGCAACAAACTTAAATTCCAGAAGAAAGAACTGTCCGGCTTGTTTCATTCCTCCTCTGCAGTCGCTATCTCCAATATCTCTCGGCTGAGTTTAAGGCGAGGCGCATCTCAAAGGAGCCTATTGTTTATAGTGGAGCACACTAAAGATAACAGTAGCGAAGACTAACATATTCATACTTCAATTTTGATTTCATGACGACTAAGATGTGATGCTTTTTCAATCTTGGATTTTCTCAGTTATTGCAACATATCGAGTTTAAGCAACAACATTGTGTAGTAAGTTTGGAGCATGAATTTCACTCATCTGTTATTTTTAGGCTTCAATATACACTTTCTACTGCTTGTCTACATCATATAGTACATATAAACACAAGCAGACATTGTCACACATTGACTGAACAAGATAAACCATAACAAACAATTCTCTCTTTTTTAAAGTGTGCGCACAACTTTTTTTAAATGGCCGTGCAAGTTTGCCAAGTGGTTCATAATGTTGTAAAAGATGATACCTACATGTTCCACCGTGTGTGCAGTCCGTGGATGACGAGAAATAGCGGCGTCTTCCTCATGCAGCTCCCGATGCATTCTCAGCAACACTACAGTGATATCCTTACTCTACATTAACATGCACGCTCGTTCTCTCCACGGAAAACTTTTTTCCTCAGAACTGCACCTCCGTCAGATCAGTCAATTTGATCCAATGCAGTCCATCGACGAAGACTTAAATCCCAACAAATAAAACCAGCTCCCATTACGGTCAAACCTTTTGACTTTCTAGACTTTCAATCGAGCTAATCATTATGATAGAATTCACATTTTTTATTTCTGTGGTTCTCTCAGCATATTTATAGTCACATGCGATGAAACATTCTTGTACATGACTGCCTTTTTCTTTCTTTTTCTTTCTTGAGTTTTTTCCACGCATTTTTTGAAATGTGAATGTATATTAAAAAATATGAAAAAAGCAATGTTTTATTTATTATTGTGATTATTATTATCATTGCTGCAGTTCAAACAGAGACTAAAAGGTCAAAATCCTGATGTCAATCTATTCTACAGCATACTAAAACTACTGCTTTATCATTATTTATAATATAAATTAATTTATATTTATTTATACATGCATAAATAAATAATTTATATAAAATAGTTAATAGTTATAGATACTTAAAATAACATATAGGCCTATATTTTTGTGTGTAGGCCTATATTTACAGTAGTATGCATTCTGGGAGTTCTTAATCTGCATTTTGGGTTCACATTTATAATATCATAATCTGGTGTATTATTGTGGTTATGATAATGCATCAGAAGCGGAGTTATGAAGGGATCAGTTTCTGCGATCAAAAGCAAAACGACTAACCAGTGAGTGAAAACCAAATCAATCCTGCAGTGACATCTTGTGGTTGAAACAAGCAAACAAACAAACCTGAGTTTGATGCTGGGCACCAGTTTGCCTTTTAGTGGAGAATCACAGAACTACAGTTGCATTGCAATAAAAGTTTATTGCGGCATGCATGCATACAGCTGTGGTCAATTTGATATACATCTTCAATTAAACAAGCAGAAAATGCATTGCTTTTTAAGTTCTTACATAAAAAAAACCCAACAACATACAAAACAACGTGCATGAATAAAAATATTTAACAAAAACATAATAACTATCCTATAATTAAGATCTAACAAAAAGCATGATGAAATAATGAGAGTCCAAATGCATTTACATGAAGCTGAATGAGGCTGAGAATGACTTGAAATATCATTGCTTATATAATATTTAGCCTAAATCTATTGTTAACCAGTGTAAGTTAGCAAGCTCAGAAATAAATACATTTGCTAATGATGTGTTAATGCTCTTCAGCCCTACAGATAAACTTTAATAACATAAACTGTACAGTGATAAGTAACTTCACGCAGATATTCACAATAACTGATTCTGTGTAATTATGTGTGAGTGTAATTGCCTAAGGTGAATCAAGTAGCCTCGGCTATGTTGTATGGGTTTGATGCTTATGCGTGATGCTAATAGTATTTACATTTATAGCCTTTAGATTTCGGTGGTTTCAATCTTTCAGCTTTATTGCACAAAAATAACTTTCTTTCTCATAGGCTGTATCGGAATTCTCATAACTGCAAGAACATGTCTAAAACTGTAAATGTGGACTGTAATCTTACTTGTTTGCTGTGTTAACTGTATGTTCTCATTACTTTCTTTACTTAGCCTAGTATCAGACTTTTTCTTTAAAGGTGAAGTACGTGCCTTATTTCTTCGCCATTAACGTCTGGACCAAACTCACTGTAGATTAAGTCTGAAGCAAAGGGAATTTGATGTAGGCTAAGGTTTCGTTTCTGATCAGAAGGGAGTCAGATCTCTGAGTTTGCAGCGGATTGTCTGGGATCTTCTGAAACATGACACCGGTAACGTTAACGTTACACACTTTTGAGCTTTTGGAAGTGGAAGTTATAAAAGTCACGTTCACTCTCCAGAGCATCTTCATGTATCCACGCCAGGTGACACTTCTTTGTTAATTTTTTTATTATTTCATAGTAGGCTATTATTGTAACCTTCATTCATTATATTAAATAGCCCACCCCAAAAAAGAAAATTCTCTCATGATTTTTGCCGTCTCTCCCAGATTATAACCGGCATAGACAGTGGATATAACGAAGATTCACGGCACTTCTCGCGAGAGTTTCTCAAGCGTAAACGTTGTGACAGTTGGTTTGGTCAAAATATTAGTTTAAAAGTTTAAATATTCTTATTTTTATTTTACACACCTATTGTTTAGCTTCAGAAGACATTGATTCATCATCAGCTGCGATCGTTTGGATTAACTTAACGTTACTGTCGTGTTCACTTTGATTTTGGTCCCGTAAATTATAACGTAACGTTACTCACGATGGATTGTTTTTCTAAAAATCTTCATGTTAATCTGAAGAAAGCAAGTCATACAACTGAGACAGTATGAGGGTGAGTAAGTTAAATGATGTGAGAATTTAAATTTTGGGGTCGAGTAACATTACTATACAATTAATTTAGGCATGTTAACCTATAGGCCTAACAATAAAACAGGTAACTTATTTTATCTCACAATTCTAACCTTTTTCTCCGAATTGCGTGATATAAAATCCGAATTGCGAGATATAAACTCACATTTCTGTCTTTTCTATCTCTCACAATTTCTAGTTTAAATGTCGCAATTCTGACTTCATAACACTGCGAGTTATAAAGTCAAAATCTTGACAGAGAAAAATCAGAATTGTGTGGGAAAAAAAATCAGAATTGTGAGATAAAAAGATTAGCGATTTGACTATTGGTTAGCATTAATGTGATGCTCTTTCTTACAGGTTCCTTCATTCTTTCTCTTTGCTCATCTGTTTCTTATCCTGTTGCCCGGCCTTCAGTTCTTCATATGGATTTTCTTCTACTGCCACGGCCTCATAATCTTTGTCTTTCTGAGGAAGCTGCTCATACCCTCCCTCTGATTCTCCTGCCGGTGTTTTTGAGTCGGCTGAACTCAGGGTTTGGTACACTTCGGCTTTCACGCTCTTAAGAGCCTCGTAACCACCTTGACCTTCCCCCTGACCTTCACCCTGACCTTGACCTTCACCCTGACCTTGACCCTCTGCAGCTCCTAGTGTGTGGTACACCGCCTCGTCCTGCCTCTTTTTTAGGGCTTCGTAACCTCCCTCGGCCTTGTCCTTATCTGTATTCTCGCCTAGTGTGTGGTACACCGCCTGATCGGTGAGTTGGATTTGCTCATAGTCTCCTCCATCTTTCTTCTTATCTTTATCCTCTGCGGTCGCCTGAACACTGCTTTCTCCTCGTCTTCTGCGCTTCAGCGCGATCAGCAACACGATCAACACCCCAAGAACCATCAGAATCGCAGCCACCATGATGGGCAGCAAATTCACAGGGTCTGGCTTTGTTTTTTCTACGAGAAAGAGAGAAGATACGTTTTCTCATGCAAGAAAAAATATAAGAAGTGCTCAATCTTGAGAAGTGAAAGTGTCTAGTGCATTTATACATCAGTACAGTCAACATTAAAATGCACGGAAAACGAAAGTGTTCACACAGCTCTGCGTGCCTCTATTTTGGCGTGAAACTTTTAGGTGTAGCAGACACTTTGACAACCGTTTCTTCTGTTGATTACCACAGAAAATAATTTCTCATTAAAATAAACCATAAAAAAATCATTAACTTGGAATAAAATAAATTACAAAGCAACATTTCTAGCCAATTACATAAAAACTAATAAAAATTACAAAAACACTACAAAATTACTAAACCTTCAAAATATAAACCTAAAAACTAATTTAAAATATGAATAAAAAAAACTACAACAGAATTTTTATTACACTAAACACTGGCTAATGAACAAGGAGTGTGTGTCTAAGGAGTGTGAGTGTGTGTGTGTGTGTGTGTGTGTGTGTATGGGTACCTTTGTAGCTGTAAATGTTGCTGAAACGGGAGAAACCTTTCCCACACTCCATCCGGCAGCTGTACAGTCCTTCTTTCTCCACGGTAATACTGTCTGTGTTTTCAGGCAGTCTTTCGCGTGCAAATGAGTCAGTAAGAAGTGTGCGATACCAGCAGTAGGTCTTGCAGTCGCCAGGACAGTCTCTACAGAAACACCTCAGACTCGGAGAAGATGTTGAATCCACTGTAGTAGCAGGAGGTCCACCTGTACCACACACACACACACACACAGATATGACTTACAAAAGAATTGATTCAGTGGTTGTTCCTGTAACTCAGTTGGTAGGATAGTGACTTAACGTTAGCTAAGGTCATGGGTTAAATTCCCAGTGAATGCGTATCCTGATAAAAGCATCTGACAAATGTATAAATGTAACCGCTCTGACAGATTCAGTGAGTAATTCGTTAGACTAATTCGAACCGATAACGTGCGAGTCGTTCTGACTGATTCATTAAAAGAGTTGACTCATTAAGAGTTATTTGTTCATGTATCGGACTAGGCTGGTGTAGCGGTATGCTTGCTTTAGCATACAGCCAGTGAAAACAACAAAAGATATAGTGGGTTGCTTTATTAGTTTGATTTATTTTATCTTACTTGCAAACAGTGTGTTATTATCATTATACATGTATAATGTGTATACTTGTTTAAAAATCTTGTGCTTAAATATATATTAACATGAGTCATGTTTTATTATTATTATTATATAGTGCCGTACATTAATGCCATGGCATCATGTTCAAAAAATACTTTCTATTTCTAGTACTATCTAGTAGTGGTTGTGTATAAATGAAGCGTGAGGTGAGGTGTTATTGTAATGATTACCTATAACCTTTAACTCCTGGGCATCAGAATCTCCTTCCTGCTGGGCAGCTCCTGCACTGATGTGGCTGTACCTGTAGGTGGCGTGACATCTGTACTCTCCGGTATCACCGTGTGTGGCGTTGGTGATGATGTAAGTGTCTTCCTTTATGGTTGCGATTGACTTATTATTCTTAAAGAATTCAGCCTTTTCTGCTTTCCCACCCCAGACTCCACAGCTGAGAGCCACACTCTCCCCCACCAGTGCAGGACCGGCTGGAGGATCCAACAACACCCTGAGCGCTGACACACACACACACACACACACACAGGTCAGACATCCATCATCCTCTGCTGCAAGAACCTCATGCTTCAGTTAAAGTATAGTGTTACTGACATAAACTACAGGCTATTGGCTGTTTAAGAAAAAGGGATTCAACAGGAAATGTCAGCACTGGAAAAAAATAATCTTTGAATTTGAATCTATAATTCTCAACTTTGTCTTTGTGATGCAAATGAGTAAATAGTTGCCATACAGTACACATGAGTATAGAGCTATAAACCCTGATCTTAGAGAAGTGTTAGACTTTATATTGAGGTCTGACTTTTATAGACTTTGGTGTTTTGGCAAGTCTGAGCTCAGTTTGAGCTGTTGTTGAGGTGACAGATGTGAGGCGTCTTTTTCTCAACATCTGAGAATCAGTTCCCATTTGCTCTGCAGTTTAGTCTCATGGCTCTTTATGGAAGACACACACACACACACACAGACACACACACACACACACACACACACACACACACACACACACACACACACACACACACACACACACACACACACACACACACACACTTGTACATCTATCTTTATGAGGACATTCATTGACAGAATGCAATCTCTAGCTGTTTACCCTAACCTTACCCATCACAACTAAGTGCCTAACCTGAACCCTGACCCTAAACCGACCCTTAACCTCATTATAACCTTATCCCTAAAACCAAGTCTTGACCCTCAAACAGGGTCTCAGAAAGTGAGGACCGGCCAAAATGTCCTCACTTTACTCTCTTTCTCCTCACTCCAATGGTCTAAAACTCAAACTGGTCCTCACAAAGATAGTTTTACAAGTACACACATGTACAAGTACACACACACACACACACACACGCGCACACACACACGCACGCACACACACTAAAAAACATGAGCAATTTTGATTATTACATTCAGATTTAATTATTGTGAAAATAAGATTGTGGCCTTTTGTATATTTTTAGATATTGATCTCTGTGTGCAAGTAAGATTTATTTATTTATTAAAAAAACTTAACTAACTCACCTTGACTAACAAGCTTCAAATTTAGTATTTAGTAAATTTAGTATATAGTATACTGTTTCAGAGCCAATAAGACTGATGGGAACTAGTTAACTTCCTGTGGTCAGAAACTTTTTTTCTAGGAAAGACCGCTGTCTGCATTAAAATGATCTGAAAACGCAACAGAAGACGTGTACTCACTATGTGTCATAATAGTGTGTAATATTAATGCAGTCCCTTCTTTTGTAAATGTATTTCACAGAATTTGTAATGTTATGATAATTGTATGATAATATAAAACTGTTTTAGATGTTTGTTCATCTGTGGAACACGATAGAAGATTTTGAAAGATGTCTCGGAGTTTGTTTGTTCATACGATTATAGTCAGGTGTTGTTTTGGACCCCATTGACTTTCATTGCATTGGACACAAAAAGTCATCCTTTAAAATATCTTCTTTTGTTTTCCACAGAACAAAGAAAGTCACACAGGTGTGGAACTATATGAAAGCGAGTAAATAATAACAGAATTTGTATTTTTGTATTTCCCTTTAACTACACAGGTGATCTGAAACACAACAGGGAAAGAAGGAAGGAGTCACCTGTCATTTTCAGCGTCACTGCATTGCTTCGTCGTCTACCGTTCCTGCACCAGAAAGTGGCTCTTTTTGCCTCTTTCAATTCTGCAAAGATCACAGCCGTCTTATTATTATTATCAACAGTGGTTCCTAGCCTGAAGCCGCTCTCTCCCCGCAACACAAAACAGTTCCAGCCATCCGGATCATCTTCCACCTGCAGCACCAGGTTTCTTCCACCACCTCTGTGCATCACAGCGCCACCTATAGATGGAGAGAGCTGAGCGTGAGGCTCCAGCTCTGAGAGAGAGAGAGATGATGAGAAACAGCAGGAGGAACAGAGGATCGTGAGGGACGTTTAGAGTTAGTTAGGATGGTGTTCATACGTTCGACAGTGAGTATATACGGCTCACTCTTCGATCCGCCACGCTCACATTCGTACTTCCCGTTGTTTTTTGATGTCACTGATGTAACAAGCATTACAGAATCCTGATGTGATTTGATGTGATCTCCATTAATGAACCATTTTATCGGTCCACGCCCTCCTTTACAGATCAGAGTGACGTCATCTCCAACAAACACAGCTGGGAACCTCGGCAGGAGAGACACTGAGAGAAAGAAAACAGAGACACGTCTTCTGTAACGCCAGGTTGTCTGACTAAATATTATTGATTGATTTATTGATTGACAATAATTGTAAACCATGGTGATTTAGTTCTGTCTACTCAACAAATATAATGATTGGAGTAATTGGAAAAGTTTGAAAAAGCACCGTAAAAGTTGCATTTATTAATTTATTTATGCATTTGCACATTTATTTATAATTTTTTTATTAATGCATTTAAAAATGCGTAAATAAATCATTTGTGCTCTTATTTTTGCATTTATTTAATTTATTCATAAAGTCATATATCTATCAGATTCTTTAGAATAAAAGATTTTAAGAATCTTTTTTTTTGTTGCTTTATTTAAATTGTCTTAATATAGATTTTTACCCTCTCTCTGACTTTAAATAAATTAACTTTTTTTTTCTGTTTTTTTTTCTGTTTTTTTATTCAAGGGCTTTCAGGTATTCTGCTGAGTTCAGTGCAGTTTCTGACTATCTAATTGATGTGAAATGTGCCACAAGTGATCTTGTTAAAAATAAACTTAAGCTGCTGGTTTCTAACATTGAGATCTTAGAAAATGATCTGATGCTTTTTGATCATGTAGGAGTCAGGCTGCTCAGTCTTCAGCGGACTCACCCTGTGGCGTTTACTTGAACCTTCTCGAGGAACCACGGCAGGAACTACTTTGGACAAGGTTTGAGGTTGATTATAAATGACCCTCAGTGAGGTAATTACTGACACTAGAAACATTAGAGACATATTCTGGTCTGGTGAAGTGATGAGGTTTCCTGCACCAAAGTTTTGCAGATCTGCATTGGTTCTTTATTAATGCTGTGCTTTATAATATAGTATCTGAAGTTTTTTCAGCTCCTCTGATCTTGTTCACAATGAAAATGTGTGTATTTACCTTCTGGTGTTTTTGCCTTGTCTTCTCTTATGAGAGCCAACAACACTGTGAGATAAAAAAGATAAATCAGATTATTTCTGCACTAAGAAACTACATCTTTAATTTTAATCTGCAGCTTCATTGACATTGAAATGAGACGGCGGCACCCAGTCAGTTTTCGGTGAATCATGGCTCAAGACTCAAGACTAGTCACGGGCCAGTTGCATTTTCAGTGCTGTGGAACCAACAGTGTCCAAAATCCAGATAATCCATGACGACACCATGATGCTAAGATGTATTTCTGTACATCTGTGTTTTAGTACATATCCCTTTGGTAAACATAATTCTGACTCATAGGTAAAATATTTTTGAATATTGACCAGGACACGCTGTATAATATATATATATATAACAAAATATTTATTTATATTTAAATTATATATATATATATATATATATATATATGTAAATAAATATATATATATATATATATATATATATAAATAAATAAAAAATATATAATTTAAATATAAATAAATATTTTGTAATTTATAAGAAGTATTACGTTCAAAAATAATGCAAAAAAGCATTTTCATTAATATTCTCTTGACGTTTGAATACATATTTATATATACATTTTTAACTTGCATTTATTTATTATTGGTATATAATACTTTTTCGGACTTCTTATTTTGAAATTATATGCCGATATTGTGCATCATAAATTAAGCTAAATATTGGATACAAAGGTATAGGTAGTTGGTAGTTTTGAAAGTAATTCTTGCATATCTTTCAAAATATCTTTGTAAAAATTTTTTTTTGGCAGTGTAATTGGAAATCTGTGATACACAATTATCATAGTGCAAACATCAGCAAATTTTTTTATTATTACATAATTAAGTTTGCATTGAAATTTTATAAATTTTGATAATTGTCGACGTTTATCATGATTTATTGTCAATATATTAACCAGACAAAGCTCATTAAATATTGTGCCCCTTATCTGTTCCATGAAAACTGCCTGGTTTGAATTAAACTTCAACATTTTACTTCAAGAATTTGTCAAAACATCCCATTACACAGAATCAGACAATAAGATGCTGCATAAACTCTTGTGTATTTACCTGACAGTGTCAGCAGAGACCTCATGTTCATCAGCCGAGACGCGCTGTCCGTTAGTCAGAAAGAGAAATATGACTGTCTGATGGACAGAAAGATGAGCCTTTAGTAGAAATTTGGGGAAGTGGATAAAAAGTGGTTTATCAGCTTTATTGCATTAAAGCTCTGCTAAGTATGCATGTGTCTGCGCATGTTTCCATGTTTTTTGTCCAATCTGACAGTTTTTTTTCTCTTATGACAATTAGAGCGGCTGCCGCACCCTTTAGTCACACTTTTTTTAACAGCTCGTTTTAGCGTGTTTGTATTCAAGCATGCAGTGTTGCTGTCAATGTGCAATTTGGTTATTATCAGGCATTGCTATTTACAGAACGTGCAAAGTCATGGTCGTGTGGATGGTCAGTGATCAAGAACAACTGGGAGGCTCAAACTCAAATTAAGCATGAAAGACAGATGCATGACTCATATATTTTATTCATCAATTTATGGTATTAAGTTTTCAGATTTTTTTTATAATTAAGATAAATACATTGTCTAATTAGTAATAATGCAACTAATTAACTTAAAAGTGTGCATTTTTAGTTCATTCAAATTTGATCACTTCAAAAATGTTATCATCAATTCTATTTCTGCCCTCAGAACATTTATGAAATTGTAGAATATTGTTTATATCAATGTCAAAAATTCAAGTTAATAATAATATGAATCTATAACTAGGTGCTTCCTTGTCTTATTTAGCATTTTTATACATTTTTGCATTCAGATGTTCATGTTAAAAGCCATAAGCAATAGTAAGTTTTATTAACTGGTTCATTGTTTACTTCATAACTTCTAATGTATATTAAAATATTTTCCATTCATGCATGTACAGTTTAAAGTAATTTTATGAGAGAAGCGATGCATAGCCCCGTTCCCCAGAAGCCTGACCTGTTGATTAATTTTTAGTTTGTGAAATGATCAAATATTTGAACTGCTTGGCTAGTTATCCTGAAATGACCCAGGCTATTATAGTCTTGCACAGAACATCATCGCCTGTTTGCAGATCCTGTGTTAACTCTTGAGGTTTGTGTATTTTCAACGTTGGCAAAACAGTGCTACTTTCCTTTTTAGTTTACCAGTACTAGTTTGACGTGTGAACTGGATTAACAACATTAACCACACTGATGTTTAGTGAGCGCTGTTCTTTTAGTGTAAAGTGCAGAGGCTCTGCTGTTTTTTTTAGTATTTACTTAAAGTTCAGTAGTGGATAAAAGCAGATAAATTCATTCAGATGCATCTGGGTACGATGCAATATGTGGTCTTGATTTTGATTTCAATATGATTCAAATTTGTAATTAATTTCTGTCAGGAGGTCCCACAGGTCAGTAGTGACAGCAAAGATGACATCTGATCTGACAACAGATCTCAAAGCTAGTTTGAGGAAAAGCTCCTCACTTCGCACTCAACAATGTGACAAAATAGATGGAATTATATTGCTATAGAGATCACAAATATTTAAATCACATGGACTACTTTAGTGACAGGAAATTAATTTATTATTTAATATCTTCCATTTCAGTGTCACAATGCGTCTTTATAGTTCTGAGACTCGAGCTTTCATAGTAATTTCTATTCGATTCTATTCTTTATTTAATTTTCTCAAGATGTGTTCCTGATTCTTTGTTCTTTTTGTGCAAGAGGAACTTGCTTTAGTGTGTGCGTGCGTGTGTGTGTGCGTTACCTTCCTGTGCATTTCCCAGAATACCCAAAGATGGTGTTATTTATGAACAGAATCATACCGATTGGTCAGCACTTTTTTACTTCTTTTTTATTTTCGATTAAATAGAGTAGATTTTGCAAGCAACAAGTTTATATTAAATTTGTTGGTTGGATTTGCTACAGTTCACAGTGCACAGTCACACCCAACAATGTTTTTTAGACACATAGTAACATTTACACATGTAGAGAAAGCTGTTCAGAAATGAACTGATGATGCTTTTAGTAAAACAAGGGACAAAATGTGCTGAAATCTAGGAATCGTTTCGGCCACATATGAATTTATAGCAGCACTTTCTATGAAGCCAGCATAATTATGCATTATAATATTGATTTGACAGTGCCCTGCCCTATTATACACATTGTTTTCATAAATAACTGTAACCGTTATAATCTATTAATCTTATTTACATATATGCATCTAGTAGATACTTTTATCCAAAGTGACTTGCAAAGCAATTGGTCACAGATCTATTATTATCTATTCACATAACACACAATGTGTCAGTAACACATCACATAAAAAAATAGCTTTTGCTCTTGATGTAACTTCATTTTAATAAAGAACCGAGCTGTTTAAATAATTCAATATGAATATAATGCATTATATACAGTATGGATGATTCAGAGATGCTGTTGCTAAATTGATTATCAGTATGAACGTTTGAGTGTGACAGAATATCTATTTATCCCAGATGGTGAAATCTAGAGGCAGTAAACTCTGTGACCTGTGAACTTTAATAGTTGTGTTGGGAAAGAGAGATTTTGATACCTGTGGTAAAGTAACGGTGACTGGTTTTGCAGAGTAAGCCGTGTTCCTGGAACGACAATCCTGTCGTGAGAAAGAAAAGCTCTAACCATGACCTAACTCTTAAACTAGAGGGCCTAACCTAATAATGTTGCTTGTCGTACAGAAAATGTTGTTCCAGAACCAATAAATATGTTGACCCATCAGGCAACATCACTTTTATTTTATTTTATTTTATTTATAAAGATAATATAGCTTTTAATGACTATTTCCATGATCTCTTTGCCTCTTAGAATTGAACGAGTTGTTTGTTGTTGTGTTGCTGCACTTTTCTAGTATATGTTCGTGATTATTTAAAGGCTGTGGGTTTGCTGTTAGTTAAGTGTAGTTTTTAATTGTTCATTTTTATTTTATTTTATTTAGAGCATCAGTTACTGTAAGACGTGTCTCAATCCAAAACTGAAAGCGTTTTTAAATGTTGCTTTTTACAGCCTATTAATAAAAATGGCATGAGTAATATCTAATGAATGAGTAATATAGTTCACTACGGTCTGAGGGTCAGTGATGTTGCTTAAGACATGTTGGGGATTTTGAGGTTATCTGCATTTGTCTCTCGGAGGAACAGAGTACAAGTCTTCTGTAAAGGTCACCATATGCTTAATCATTCCAGTAGTTTGATTTTAATGTTAAAACAGTCCAAACCTCTTTAAAAGGCTTAGAATAGAAATAGAAGATTTAGTTTTTCTGACCAATAGGCTTAATTACTGGTATTTACTATATTAAAGTATCACTATTACTGTTGCTTCTCGTTAGAGTTAGTGATGCGATGTCCATCGTCCTGCAGCGTTTGTGCTCCAGATATGAATAATTCCACAACATGTTAACATGTTAGTTATGATGTTATGCCTGTTGGACATTAAAATTGGTAACTTACATTAAATCCCACAGATTTACATTGAGCATCAACAAGGCGCAGTGAGTTTTATAATAACCTCTCACATGTTCTTTAGAAATGAAAACATAAAGTTTATTAATTGGACGACCAGATAAGTGCAATGCAGCTTTGAGAGTTACTTGAATAAATGATGTATCCTTATGGATAATGTGATTAATTTATACTCAAGATGTTGCTGTTTTGGTAGCATAGCATGCTAATCAAGCAAAACATTGACTGCAAAGCTCTTCTCTTTCAGCTCTTCTGCCTTTGTCTAGTAAATCAAATTCATGTCATTAGTTTAAAAAACACATTTGATCATCTCTGTGAAGATGTCAATGCATAAACTAGTAACTGAAGTGTTTATCGCTTCGCCGTGGTTCTAATTTAAGGACGCTAAGCTTTGATGTTATAGTGAGAGGACCTGGGTCTGTTTTGAAAGGTCAGAAAACAGGACAGTGGTGGGGAGCAACACACAGCCTAGCGCTGGCTACAAACAGGCCACGATCAGTCCGTTTTCAAGCGGGTGATTGAAGAAAAACATGTATTAGTAATTAGATAACAGTACTGTTAGTGTGTGACTCCCAACACTGTGTCAGACCTACTTACAGACGCCTGAAAATAGAGATGTACTGAGAAAACCACGCTGGAGGACTCAATAAACCTGAGAACTGGTGATCACTAGAACACCACTGCCTCAATTCACCAAAACTATACATGCCGAGAGAGAGAGAGAGAGAGAGAGAGAGAGAGAGAGAGAGAGAGAGAGAGAGAGAGAGAGAGAGAGAGAGAGAGAGAGAGAGAGAGAGAGAGAGAGAGAGAGAGAGAGAGAGAGACAGATAGATAGATAGATAGATAGATAGATAGATAGATAGATAGATAGATAGACAGACAGACAGATAGATAGATAGATAGATAGATAGATAGACAGATAGATACTGTAGATAGATAGATAGATAGATAGATAGATAGATAGATAGATAGACAGACAGACATACAGACAGACAGACAGACAGATAGATAGATAGATAGACAGACAGACAGACAGACAGACAGACAGACAGACAGACAGATAGATAGATAGATAGATAGATAGACAGACAGACAGATAGATAGATAGATAGATAGATAGATAGATAGATAGATAGATAGATAGATAGATAGATAGATAGATAGATAGATAGATAGATAGATAGACAGATAGACAGATAGATAGATAGATAGATAGACATATATTTTGATGTATTCTATTGATTGATGATCCAATTTGTACATGAAACAGTTGAGTGGGAAGCGGCGTTTGGAACGATGTTTACAATTTCAGAATTTACTGACCCTAGAGTGCAACAGTCGGGCTCTGCAAGTAAAAACTCAAGTCATTATCTCCGTAAGGAAATTGATTTTGTATTGTTCAAAATCAATTTCCTTAGGGAGATAATGAATGAAACTGTATAAACCTTTAAAAACAGAGCTACTGTGAGCTACGAGTAATCGATGATATTTGCTTCTGCTGAAGCCATCATCCTGCATTATTTTAAAAAATAATTGTGTTTAACAGTGGAATTCCTGGTAAAAAAAAAGCTACATTACCCATGATGCTGGACAGAAAATTACACCAATCAGAGAGTTGAAAAAAGCAACACACTCCAAAATAGCTCTGTAGCTCCACCCACTCTCATGAATGACATAATCAAGTTGATCTCCCTACACAAAACAAAACATAAACATATATGTATATATATGTGCATATTTTACACTAAACTTATAATCAATTTTGTAAATGAGTAGTTTTATATTTCTCCATTGTTTTTAATTTGATTATGCTGTTCGCAATGCTTCATGGGATTGTAGTTCTTTCCCTCAATAAAGCCGTTAAGTGCAGTCTTGTACCTTTTGTCTTTTTGTCCGATTTTCAAATACTTTTTTGCTTCAAATCAAAGTTTGTAGTGTTGTTAGTTGAGATTCACCTGGTTGCTGATTGGCTTGGTTCATGGCTTATAACGCTTTAACAAAGACTATTTTAAAATCCCTATTGGAGAAATTAATGAAAAAAATTCTTCCGGAACCAGCGCCGCTGAAAAAGGGGGCACTGTTGCACTCTATAGTGGGTGGTTACCAGGGTGTTGCTATGTGGTTGACAGGTGCTTGTTAACTGTCTCGTATGAAAACTCTCTGTGGTCTTATGGTCTGTAGATGTGGTTTGGGTCCCTCATCCTTTTTTTCATCTTTTTCATCTTTATTTATGGTCCAGCAGGTGAAAACAGTGTGTCTGATCATCAGTGCAACCAGTATAGTCAGGTTCCTAAACAAATAACTCATATGAAGCAGTTCTTTTCAGTGAATTAAAAACATACTGTGCAACCAATTATGTCAAAATGATTCCTGAATAAATGCATCTTTTGAAACGGCACAAAATCTTCTTATCTGGAGCAGTGTTAACTAAACTAAAACCAAACTATAACTTATGGTTATTTATATAACTCTGAAATAAAACAAAATGAAAACTCTCCTTGGCGATCATCACATCTCCCGAGCACTATTACTAGTGAAGCTCAAATAAACGTAAATGCCACTAATAAGAAGGAATTGGCAAACAGGCCAGATTTAGAAGAGGCTCTTCTGAAGCAGGTGATGTATTATTGGAACTGTCTGGTTTCTTCATTTATTCTGTCTATCTGATGAAAGCCAGTCGTTCTGTGTAACTGCTTGTGTTTTAGGTGTTTTTTGAGTGCGAGACCTTGTGTGTGAGAGACGGCGATTGATCTCAGCGTGATGAGGACAGGTGAGGATTTCTGTAATTCACCGCATGAACACTCGCAGTCAGGCTAATTTATCCTTTCATTTTTCAGTCCATGACCCACTTACTGTATGTTCAAGAGTGTGTGTGAGTGTCACAGTATGTTATTAGCTCAGCACACACATGCATGCATACATGTCTTGCATTATACATGTGAAACTGTATGTTATCTCGCGTGGGTTTCAGTGGTTTCCGAGTGTAACAGATGACTTCTTCCCACAAAGCCACAGAAGATCCGGATGAAACCCAAGCCTCAGATGCGAGCCAGTTTGATCTAGCATCCGAGAGGCCGTGTGTGTGTGTATGTGTGTGTGTAAGTGTGTGGAGAGCGAGGCTGGAGGGAGGAGTGTTTGAGTGCATGACAGCGGGATGAGAGAGATCTCAGAAGAGAGATTGTTCCAGTGCTGGAGGTGATCCTGCGTGGACGCGACGCCTGGATGTGCACGTTTATTGGCGTTTTTATGACCGTTTGCTCTGGTTGTGTCTCTCTGGACCCTGTTCTGACCACATCTCTGGAGCAAAGCGGCTCTTCTGTGCTGGAATGAGGAAGCTCGGGCTGGACATTGAGGTATGAATTCCCACTTGGATAGTTCATCCGTTATGATGCTTAGAGAGAGCAGAGATAATAGTGTTTACAGGAAAAACTATTGGATGCATGATGCATGTGACTCCCGGGATGCTTAATAGAGGACTTTTGGGAAAGTGTTGCTTTGCGCACGTACAGTTGTGCTGGTGTGCTTTGGCAGAACTGTGAACTGCAGTAGTTGCAAATGCAGCACTTTTGACTTCAGTGTGTGTTTTGCTCTAAATTGCGCTGATAGTGAGTGGGTGATTGTGTGTGTGTGTGTGTGCTGTTTTCCTGGTGTGAGAGGCCTGCTGAGAGCAAAGGTAGGTCACTGTACGCAGAGAACATAATTCTGCACTCAAACACTTATCTAGGAAATCTGTAAAGCGAGAGAATCTGTGTGTGTTTAAACAGTTTGAGCGCAATTAGCTGTTTGATTTATCTGTGGTTTAAATGAGCACACGGTGCAGTGTGATCTTGAGCTGTGTATGAAGTGCATTCTTGCTGTGTACATGAATTATGTTTTAAAGCAGGGACTGTCAAGATCCAAAAAGCACTAATTAAGTAGTTCATGGCTACTTTGCTATATTCCAAGTCATATGATAGGGTTGTGTGAGGAACAAACCCAAATTTGAGTGTTTGTTCAGTGATAATCTTTCAGCTCTCGTCTCTCTCTCTGGTCTGGTTCTCTCGCAAAGCATCATGACTTCAGAAGTCAAATGGAAGTTGTGCACAAGTTGTTTGATATTGTAAAGACATTTTTTATGCTACTATTTTTATGGTCAAAACCTGTTTATCTTTCACTTTGTCATGTGGTCATAAAACAGCACATCTATCTATCTATCATCTATCTATCCATCCATCCATCCATCCATCCATCCATCTATCCATCCATCCATCCATCCATCCATCCATCCATCCATCCATCCATCCATCCATCCATCCATCTATCATTCATTTGCTCCTATCTATCGTTCATTTATTAGTTCGTTTGTTCAGTCTATCGCTCATTCTATCTATATATCGTTTGTTTGTTCTATTGTTTGTTCATTTGTTCTATCGTTTGTTTGTTCGTTCTATCGTTTGTTTGTTTGTTCTATTGTTTATTTGTTTGTTTGTTCCATTCATTCGATTGTTCGTTCTATCTATCGCTTGTTCATTCCATCTACTGTATATTTCGTTTGTTTGCTTTATCTATTGTTTGTTCGTTCTATCGTTTGTTCGTTCATTCTATTGTTTGTTTGTTTGTTAGTTTTAGCATTTGTTCGTTCTATTGTTTGTTCGTTCTAACTTTCGTTCGTTTGATATTTCTAGCGTTTGTTTGTTCTATTGTAAATTTTTTGTCTATCATTTGTTTGTTCGTTCTATCATTTGTTTGTTTGTTCTATCTGTAGTTAGTTTGTTTTATCTATTGTTCGTTATCTATCTATCTATCTATCTATCTATCTATCTATCTATCTATCTATCTATCTATCTATCTATCTATCTATCTATCTATCTATCTATCTATCTATCTATCTATCTATCTATCTATCTTATCTATCTATCTATCTATCTGTGTCTCTCTCTCTCTCTCTCTCTCTCTCTCTCTATCTATCGTTCGTACTATCGTTTGTTCTATCTAGTTTCTCTTCATCTTTTTGATATTCTTGACCAGTGTAGCAGGGATTTTCTGAGCTTTCTGTATGAGAGCATCATCATCAGTCTGTGACGTTTGTGGTGTGGTCAGATTGTTGTGTTTTAGTGTTTTTTCTCTCCAGCTTTTACACTCGTTTTTTGCGTTCTGTCTCTCCTCGTCCCAGTTTTCTCTCGTACTCCTCCTCTCTTCTAGAGCGCTGACCTCCAGAATATTGTTGAACGAGGTCACGGCTGTGGGTTTCCTCCTCGTTTGCTTCTGCTCATTATTTGGGCTGTTCACATGTGATTTCCTGTTTTAAAATTACTCTGGGTTATCTTGTACCAGTTTAACACTGGTCAAACATTAATCTGGGTTTGTATTTAATTGCCAGTTTTGAGGTTTTACAGTAGTTCCATAATCCCTGACTTAATATTATTATTTTATTATTTAGGATGTTTAAACATTGATTGAACAATTCATATATAACAAGCATGCTATAGTAGTTTTACATCAAATTATAAATTCATATACATTTTGGCATGTAAATCCACTCTAGCTATCTTTAGTTCTCTAACTAAAATGTATTACAAAAAAATAGAAGGAAATGTGTAAACTAAAAATATGTTTTATGTTGTCTGAAACTAAACAGTGCATACATATTTTATGTCATAAGCAATTATTCAGAAGGCATTAATGGTTTATGATTGGTTGTGTGTTGCAGGATACTCTGATTCACATGTATAGTGTGGTTTTTGTAGGACAACATGGTGTGTTAATTGTAGCAACACTGGTCTCTGTGCCTTTCTGTTCAGGTTGATAAATACTGTAACATGCACCTGTATTTTTCTGATATGCATTCTCGCATCTGGATTGTTTTAAAGTCTGACTTTGGTTATAGTGGCAGGATGTTTGACACTGAATTACTAGGTGTAAGATGATGGTTGATAACGATTCTGCAACGTCACAGCTCTTTATAGGGCTGTTCCTGAATGTGACGTGGTTTATATTTGGCTTAACAGACAGAGGTTTGCTTTAACTTTTAATAAGTTATCAGACTTAAGATTAAATGTATGCATTCAAATGATAATGGAATAAGTAGAAATATAAAGTTTAGTTCTGTTTACCTCAAAGGTCTTTCTTTGCTATGTAAATTAGAATATAGTATTCAAAGTTTGAGGTCATTAAGTTTTTTTTTAAAAGAAGAAATGAATACTTTTATTCAGCAAGGATGCATTGCATTGATCAAAAGTGACAGTACAGACATTTATAATATTACAATACATTTTGACCTATAATAAATGCCGTTCTTTTGAACTTTCTATTCGGCAAAGAATCCTGAAAACAAATGTATCACGGTTTCCACAAAGATATGAAGCAGCACAACTGTTTTCAACATTGATAATAATAAGAAATGTTTCTTGAGCAGCAAATCTGAATATTATATGATTTCTGAAGGATCATGTGACACTGAAGACTGGAGTAATGATGCTGAAAATTCAGCTTTGATCACAGGAATAAATTATTTTACAATATAATCACATAGAAAACAGCTATTTTAAATTTAAATAACATTTCACAATATTACTGTAGATCAAGTAAATACAGTCTTGTTCAGCAGAAGAGACTTCTTTCAAACTTTTGAATGGAAGTCTATATTATTAAGCTGTGGCCTGTATTTGAATGTATTTGAGCAACTCACGGTTATTCACAACAAATCTCTTATGATCTTCAGGCCTCCCACGTAACACTTCTATCACCTGCAAACAAGTGTACAGAGGAGGGAACGCCTCTCATTTCACTCATTCATGATCCCTGGGGGTTTAAAACATTGCATCATGAACACTAGCAGGTTCATTATAGAAACAGAAAGTGGTTTTGTGCTTTTCTCAATGGCACAGTCTCACTCTGAGCTCCAGGGAAAGAGTGCAGAAAAAACACTAACACTCGGTTTAACGGTCCGTTATCTGCGCTGTCATTCTTTTCTAATGGAGCGATGGCCGGTGAGAGACACAAAGAGCGTGAGCGAGAGGAAGGGACCAATGCCGGACCTGGTTGCTCCACTTCTTTTTAACGGGTTATAAAAGTGGGACAGCCTGTTCCATGGCAGTTCTCCAATTAAAGTTTCTGGGGACCGATTCACTGGAAATATATCTATATTCACCCTGTCCTACATAGGAGGGGGTGGTGCGCTATGTATGTGAGAGAATGAAGTACAATACGATAGGAGGTGTGTGTAAAAGGGTTTCTTTTCGCAAAAACTGAGCGAGCTGAATGGACACTCGGACGTGATGGATTATGTGGAGAAATGCGAGTGGAAAAGCCTTGTTGTTGCTGTATTTAGTTATTTATGTGACCCAATACTGGTTTTATTGGACTACTAACTGAATTGCATTTGTTTCTCTGTGATATAGTACTGTTTAACAGGCCTTGTCTCGTGTCCGGTGTCCTGGCAGACTGGTTTCTGCAGTATTTTTGCTGTTTTCATGACCTGGTCTCGTATCACCGCTCTTCCCACTTTGTCCTTGGGCTGCTGGTTTCTGTGTGGCGCCTGCATTACTCTCTCTGAATCGTCTCTAGAGAGTGAAATGAGGCCAGTGCTCTATTTTTCCCCACCTGCCCCAGTCAACTGCCAATTATACAGCGGAGAGCTAATCAGGCGAGGGAGAAACACTTCTCTGCATTCTCATTGGTCCTGTTTTATTAGCTGGTTAATATGAGGGGATTCGTGCATGGATCCATGTGTAATTCTTAAGGCACGTTCACACTAAGGACGATAATGGTAAAAATATACTTCTATAAAATCGTTCTAAATGTAAAAGAGTCCAAAGCACAACTATAACGACAACGGCACAGAGGAACTATATCGTTGGAATCACTTTCAGAACTATTTTTTCCAGCTGATGACCAATAAAAACATTGACAGCCAATCAGAATCCATTTTGCTTTAAAGGGCTCGAGCATTTAAAGCGACAGATGACATAAACTGCAGCGCATGCTTAGAATAATCAAAGTGTCCCAAACTTTTGAACGGCAGTGTACATGCATGCATATATCCATAAATACATGCATACAGTATATCCATAATACACGCATATATCCATAAATACACGCATATATCCATAAGTACATGCATACAGTATATCCATACACATGCATATATCCATACATACATGCATACAGTATATCCATACATACACATGCATATATCCATAAATACATGCATACAATATATCCATACACATGCATATATCCATAAATACATGCATACAATATATCCATACACATGCATATATCCATAAATACATGCATATATCCATAAATACATGCATACAGTATATCCATACATGCATATATCCATAAATACATGCATACAGTATATCCATACATGCATATATCCATAAATACATGCATACAGTATATCCATACATACACATGCATATATCCATAAATACATGCATATATCCATAAATGCATGCATACAGTATATCCATACATGCATATATCCATAAATACATGCATACAGTATATCCATACATGCATATATCCATAAATACATGCATACAGTATATCCATACACATGCATATATCCATCCATACATGCAGATATATCCATACATACATGCATCCATCCATCCATCCATCCATCCATCCATACATGCATCCATCCATCCATACATGCATCCATCACCAGACTCATTGGAAGCCTGTATTAGAAACTCAACTTGATATTGCCATCAATGTATTTTTATATATGGGTTAAGCAACTGATTTGGAGGGTTTGTGAACGAGACCATCTGTGTCTCATTGGCTTGATTCATCCTTGAATTGGCACCCGTGTAACCAGTCAAGTTTCCTAATAGCCTGTTTTAAACAGTCAATATGATATTAGTCTCAACGTCAGACGCCACAATCTCTTTCTGACCGTCTGATGTATATTGCATATAAAATATGGAACTTTCTTGATCAATCTGATTATTATTATTTTTTTTTTTTTTACATCACTGGGTAGTGGGTTGATTCAATGGATGCTTTTGAGGATGAATTATCACTGGATTTGCCATAGATTACCAAGGTTAGTGGCATCAAATCTTTGAAGGATATTCAGAGTATTGCTTATTTTGTGGTATTTTTTTGTATAACCGTTCACAGAAACTGCCTATTATTAAAAACAGTGTATTATTGTGGTGATCTATTTCAGATTAATCACACACTTTTACTTTATCATGAGGGAACAGAAAATTCATGCATTTTCTGGCTTTTCAAAGGATGAAGCATGTGGTGTGTTTATCATCTTTTATAACAGAGATCTATTTACATAGCCAGAAACAATCAATTATATAAAGATTAATCAAACAGTCCAAAACCAAATTATTAAAATACAGTAATAATTAAGGCATTGGTCAAAACACTGGGCTGATTTATAAATAGTATTCCAATAATACTGAGAGCTACGGCAGTATTTGCAGTGGGGAATGTGCACTTAATGATCCACGAACAGGTTCATTAAAGGTAAATGACCATCTAAGGCTGTGAACGGGTGGATCAGTCACCATGAGCCGCCAGTAATGAGCTGATGGAGATCTCTGGAGGTTTACAGGACAGTTTCTTAATGTGGACGCCACTGACGTCATTTCCATCTACAGTATTTACTGTACAGATGACAGGCATTGAGGGAGAGGTGGAGATGTTTTGCATCTGTGGAGTTATGTTCTTTAAGCGTGTAAAATAAAGCCGAGACAAATTATGCTGACTGAAAGCTGATGTAAATAAATTCATTGAGTCAGTGACCCTCTCGTGTGCAATTAAACAACAATATAATCAGCAGAAATGCAGCGGGCGGATGCTTCACAGTTACAGGACAATGACCCGAATCACACGCTGAATGCAACCAATGTAATCTGCAAGTCAAGCCAATTTATTTGTATAGCACACGCTATTTCATGAATCGCTTAATGTCTTCCATCACTGAAGACACTCATTTAGTACATGCTCAGTACACAAGAAAAACAAGTTTAACTTCGTCAAAAAACTTTGTTTGTTCTTGAATGTCCAGTTGTTTCCTTTATGGTGCGTTTGAATTTAAGTTTAAGATAAAAAAAAGTGTTTCTGTATGACAGACCATATTACCGGTACACATTTTTACAAATAATTGCAACACTCAAAAAATAAAAGCTGGTTAAATTGAAAAATTTAATCTTTAAGAAAGGCAATGAACATTTAAAGTTTTTGATTACTGATCAATATATTTTAGTGAACAGGATTTGACCTATTTTATATAATTTTAAAACCAAGTTTTTCTTTAAACGCTGGTTATTCCTGATGACTAAAATAATGAATTCCATATAAATGAGATACCTATTCTGTAATTTAGTATTAAAGCACTGAAGTGTGCTCATTACTCAAGCGTTTCTAACTATTTTTCTATCCCATGTATCTTCTTTAAAAAGCGAACCACAATTATTCCAGCAGAGCAAAGGTTGCATTGATTTTATTTTGATTATGTCTTTTCAGGCTCACAAATAGATGGCGAAGAGTAACATTAAGATGCTAAGAGCAATAAGATCCTCTTAGAGATGCACATGGATGCCACCAGCACATAGAGAGTCACAGAGAACAACTAAATCATACTGTAATTTAGCCCGAATTAAACTTTCAGTCTTCCGCAAATTGAATCCAGTCCGTTAGCCCTGGAGATACAGCTGGAGTTTGTTATTTTTAGAAGTAAAATGGTGGAAAAAGTCCCACATAGTTTCTTATCTTGCAGATCTTTATTAAATAAAATATTTTTTTACTAAAACAAGCTGTTATTTGCAGGCTTTACCGCAGTGTTGTTTCCAGGGAGTTGCTAAGGTGTTCAGAGTGGTTGTTAGTGCACTGCTAAGGAGTTCTATGTGGATTATTAATGGTCTAAGTTAAAAGATATCCTGGTTTCAAGGTGGAGCTTTATATTGACTCCATATATCAATCCGGAATTTATTTTAACATCAATGCATCACCCCTCTGAGGATTATTCTCTCTTTCTTTTCCTCTTCAGTCTGTCTCACAATAAGGTGGATGTCGATAAGCACCATGACCCAACAGCATAGCATCAACACTGCTTGCTGACACGGTGCAGCAAAGGATGCTGGGAAACACCAAACGTTTTTTTGGCAGCGCCGAAGACAAAGAGGGTGAGGATGAGGAGGATGAGGAGGAGAGATTGAAGAGAGCAAAACAAAATGGGATGATCGATATGGGAGAAAAGGAACACCAGAACCGGGGCGGACGCAAGGGGGACGGATCCAAACCGGCAGCCGTTGTGATTGGATGGCAGAGAGGAGAGAGACAACCGAGGGCAGGCAATCCGGCCCAAAGAGGAATCCCACATTTACCCAGTCAGCCGACGCTTTATCATCAGACAGCCAATCAGCCGCTGTATCACCCGGTCTTGACCAATCAGCAGGCCCGGCGGCGTGTGATGGAGCGGAGCATGACCACGGTCACGCCTGTAGAGGACCCGCACCTCCCTGTGATCGTTTTCCGCATCGGCATACCGGATATCAAACAAACGGTCTGTGCATTTCTGTTCACACACACATTCAGACACACTCTCAAACTGCACGAGAGAGTGGCCGATAATCATCTCGACTACTTTTCTACTTAATTGGTTAATTTTGCGTACCGAGATTCACGCATACTGATAATAATAATTATTTATAATTAATGTTTTATTTTACAGTTGTGTAACGATTTTTCAGTTATTACTATTTTTGATATTTAATTATATAAATATATATAATAATATAAATATAGTTTTTTTGTTATTGTTGTCAAATAAAGTGAATTCAAATCAATTGATTTAAATAAATTAAATAAATATTTTATTTTTATAGTTCTATATGTTTTTTCAGTTGTTATTATCAGTATTATTGTTATAGTTATACATATTCATAATTAATATTTTGTTTTTATAGCTGTAATTACGATTTTTTTAGCTGTCATTATTATTAATACGTTTTAAATATGACATTATAAATGTGGTATTATTATACAATTAGTACTTTATTTTTATAGTTGTAGTGTAATGTTTTTTTTCCATTTTTTTATTACGTGAATTAAATAGACATAATTATTTAAAATGTATTCTGCATATTGGTAATTGGGCACTTAAAAGTAATTTGACGCACAAAAAAATGGAAAATTACGCACACACACACACACACACACACACACACACACACACACACACACACACACACACACACACACACACACACACACACACACACACAAACAAAGAAACTGTACAACAGTAAATGTGCCTAATAAGTTTCTGAAAGCTTCAAAGAAACACACACACACACACTTCAATATATTCTGGATCTATTGTGTCTCCCAAGGTTATCGTAGGAGGGATTGAGACATTAAAAGAAAATTAAAAAAAATAATTTAATTCAGGGGGAGAAAGGGTGGGACATGGGAATCCTTAATGAAAGAATATTTAGTGTGTTTGATATTAGTGTGTGTGTGAAGCTATTCTGGGACATTTTAAGTAAACACACACACACTGAGCTCGAGTTTCCTCTCATGATTTGTGTGGGAGCTCTGACCTGATTTAATGTCAAAATCGCTCTCATCTAAACTCATCTAAACTCCTGACTCAATTAGCAGCTCACTTAACACGCTCAATCGCGGCACATTAACAATCCCCAGATAAAGCAGCTCACACACTCTTCATAGTGCTGAAGTTTTGCTGTCGGTTTTTAATATGCAGGATGGTTTATTGTTTTCAGTGTGTCAGTTTTAAAGCTTTTGAAATGGCTTGTAAAAACGACTGTTCAAATGCAAACAACACAGAGGCTCTTCTGTGCCGCTTCAATTTCATATTCAACAGGTGTCAGGATTTTAAGCAAACAAATGTTTAATCTGACATGGTTTTGTGCACCACAGAAAATTATTGCAGCTTTGTAAAAAAAAAAAAAAAAATCGTGTTTACAGTAATGCATTTCATTATACAGTAATAGAAGTGTTATTTTTAGTATTATTGATATACTATCATAGTTTTTGAATTAGATTTTTATTTATTTTATATTTTTATATTTTCTGTTTCTTCAATTTCAGGTAAAGTTTTAGTAATTTAGTTTGATAATTTCTCCAGTATAAACATCTCAGCCTATGTAGCACCTATGTACACCAAACTTTCCAGTTATACACTTAGCAGTATTCTGAAGATTATGTTCAGAGGGATTTGTTAATAAATCATTCCTGGCCTGATTTATGTGACATTTGAATTAAAAAAATATGGCGAAAATCGATTTTTTAAGGCTATGGACAGTAAATTTTGATTTCCTAGGTAATGAAAGCATCCTGAAATCCCTCTGAACATCTTTTTTCATCTTGTGTGTAATCAAAATGAAAAAAGCACTGGCTTTTTTGCACCTGGCTTTATCATATGTTCAGATCTATCTACCGAAAATATATGCAAAATTCCGCATATTTAATGAGATAATGCCTAATTTGCATAATTAAACATACACATTTCAAAAACTTGTGATACATTTTTTTTATGAACTTGTTTAAGTAATCAACTGAGGAAGTTTCATGGTGATATCTATTATTTAAAAATGTTACCCTATTCACCTGTAGTGTCTCGCCTCAAGACCAAAACACTGAAAAATGACTTTTCTTTTAATTATTCATATTTTCAGGGGCTTAAGTGGCCCTTAACATGCTCAAAAACTCTTGAAACTTTGCACACACATTGTTGCATACATGTAATGTAAATAAAAGTCTTCAGGTTACACACTCTGCCTGTAAACCCTGCAGAATGTCTTACCCTTAGACGTCCATTGTAAGTGCATTACTGTAAACTAGGGCTGTCCGTTAAACGCGTTATTAACGGCGTTAACGCAAACCCATTTTAACGGCGTCAATTTTTTTATCGCGAGATTAACGCCTAGCAAACTTTGTAGTTTTTTTAACATGCTTTTGCAACAACTATAACGTTATTAAAACTACAACACCACACCGGATCTAGCTAGACCAGAAACAAAACAACAGACACGCCGCACACACTTGTTTGGGCTTGCGATCCGGCCAAACGAGAAGCCCAGCGCCGAGCCGCGTCTAGGACAACTGAGCGCGTCTAGCATATCGGACGCGCACTTTCTCAGTTTATGGCCAGCAATAAAAACGTTGAATGGCGCCGCCGGTGTGTGTACACTCTTAGAGAATAATGTGTTCGAATTTTAAATACGAGGTGCTGCGCGACGCGGCGCTTCTCGTCTGAACGTTACGTTTTGAGTGGATGAATGTTGAGCGCGAGAGGCCGAAATGCCAATAAGATTCTGAATGGAAAGTTTACTTTTAAAAAGTTGCCAAATGGTTCAATTGACAAGACCAAAGTGATCTGTGTGTTTTGTCGTTGTGAACTGAGCTATCATCGCAGCACGTCCAGTCTGAACTTGATGGCCAAGCACACACACACACACAGCTAATGCGTTTCTACATCAGTAACGTTACCTCATCAGTATTTCTTTCACCCTTTTATTGATGGACAGTGTTACATTGTGTGAGAGATTATTTGCTCCAAGTGAGAATGTTAGTGTGAAATTGAACACAGTATGCCAATGTTGTTTTCAAAAAATAAAAAACATTTGCACAAAGCAAGCCGATCCACTTTTCCATGTTGATAAGAGCATTAAAATGAGAAAAAATAAGAGATAAAAAGAAATCAAGAGACATTTAGAATAGATAAAAATGTGCGATTAATCGCGTTAACTATGACATTAATGCGATTAATCGCGATTAAATATTTTAATCGTTTGACAGCCCTACTGTAAACACGACTTCTGTTTGAGGTATGAGTCAAAATGAAGGTCTGAAGCATGTGACAGATGCCGTCGATAAAGCTGAAGTCGTTTTGAACCTTAAATCCAGTTCAATCTGTTGTCCTTACTCTCTCTCTCAAACCTGTTTTCTCTTTCGCCGTCTGTAGAAGTGTTTGCGGTTTGATCCCGACGCGAGCGTTTGGAGTGCGAAGCAGCAGATTATTTGTTCTCTCAGCGAGTCGTTGTGGGACGCTTACAATTACGGCCTCTTCCAGCCAGCTGGAGACGGACGAGATGCCAAGTTCCTGGAGGAGGAGCGCTTGCTTCGAGAGTTTTCCCAGTCCCTGGAGAAGGGAGTGCCCTACCTGGAGGTGCTGTAGCGAATAATAGATCACAGGCTCACACACACTAGACAACAGAACCTCATAACCTTCTGTACAGACATACCTTAAAGTCTCGGCTACAAAAAAGCTTGAACATTTCAATCGTTTTTGGCTCATGCCGAGCCTACAGGGGCAAGCTGTCACAACAGGAACCTGCTGTTTTAGTGACAATTGAGGAAAAAACCTGGCAACACTGTACAATAAGGCTCCATTTGTTAACATTAACTAACAGTACTTCAAAAGCAGGTTCATTTAAACATTTATTAATCAATTATTGAACATTTCAAGAGTTGTATATTTTAATACTATTTCATGGACTTGAGCTAACACAAACTAACAATGAATAATGTATTTTAATGAATGTTAAGGAATATGAATAAATACTGTAACTGTATTGCTAATTTATAGTTAACTAATGGGACCTTCAAGTGTTTCCGAATACCTTTAAAAAAATAATACTTATTTGTGTTTAAAATGCATTACATGTTTTTTTTAATGGCATTTTAGGACATTTTAGACATTTAAACAGTTACAGTATAAAATAAAATTATTGAAACAGCAGCAAAAATGGACTAAACTATCAAACCATTGTTACATTCATTGTATAGTTGACTTATTTTCTTAATGGCTTATACTTTAAGGTTTGAACAGTTTATTATTTGTTAATCAGTCTTCTTAATATATTAGTAATTATTTATTTGTATTACATTTTTGCTGTTTTATTTAATTTTTATATTTTATATAAATTTTTGTTATGTTATTTTTTATCAATTGAATTAATTCATTAAATGATTTTATTTCACATTTAATTTTTTTACGTTTTATTTTATTATATTTGTCATGTCTCCAAAAGTTGAGCATTTCTTTGATGTGCACAGTTTGACCCGACCATCTACATTAATGACTCATTTAGTTCTTGTTTCTCAGAACTTGTGAACTGAACAAGCTTTCACCAGTTTCTCTCTTCTATCCCCTCCCTCTCTTCCTGGTGTCTTAAACTCACAGTTCAGATATAAGACACGAGTCTACAAACAGACAAACCTAGATGAGAAACAACTAACGAAGCTGCACACCAAGGTAAATACAGGACAAAAAATATTAATATCCACCAAAAACAGATCTTGTAGTATAACAGCAAAAATGAAATCTCCAGTAGAGACGGATGTGTTGACAGAACAGACTGAAGTAAGGAAGTGAAGTGTCTGACCGTGTGTGTGTGTGTGTGTGTGTGTCTCCCTCTACAGGCCAATCTAAAGAAGTTCCTGGATTATGTTCACGGTGGAGCTGTGGAGAAATTGAGTAAAGCTCTGGAGAAAGGACTGGATCCGAACTACCATGACACTGAAAGCGGAGGTGAGACACACACAAAACTTAAACTACTGTATGTGAGTGTCCAAATAGTACTTTTAATATGCCAAGACAAACCCTTAAAGGGATAGTTCACTCAAAAAGGAAAATGGTGTCATTACTTACTGACCCTCAAGTTGTTCCAGTGCTGTATGAGTTTCTTTCTGCTGTTGAACACATAAGAAGATATTTTAAAGAATGCTGGTAGCCATTGACTTCCATAGTATTTTTATTTCCTTATGGAAACTATGGGAACAATCCCTTTAAATGCAGCTTGCAGAGCTTTGATTATAAAACTCACGAGTATGAAATTTCATGAGGACAAAAGCGCAATCATATTATCTAGGGCTGTAGTCAACCAAAGAATTGCTTAGTCGACCAAAGTCCTGTCCTGCGCAACGATCAGTCGACAAAAAAAAAAAAGAAAGGAAAAAAAGATGCGATGTTTTGCATTTTGATTGAACATTTATTAAACAATTGTCATAAAGCATTTATAAAACAACAATGAAAAAACATCAATAATACATAAAACTATAATAATAATACAATTCTTTGAAAATTAAGTGATTTTTTTAACTGCAAAGTGAGGAGCTCTGTCCTCGGTCTATAGTGACAGTCACATTCGCGCACCGTTAATATATAAACTTTTAGACATTAGACATATATATCTCGCTTACCGCTTTAGGTGACTTATTGGTCGTTGACGTTGAGCTATGGTAAGTTAGCTTTAGGCCGCATAGCTTGCACTCCAGATCTTGTCGTCTTTTTTTGTAAAATGCAGTCAGACAAAAGATTTAGATTTCTTGGACATTTTGTCGACTAAAGCCAAAACAAGTAGCGTTCTAACTGAATGAATACAGCAAAACTGCTTATAAAGGAATAAATATCAAGGAGTAAATCAATGAAAATTTCTTTATTGGTGAAAAATTAATAAATAATGCAACTGGTCGACCAATGAGAATGTCAGTCGACCAAGACGGCATCGACCGATTAGTCGACTACACCAGGGGTTCTCAAACATTTTGGAGCCAGGGACCCCTTACAGGGGAAAACATTTCCAAGGACCCCCTCATATTTATAACAGTGATTGAGCCCATATTTAATGTGGGAGCGGCTAATGAAATATGTTTGCACAAATGGTCTCCACCCAGGGTCAGGAAGTTGTAAATAGCCTACTGAGGTCCCAAAAGTGATCTTGCTAGGGGCGTTCGGGGGCATGCCCCCCGAGGAATTTTAGATTTTCTTGATCTACACGTGCATTTTAAGGTGTTTTAAGGCCCCAAAAAAAAGCTTTAAAAGCATGTCAGTGGGCAGTGGCATACATTTTTTTGTCAAGCAGATGACAGTTTAATTTGACAATGAATGATCCACATACAAAATGGAAATCCTAAATGTATATGATTATTGTTCATCAAAACACAATCACATATTCCAAACAGCAATGGCTTTAAATGAGAAACGTTTCAAGGATTATTTTGCATAGATGTTAAATTCCAATATTTGAACACATTCGAGGTACACAAATATAGCTTATAAGTAGGGGAAACAATGGAATACAATATTTATAAATATTTTTTACAATAAAGAAAACAGCAGGATGCGGGTTCATGCCGTCTCTGTCTCCTTTCTGGCGCACGTGCCCCAAAATCAACCAAAACACAGCGAATAGTCTACTTGATGCACAGACATAAAAAATAGGCTACAGATAGATTATCTATCCATAGAAACCTTTAAAGTGCCTACTTTGTATTATTTGACGTTAAATGCATTATATAAGTCACTTTGGAATAAATAGCATGTTTTCAGATGATAAAGAAAACACGACTTAGAGTCCGGAAAAGGCGGTAGGCTGCTATAAATTATTTCGCGGACCCCCTGGCTATAGTTCACGGACGGACCACTAGGGGTCCGCGGACCCCACTTTGAGAACCACTGGACTAAACAACTAAAGTTGACAGCCCTAATTATTTGTGCAATCAGTGTGATCCTGGAACTTTGATTTGTTTAGTTTTTTTGGCCTAGATTGCATATATTATGTAGTACAGTGGTTCTCAATCCCGGTCCTGGCGTATCGATGTTCTCTCGTTCCCTATGCCATTAGCAGAATTGACTGAACACGTACGCTCCTTTCAGAGTGAAATCTCACTTATGACGGCAGAATACCCTTGTGAACTCCACTTTCGCGGGGCACTTACAGTCGAATTGAGCAAATCTCTGAACTGATAAGAGATGCATGCAAAATGTGCAGAGCGGGACGGTACGAGGAACGGAATTGAGAACCACTGATGTAATAAATGTATATTGCATGGAGAATATGTTTAAACCTTTGGCATTTTCAGTTCTGATGAGCGTCATTGTGCTGCCAACATTGCCCCGTCAGAATCGTCTCATTTCATTAACAGACTCAAAGCTCATTATGTTCCTCTGAGTCTATTCTCATCATCTGCTGTGTTTTTTCATTGAGAGGATGCTTTTTATTTGATGTGACGTTCAGCGCACTAATTACACTGATGCTAAGAATAAGCAAGAGTTGAGTATGTCGCTCACAGGCAGTATGATGTCACAGTAATCCTGCAGCTCATTGGTCACTTCTCTAACCGAGACAATCCTTTCGTGTTTGCCATTTTAACATTTACTGTGTTGCCTGTTCTTAAGTAAAGCTGTTGTTCTGTAGCTGTAATGTCCGTGTCTGTTTCCATCTGTCTCTCAGAGACGCCTCTGACTCTGGCGGTTCAGGGGAGTCTGAGCGTGGAAGGGATTCGTGTTCTGGTGCTGAACGGAGCTCATGTGGATTTCAGATCCAGAGACGGACTCACACCCCTCCACAAAGCAGTCAGAGCACACAACCAATCCACACTGATGGTACAAACACATGCAGTTCATTTACAGCATGACTGAACAAAATGCTTTTAAATATTTTGAGATGCAAAGTAGTTTTTTCTCTCTTATAGTGTCCCTATTATGCTATTTTAAATGGTCCTAATTTATTTTTTGGAGTCTCATACAACAGGTTTACATGCAACCAAGGTCAAAAAACACTTTTCTCATAATTTTCTCTAATTTTCTCATAATAAATATTGCAGCATCACCTGTTTTCCAACAGTGTCTAAATCGGTTTAATAAAGTCTCTCTAAACCCCTCCTTTCTGAGAGCCTGCTCTGCTCTGATTGGTCAGATGGCCAAGTCTGCTGTGATTGGTCTACTCTGCTCTGATTGGTCAGATGGCCAAGTCTGCTGTGATTGGTCTACTCTGCTCTGATTGGTCAGATGGCCCAGTCTGTTGTGATTGGTCAACTCTGCTCTTATTGGTCAGATGGCCCAGTCTGTTGTGATTGGTCAACTCTGCTCTTATTGGTCAGATGGCCCAGTCTGTTGTGATTGGTCAACTCTGCTCTGATTGGTCAGATGGCCCAGTCTGTTGTGATTGGTCTTCTCTGCTCTGATTGGTCAGATGGCCCAGTCTGTTGTGATTGGTCTACACTGCTCTTATTGGTCAGATGGCCCAGTCTGTATTGATTGGTCTACTCTGCTCTGATTGGTCAGATGACCCAGTCTGCTGTGATTGGTCTACTCTGCTCTGATTGGTCAGATGACCCAGTCTGCTGTGATTGGTCTACTCTGCTCTGATTGGTCAGATGGCCCAGTCTGTTGTGATTGGTCTACACTGCTCTTATTGGTCAGATGGCCCAGTCTGTTGTGATTGGTCTACACTGCTCTGATTGGTCAGATGGCCCAGTCTGTATTGATTGGTCTACTCTGCTCTGATTGGTCAGATGACCCAGTCTGTTGTGATTGGTCTACACTGCTCTTATTGGTCAGATGGCCCAGTCTGTATTGATTGGTCTACTCTGCTCTGATTGGTCAGATGACCCAGTCTGCTGTGGTTGGTCTACTCTGCTCTGATTGGTCAGATGGCCCAGTCTGTATTGATTGGTCTACTCTGCTCTGATTGGTCAGATGGCCCAGTCTGTTGTGATTGGTCTACACTGCTCTGATTGGTCAGATGACCCAGTCTGCTGTGATTGGTCTACTCTGCTCTGATTGGTCAGATGGCCCAGTCTGTTGTGATTGGTCTACACTGCTCTTATTGGTCAGATGGCCCAGTCTGTTGTGATTGGTCTACACTGCTCTTATTGGTCAGATGGCCCAGTCTGTTGTGATTGGTCTACTCTGCTCTGTTTGGTCAGATGGCCCAGTCTGTTGTGATTGGTCTACTCTGCTCTGTTTGGTCAGATGACCCAGTCTGTTGTGATTGGTCTACACTGCTCTTATTGGTCAGATGGCCCAGTCTGTATTGATTGGTCTACTCTGCTCTGATTGGTCAGATGACCCAGTCTGTTGTGATTGGTCTACACTGCTCTTATTGGTCAGATGGCCCAGTCTGTATTGATTGGTCTACTCTGCTCTGATTGGTCAGATGGCTCAGTCTGTTGTAATTGGTCTACTCTGCTCTGATTGGTCAGATGGCTCAGTCTGTTGTAATTGGTCTACTCTGCTCTGATTGGTCAGATGGCTCAGTCTGTTGTAATTGGTCGACCACTTACAGCCTGTGTCGGAAACCTAACACCCATTGCCATATCTGAATTTCAGCTTCAGATATTCCTCAGCACTTAATTCACAGTGATACGAACAGTAATGATGGCGTCTGTATTTCCTCATAAATTCGAGTGCGAGTTCACATCTTTTGGAAGTGCATCTTTTTTGCTTTCATAGCGCAGAAAACAGCATCTTCTCAGCATGCCGATAACACGAACCAAACTCTTCCCGTCTCAGCTACAACTGCAGTGTTTGAGGGGCACAGTAGATGTTGTCCGCGGGCAGTTAATGAAGACCACAGGCTGGCATTATGCAGATTTGTTACAAACCTTCATAGGTTCGAGCAGGAAGTGAGACTGGAATTACTGACGACTCGTTTCAGACACTTCAGATTCAGTTCTGTCTTTTGGGAGACAATAACTCCATTTATCTTTGAAGCAGACCTTTTACATTCACAGACAGCTCTATTACACACTACATGAAATGTAACATTTAAATAAGTTGTACACCTAAAAGGCTAGTCATGTCAGTGTACTATAAAAAATTCATTTGAATAAGTTCCTTTGTCTTGAGATCATGATCATGATTTGCTGAGGAAATTTATGGTGACAAATTCTAAATATTGATTTGGGATTTTTTTATGAGGTTTGTTTGTAAATCTTAATGTGCCTAACTCTTCATGTCTATCCCACTTATCAGGCTCTGCTGTCTTTGGGTGCTTCTCCGGATTATCGAGACCGCAGTGGTCTGACGGCGCTGTACCACTCAGTGCTGACAGGGGGCGACACGTCCTGTTGTGAAACTCTGCTGTACTATAGAGCACAACTGGGAGTCAGAGATGAGAACGGCTGGGACGAGTCACACCAGGTTTGTGTCACTAGTTTACAGTCTTAAACACAAGGGAATAATGCATATCTGGACTCTTTGTTTATATGTGTGCATGCATGTGTCCATTTTGGTGGGTTTTTGTTTATAATCACACATCATTCCCTCTTTTTGGTTCTCTTTTCATTTCTCTATATGGCCGCTAAATTTTCTCTTTAATCCAATCAGCATCCCTACATTTCTCATTCCAAGGCCAGACTGTGGTTCTGTTGCACATCTTTAATGTCCCACATTAAATTATAATAGAAAAATGACTCGAAATAGTCATTAGATGACTAGAAATAGTCATAAGCATTCAAATATGGAATTTTTTTATTAAAAAAATTCAAATAGTGCTTAAATAACAACATTTGAACTCTTTCCTGTCAGTCTGTCATGCTCGTTGCTCTTGTGATTCTTAACACATGCACATGCTTGAGTGTTTCATCCTGGTCATCACTGAGTGTCTGTATTCGTAAGCAACTAGACTCTGTTTATCCTCTGTTGAAGATGTTTTTCCACACTCATCAGGTCTAATCACCTTATTATTACACACAAAAATGTCAAAATGAAAAACTTAATGGGTTGTAAACTAAAAATGAGGATAGAGTAAAATGCAACTAAACGTATGAAATTAATTAGGCTTGTTAGTTTTTAAAATATAGGAGAATAGCGAGTGGTCGTTGATACTGTTTCCAATGCAATGACCTTAGCCAATCATAACAGTGACTGTTTAATGACAATCCTTAAAGGAGCCGCGCCTTAAAAACATAATAATAAAAAATCATTTCAGACAGAGGGTCAAAAAAAAAAAAAATGCTACAAAAAACTTTACTAACGTTATAAATGAACCTTAAGGAACATATTAAAATAATTATAAAAAAAACATGACCCCTTTAAAAAGAGAGAAATGACAAAAGAACAGAACTAAATTACTAAAGCAAACTAAAATTAAAACATTAAAAACATCTTTATTAGAATATATAAATAATACTAAAACAACACTGCTGCTGAATGCAGGGTTAAACTATCAACATTCAAGATTGTTGTATCAGGGCTGTACATGTTGTCTAATGTAAAATCCTGTGAGAACTTCTGGTTTAGCAGATGTTTTTATCCGAAACATCCTCCAGTACTTAGTTCAGTTCATGTCCCCCTGGAGCAACCTGGAGTTAAGTGCTTTGCTTCAAGGCACAACAGTGAAAGTTCATTGCTAGAAACGATCCAGCATATCAACCCTGAGATATAACCACTACACCACCAGTGTCATGAGACTCACAGATGTTCCTGTGCAATGTGCTCCTGAAACTACATGAATCCCTGCCACCCAATCACAGCTGAGCACATAAAAGCCTTCAACACATGAAGAACAACATCTGGGTGCTTTTGAATCAAATGTCAGACACCATCCATAGTCTTCCCCTGTCTCTCTCTCTCTCTGTGTCTCTCTCCATAGATCAGACATGAAGAGACGATTGGAGAGGTTGAAGTTCACAGGTACCCATCTCTCATCTCTCATTTCATTCATCGTCTTCTAATGTCTGTCTTTGCTTGATATTAAACAAAAGGTTCTCTTTTTAATTCTCTCCTCTTTTCTGAACAAATATATGAATACAATTTATTTTCCCCAATTCACAACCACCTATATATAGGTGGTTATGAATTGGGGAAAATAAATTGAAAAATATATAAAGAAATATATATATCTTGAGTTAAGGCAGAGATTTCATTCTGAGCTTCTGGCCCATTCGCAGAACATTTAGGAGGAATTTAATGAAGTTCAAACAAACAACATGGGATTTTTAATGACCAGTACTGAATCTCTAGAGAGCAGGGCAGGATTATTGTAGTAAACTAAAACCATTAAAAAATGACTTAATTGTGTTACTTACTTTGTTAATATAATATAGTTAACTGAAATAAAATAAAACATTTATCATAAATTATAATAAATAATATTTAGTAAACAATACATTTTTATTTAGTTTCAACTTGATGTACTAAAATAGCTCAAACTAAAACTGAAATAAAAATAATGATAATGGAAAATATAAAATTAAAAACAAATTCAAGGTCCCGCTTCCACAGACTCAATGGCAAGCACGGCTGTCAATCATGACGTTTTTATAGCAACTAAAACCAAACTTATTGGAAGAACAAACCATTGAATGTACAGTATGTCTGCTTGATAAGAAGTTCCTAAAATGACATTAAAGTAGAATTGGATTTTTTAGTTTGGCTGTTTGATGACATGGAGAGGCGGGGTTTATGACACACACTGAGGCCAGCCACCGAAATGCTTTGGCTTCTCTTTTCAGGACGTGTGTGGCACACTTGATCAGATATGTAGATCTTATTTTACAAATTATGCTGAAGGAGGAACTGCCACGTCTGTTAACTGGCCAAGATCTGTCACTCGCTCGAACACATACAGTGTTGAGCAAGACTGAGTCGGACCCCAAAGCACTTACTTGCATTGGCTGAAAGAAGATGTTTTGTGTATTGTATGCACATTATGATGATATTAGATATCAATTATTGACATTTATATTATTCAGGATGCATCACATTAACATAATTAAGTAATAATATACAAATGTTGAATTTTTAAGCTGTTTATATGAAAAAGAGAATAATAATATATATTTTAGGTTCAACAAGATGCAGCGATATTATTTTCAATAATAACCTCCACAAAGGGAAGGCGTCCAGCCCTGTTTCTTGTGATGTCCAAGCCTCTAATCACGCAGTGACTGTAATGCGATGCTGTCTTTACTGTCCTCTTTAGGTTGTTCCTCTAGTTTTTCCCTGTTCTTCGGACTTTCTCCCCAATAAGTCAGATGTCCTCTTATTTCTTTAACTCTGTGTGTTGTTCACTCAACTGTAGGCGTGCCAGCATGGATTTGCCCAACACTTAGAACACCTTCTGTTCTATGGTGCAGACACCACTACCCAGAATGCATCAGGAAACACTGCCCTTCACATATGTGCCCTTTACAACAAGGTTTTATTTCACTATTTCAATAAACAAAATGTTTAGTAGTTGTTATTAACATTTTGAGTTATCTTTCATTTTTGTATTTTTGGTTTAGTGTCGTGTTATTTTTGTTTATTTTTATCTACTGTTATAATTTTTATTCATATTTTGAATTCACTTTAATTTTTATATTTCCAGTTTATTTTAATTTGTAGTAATTTTCTTAGGTGCTTATCTATTTTACAATTTAGGTTAAATTTTTTTTATTATTCTGTTAGTTGCCAATGCAACATTGCTAATTTCTTTAGATTTTTTTTTGTCTAATATTTATTTTATTTCAGCTTTATTACAATTAACAAAATGTTTCAATGGTTTTAGTTTACGCTAATTAGTCTAATGACTAATGATTGACAACATCTCCTCTGTCCATTCAGGAGAGTTGCGTTCGGGTCCTTCTCTACCGAGGAGCCAGTAAGGAGATGAAGAACAAACATGGTCAAACCCCCTTCCAGGTCACTGTGTGCTATCAGTTCTAATCACATGACTTATTATAAATGCATGTGGGATGTGTCACCGCTGTACTAAACATTTAAAGGCTAGTGAAACAAAAAGACATTCACATTAAGTGCACAGATAAAAAATTAACACACAGTAGCAAGTGCTGGTTTCTTAGAAGGCAGCGTGTCCTCATATCCTCAAATTAAAGATGGCATTGTTGCAAAGTACATTGCAATGCTGTTTTTACAGGTTGCTGTGATGTCGGGCCATTTTGAACTTGGAGAAATCATCAAAAATCACAATGATGCAGATGTTGGTGAGTGTGCATCTTTATGACAGAAAGAAATGAGTATACCAAAGCTCTCTTCCAAAGTCTAGCCTATGCAGGCCACTCTTTAAGACATCACTGGTGTGATTTTGTTGTCTAGAAAGGTACCTAGTCTCATGTGTCCTTTACAGAGAAACCAAAATTGAGACAAGCACAGTGTAAAAAAACAAAGTACTGATGAACAGCAGTTTGTTTAATTAATTAAAACATTAATTGAGTCTATTTTACTCAATATTTGGGTTTTGTGCATTATTTATTCTTAAGAGTATTGCATCATTAGTTTTAGTGATTTTTCATAAAAGTTTTTTTTTTTATTGTTAAATAAAATAACATAAATATTAGAGGAAAAACTTGAACTTAAAAAAACTTGAACAAAAAAGAGAAATGTTGCTTTGGCAACTACGATAACTGAAATAATTGAAGTGAAATTAATTAAGGCTAAATAGAAATATGCAAAAATACAAAGGCATATAACATTACTACAATTTTAAACGAAAATATTCTATAATAGTATATAAAGCTAGAAAACTAGTGCTTCTCGTGTACTTAGTTTCTGCCTGTGTACTCTTTCCAAATTGCTTGGTTTTGAAGTTCCTCAGAAGGCAGATGCCTATGTAGACAGTAGACATCAAGGCAGCTCACTAAGTTTTGGAACAGAGCCCATCTCTATGTAATCTCTTCTCCTTTAATCTTTTATTTTCTTTCCCATCAGTTCCATTTTTGGAAACTCCCAAATACGCTCCTCACTTTCTGGACGGTATGTTGAATCAGCCCATCACGGCTGGCCTTCAGCATCCTCACCCGCTGCTCCGCGCCAAGAGCGAGAACACGATGACAACGCTCATGGATCCCGTAGTGATGCCCACCGCTGCCGCCAGCATGCCACCTGCTCAGGTAGCCCTTAACCCCCTGCTGGCCATCAAGGGAACACGCGAACACATCAGTCGCCAAATCATTCGTTTTCTCTCGTTTCAATCAGACTCAACGCCGGGCCTCTTTCGCTTTGAGGAGCTCCAGCAGTCCCCGTGGAGCCCGGACCCGGTCCCCGTCTCGTGGGAGGGAGGGAGGAGAGAAGGAGGAAAAGCAGGAAAAGCAGCAAAAGCAGCGAGGGAGGCAGGGGTGAGAATGGATACATAAAAAATGTCTAAGGTGGTCGGTTTTGGCCATTGTGGTGATGATTTTTAAAAGCAAATTCTGTAAAAATCCTGTGAAGAGTTTATTTTTGTCAGATTTGGCAGGTTCACTGGGTTTGTTGGTGCATCATTTTCATCCAACAACACTAAATAAAAGCACACTAAATGCAACTAGAAACACACACACACACACACACACACACACACACACACATATAGAATTATAATTGCCTCAATAAATAGTTGAAATGAATCAGTTCAATGAACAGTTTTAATTCACACTAACCATCTGAACGAACCAATTCACTGAACAAAGAAATTAAGTAAATAGACTAAAATTAATTAATAATAAAAATTAGAAAAAAATACATAAAAATATATTTAAACAAAAAAAAATATAGGAAGTGAGTAGAATAATAATAATAATATAATGCCTACAATTTCACCATTATAGTTTTTATTGATATTTTGAATTAGCTTTATTGTTAAATTTAGTTTCATTTTTAGTAATTTTCTTATGCTTTTGTCGTCTTTGCTTTTCAAAAATAAAAAATACTGCTATTTAGGTTTCATTTTTTATTTTTTATTTTCAGTTCAGTTTTAGTTTTTATTTATTTCCAGTTAGTAATTTCAGTGCTTCAGCTTAAACTTATTTCAGTTAATCGCCAAGGCAACATTTATCATTTTAATTTAGTTTAAGTTTTTCATCTAACATATATATCAATATATATATATATATTTATTTACTTATTTATTCAGTTTTATTTCAAATAATGAATCAGATTTAGTAATGCTTGACATGAAAGAGAGACTTTTTAAGTCAAGTTTGATTATTGTAGCTAAATTATGGAAAAGCGACTGTCTTGTGGAAAATACTGAAAAATGTAAACGCTAGTTGCAAAGGCGAGTTACTTACCAATGCGGTGTAAAGCACACAGCAAATCATGACAAACAGCACAAATCTTACGGACTGGGAAAAACAGTTCAGCCTGTGCCACAAAATCAATCATCCGGCTCTCAGCAGGCGTTAAGCACACGCAACAAGAGCGACTCCTGCTAGGATGAGCTGTTTTTAAGCCAAGTTCAAACCCATGGAAATGAGAATCACCTTAGGGCATCATAAATTAATAAATGAATTTCCCAGGATGCCTCTGGGTTGTAATTACCTTTTTTTTTATTTTTTTTATTTACCCCGTCGTTTGATTTCCATGCTGGTAAACGTGCCTTTGGTGACTAAACAATCCCAGGCTGTCAGGAACTCTTCCGGGTCATATTTCAAACCAAAATCAAAAGAAAATATAAACGATTATTAAGTCAAAGCAAATTAAGTTAAATTTGTTTTACATCGCAACATTATTTTCATAATAATTTAGTCACATCTTTCTCTCAGTTTTCCTACTGTAATACAGGGCTTTCCAAACCCACTGAGAGTTTAATTTAATATTTAAATAATTTAATAAATTAAATAATTGAACAAAATATTTGCATGTTCATTTTTGAATTTTACATTTCAATGATTTGATTAATTATTAGCTTTTGATCAACTGTAGTTTCTGTTATATTGCCTTTATTTATGCTGAGTTGTATTTTTTTAATAAAACAAAACATGATAATGAGGACCTAAAAAGAATCGCAATAATTTTTTTTTTTATTAATTAAAAAGTTAAATGTCTCTGGATGCATTACAGTAATAAGAAAGGAAAATGGGCTTAATTGTCATGCAAATTTTTAATGGCCCTGAAAATAGCTTCTTTTTAATTTTTTTCCCCATGATATTTTAAGCAAAATGTCATTTCTTATTTCTTTATTTTGCTTTTTGGGTGAAATGTGATCAGCCGTTTATATTCACCCATAGATTCATAGAGTGTAGTTTATAGCATTTGCTGTTCAGTAGTGCATAAACATCAAATTTCAAGTGTTAATACATGTTTAGACCCTTACCTCCATCATTGTGGGGTTTTTTACATGCTAACTGTCAGCACTGATTTCTGTTGCTCTCTTATGTTAACATTACAGAAGCTCTGACTCACTGTTTTGCACTGTTAGGCTTCTGGCCAAAGCTCCGCTGCCATACTGAGTTAATTCTTACTCAGTGGGTTAGAAACAAACACTGTCTACTGTGTAAAAGAATCAATCATCTGGCTAAAATTATAGTTATACCTTCATTATATGGAGTCTGTACAGTAGTATACCTAGAATACATTCAGACTAGACTGGGATACTTTTACATTTGGTCCAGCCAGTCTTGAAAATTTGGTTACATCCTAGAAATGATAATTTTGTATGGTGGTTTTGGTCCCATGGTGTTCAATAATGGATCGTATCCAAATATTAAGGAGTTATTACAATCACATTCCTGCACAAAATCCTTGGAAACTTACCCTATAAAATAAAGCCAAGCCAACATTATAAATTAGCTCTAATGCACAAAGTCACCCGCCTACACCATGTTTTATTACTTTGGATAAGATACAACTTTATGCCTGCATGTTCACATTATTGTGTTTTTGTATTCTTCTGTCTTTCCAGTGTTGTTTTAGTGCTTTATATATAATAAAATGTAGTATTAATATAATATAATATAATACAGTATTTATTTACTTTTATTAAATTTTCAGTCTCATTCTTATGTGTTTTTGTCATTTTATCAGAATTTGTATTTCAGTTTTAGTTTAATTTGCTTTCAAGTTTCTAAGTTTATGTTTGTATTTTTGTCTAGTTTTTTATATTTCTATAATACATTAGCTCTAATTTATATTTATTTTAGTTTTAGTATTTTTACTACCGGTACTTAAACTTTTTTCAGTTAGTTGCTTAGGCAACTTTTTTTTTTTTTTTTAAGTTTACACACACTTTAAGCTTAAAGTTTTCTAAGTTTAAGTTTTTCATCATTTTATTTTATTTTATTTTAAAGGAACACTCCGACTTTTTGGGACTTTAGCCTATTCACCTTATCCCCCAGAGTTAGATAAATCCATACATACCTTTTTCATCTCTGTGCGTGCTATAAGTCTGTTTGACGCACCCACCGCTAGCCTAGCTTAGCACAAAGACTGGATGTAAATGGTTGCAGCTAGCATACTAATCCAAATAAGTGACAAAATAACGCAAACATTTTCCTATTTACATGTTGTGATTTGTATAGTCACAGAGTGTACAAAAAACAAAGTCATATGAGACACAGACATATTTTAACCGTATAAATACTGGGAACTATATTCTCTGAAGGCGAAGCACTGCTACTTGGGCGGAGTGATAACCGCAGCACCTGAGACGCGCCGTGGTGAGGAGCAGAGAGTTCGTTCAGAGCGCGTCTCAGGTGCGCTGCGGTTATCACTCCGCCCTATATTCAGGGGATATGGTTCCCAGTATTTATACGGTTAAAATATGTCTGTGTCTCATGTGACTTTGTTTTTTGCACACTCTGTGACTATACAAATCACAACATGTAAATAGGAAAATGTTTGCGTTATTTTGTCACTTATTTGGATTAGTATGCTAGCTGCAACCATTTACATCCAGTCTTTGTGCTAAGCTAGGCTAGCGGTGGGTACGTCAAACAGACTTATAGCACGCACGGAGATGAAAAAGGTATGTATGGACTTATCTAACTCTGGGGGATAAGTTGAATAGCCTAAAGTCCCAAAAAGTCGGAGTGTTCCTTTAAGCTTTATTTGAATTACCGAAAACAGTTTTAGACCGAGTGTTTTGGTAGCAGGACACTTTTTATTGGCCTTTTTTAAAACACTCAAAATTCATCCTGTGAAAACTTTTGAAATTTGATATTGCATTACATTGGACAAAGTACTTTATAACCTTTTAGCAGGCTCAATTTTTGTTTAATTTGTAACAACTGGGTTAGACACATGGCTTTGACTTTCCAGCAAATTTAGAGTCCAAATACAGTATATATATATATTAGTTCAGTTCATTTGCTTTAGAGTAAACTTAAAGTTCAATAGTATTTTTACACTTTCATTATTTGAAGCTGCTTTCACTTCTGCAATAATCGAAGTGTCTTTAAAAATAGACTGACCTCTGGTCTGTAGTGCAAAGCATTTATGAACTACAGCCATTTAAGGTCAGATTGTGCTCAAAAAGGGAGATGACCGGTAACAAATTATTAGTTTTAGTGTAATGAACAATGACAACTGTTATCAGTCTGTGTGTTTTTTATTTTACATTTTTTTATTAAGCAAACAATGCAATACAGATAAGTACATAAAGAAACCAACAGAAAAAAACAAATATAGATGTGGAAAAAGTAAGTATCAGACAAATAAGCTTGTTGACGACAAACAAGAAAAGAATGCATAATACGAGAGGAAACAAATAAACAAACAACATAAAACAGAAAGCAATATGGATGAACATATCTCTCCACACACACACACACACACACACACACACACACACACACACACACACACACACATACATATATATATACAGATATACAGTCTGTGTGTTCTTGTGTGTCGGGTGCAGAGGGGCCGGAGGTCAGAGGAAAAGGCTCTACAGTGCCGTTCCAGGCCGCGTGTTTGTGGCGACACGTTCTCACTCTGCTCACGGTGAACGTGAGATCAGCTTCAGCAAAGGAGACAAGGTCAAAGGTCAGATGATCTTTCTCATTATGTCGTTCTCTTCGAGTCAATATATATTCAAAAAATGCATGAAAAAATCTTACATTTTGGTCTTGTCAGTTTTACTCAACTGCATTCCACTTGCCAATTAATGTTAACGTTAAATATTTAAATCTACTAAAGCGCTGTCAAACTCTTCTGGCTCTCAGTGTTGAGCGTAGGTGAAGGAGGATTCTGGGAAGGAACAGTGAAGGGCCGCACTGGCTGGTTTCCTGCTGAATGTGTAGAAGAGGTGCTGCCCCAAAACCAGGAGCAGCACACAGGTAGTGTATAACAAACACACACCTGAGCTCTCTTTAATATCTCAATTCTGTCTCCTACCTAGACAACAAAGAGAAAAAGTGGAAATCAATCAGACTTTTATTGGGAGTCACAACAGTGCTCAGGTTTGTAGAGGTCCTGGAGAGAAAAGTCAAAGATCTCGATATGAACTCAAACGTTTATCATCAAGTTCTCTCAAGATAAATGGTAGAAGGAGTAGGAGAAACATCTGAGACAAAGTTTAAACAAAACTGTGAATGCTAGTTCTCCTGACCTATGAAACATTAACATCTGAGCAATAATATTCTTCTGCTGACCTATCTAAATGTGGACTTATGTTGTACTTAAAGTAAACAGACCATATTATGCCCTTTACAAAGTCTTTACTTTCAAAGGCTCTACTAGAGCAGGTTATTAGGCTTGAATGTTGAATGTTGATTATGTCCCTCATATTCTCCATTGTTGCGGCTCCTCTCTTCCCGGTCTGTCAGTAACGCTGTTTAGTTCCTGTCTCTATGAAGCCCCGCCTTCTGAAAAGCACACTGTGCTATGATTGGTCAGCTGGATCAGTGTGTTGTGGTTGGTCAAGCGCTTCGAGCGTGTTTGGGAAATGTCCCGCCCCTTACCATAACCGCCAGTTTCAACACACCACTAACTAAGGCCCTGATCACACCGAACGCGTTTTTTGCAGTGAGAGACACCTTTTTAAAAAAAAATTAAAATATCTGTGGGCAGATCCCGGCGCTGTTGCTATTATACCGGCTGGATAAACGACTCTTGCGCCGACGCAAATCTAAAATGTGTTGGTCTGAAGTATCTTCATTACTCATAGGTGTGGTTTGGGCGTAAAGTAAAATAAACCAATCAGAGCGTCCTCTCACATTCCCCTTAAGAGCCAGCGCGCTTGTTCCACGGCGGATCGCTATTATAACGGCGGATCGCTATTATAACGGCGGGTTTGCCGGCGCACGCCAGGAGCGGTCAACAGCCGATGAGGCCGACGTTCTCGTCAGGGCCGTAAAACACAGAGAAGTGACATTGGGGATGATGGGAGAAACCACACAAATTAGCTTCGGTTAAACACATCTTCACGGACACAACAATGATTTCCCTCGTGTGTTAATATTTTTCCTTGTAATAATGTATGATTTGCAAAAATGAAAACTGCTGCGTCTGTTTAGATTAGAGAATTAAAGTGGATGCGCGTTTACACGCTACATAATGGCCAAGCGCGCGCCCTTAAAATAGCATATGACTAATGCGCAACGCGCCGCTGTCTTTAGACTCGGTTTCTCCTGGTCAGTGGAGGAATTGTTTTCTGAAACTGGAAAATAGCGCCAGGGAACATTTGCGCCGGAACACGCTCCTCTTTTCACTGAACCGCCCCCGCGAGCGCAAGTTCATTCCCTAATTTACAGACGTGCGTCTGTGGAGGGAAAAGTCAGCTGTGCACGGGTGCAAAATTAGGAATGATACATGCGTCGTGTACAAAGTCAATTGCGCTGGGTGCAAGATAGGGCACTTCATGTTTTTATCCACTGTCCAATGAAATGAATGAAGAGGCGGGCCTTCCGTTGTAGTGACGAAAGCTACAGTTGCTTTGAACATCCAGAGACTGCAATGATGGAGGATAAACGTGTGGTGGCTGTCACGGGTTACCAGGAGCTTAACGACTTCACAAATCGTTACTACCACAATGTTAACAGAAAATAAATAAAGTTAATAAAAGGCTAATATGACATCTACTTGACTGACAGGACAGCTGTTTCGGTGGTTGCCTAGCAACAGCAACATCGCGTTTTCGAACCTGAAAAGCCTAACTCAACCAGGCCCCGCCCCTTTATTCTGCGTATGAATTATTTAAATGAGGAGTATTGTGACGTGTTTGTTCCCGGAAGAAAACTCAAGACTACAATGGAGGCGTTTCAGGGAGTTCAGATGATAACAGAGAATATCTCCCGCTGTGGGACTTTGTAACCGCAATCCTGAAACACAACAGTGAATTAATTTCTTTATGAATCCTTTATGGGTCCTGTTCTCTTTTTTGAGGACGTCCCCGAGAGCTTTTCCCTGTGGTGGTTTGCCTACTCACATAATCTTCATGCGCACAACACACAAATATGCAAAATCACATCAATTTGAATACATCACACTTCCACTTACACAGATATACACGCCTACATGTGCTAACAGTCGGAGTGTGTGTGTGTGTGTGTGTGTTTCAGAGAGCCGCAGTGAGAAGGCGAAGAGGAAACTGTTTCGTCATTACACAGTAGGAACGTACGATGGCCTCGAAGTGCCCAGGTGGGAACAGAACAAAATCTTTATTCACATATATTCCAATGTTAAATGCAATTGAATATGAATATTTCAGTTTGTATTAAGTAGACATTTATCTGGTTTACTATTATTGTAATATTAAATGTATTTAATATTTAATAATAATATATTTAAATAATATGATAATATTTTTAACAATTATATTTTAATTAAATTATTTGGAAATGAAATATATAAACTTATGTAGAAATTATTTCAAAATCATCATTACTCCAGTCTTCAGTTTTACATGATCCTTCAGAAATCATTATAATATGCTGATCATTTTTGTGTGTGTGTGCGCGCCTATGTGTATGTGTGTGTGTGTGTGCACCTATGTGTGCACCTGTGTGTGTGCGCACCTATGTGTACGTGTGTGTGTGTGCGTGCACCTATGTGTGCACCTTTGTGTGTGTGTGTGTGTGCGCGCCTAAGTGTACATGTGTGTGTGTGTGTGTCCACTGGTTTGGCTATAGTGAAATAGTATGACATCAGACATTTTTACTGGTCCTCTCTCGTTAAGAAAGTTTATAAATTGGCCAAATATGTTTCTGTGATGGGTAGGGTTTGGGTTAGGCCATAGAAAATATTATTCACCTGATTTAAAATCAATGGAAGTCTATGCAATGTCCTCACTAATATAGTGAAACAAGTGTGTGTGTGTGTGTGTGTGTGTGTGCAAGTATAAACTAAACTGTACATGATGATCCAGTAAAATCTGTTGATGGTATTTGGTCAAATGGATTCGCCATAAGAAAGATTAGCTGCTACTTCCTGTTTCAAACGTTTGCTGGCAGGTGCAAAAAGCGAGTCTCTGCCTCCACTAGACGGGTATGCAAATGTCACAGCCACTTTCAAAAAATTACACAACAATGTTTGGATCTGTGGCTCTCATGTGGAATATTAACACATGCGGTGTGAGCCACTGCTGTCTCTCTGCTCAGATCTGTCTCTCTCTCTCACACACGGTGCATCAGCTGAGAAGGCTTGGTTTGCAGTGAATATGTAAAATTGTGTGCATAGGTTGTGTTATATACAACTAATTGCGCATGTATGCACGGGTGTGTGTGTGTCCGTGCACATATAAGCTGTCTTGATCATCTGTTGCCATGCAGGCCGAGTGTGTGTGATGAATACCAGTATCCGCTCGCATCTCTCTCACCCACTCATCAAAATCCCACAATTTATCTCCAGTACTGTATGAAAGGAGTAGCTCACCCAAAAAATGAAAAATCTGTCATTTACTCACCCTCATGTCGTTCCAAACCTGTACTGTTATTTTTTATCTGTCCAAACGGCAATTTGTGAAGAATGTTTATGCAGTTCTTAGTAACCCAAAGATATTTTCTTTATGTTTTTGAAAGACTCTTATGCTCAACAAGGCTGTGTTTGTTTGATCAAACAGTAACCGTATTATTGTGAAATATTATTATAATTTAAAATAACTGTTTAATATTGTAATATATTTTAAAATAATTTATTCCTGTGATCAAAGCAGAATTTTCAGCATCATTACTCCAGTCTTCAGTGTCACATGATCCTTCAGAAATCATTCTGATATTCCGATTTTCTGCTCAAGAAACATTTCTGATTATTCTAAATTTTGGAAACATTGTGCTGCTTCATATTTTTGTGAAAACAGATTTTTTTTTCAGGATTTTTTGAGCTCAGAAGAATGGTATAGCCAGTATAAATATTTTTTTTTTCTGTCACTTTTGCTCAATTTAATGCTGAATAAAAGTATTAATCTCTTTCATAAAAACATTTTTATTGACCACGAACTTTTGAACAGTAGTGCATATTATCACAATATCCACAGTCTTCTGAAGTCACATGATGCTTTATTTGAGGACAATACCATATTTAAGTTTCCTCCATCAAAACTCTGAAATCTCGTTTGTGTTTGCGTCATTGAAAAATGCACTACATTCAACAACATTTGCATTTTATAATGTTTTTTGCTCTGTTTTTTGGCCATGCACCATAAAAGTATCATGAAAGCAATCAATGCACAAGTCATTATTAAAATATCTGTACCATGAATGCAAAGTCGCTTTAAGTGAAAGCCTCTATGCATGAATGTAAAATGTTTTAAAGAATGTCGGTAGCCAAACAGTTTATGGCCCCGTTTGACTTCCATATAACTTATTTGCATACTATGAAAGTCAATGGGTCCATCAACTGTCTGGTTACCCATATTCTTCAAAATATCTTTTGTGTTCAGCAGAAGAAAGAAAAATACAGGTTTGGAGCAACTTGAGGGTGAGTAAATGATGACAGAGTTTTCATTGGGTGAACTTTCCCTTAAAATGTCATTCTGTTTCTCATCCAAAGTTATCTTATGACTTCAGGAAGCCACAGTATATGTCATTTGAGACACTTTGACAGCCCTTGCTCACTATATGCTTTCATTACGTGAAAAAGAGCAGCGTTTCACAAATCACACAGGTTTGAAACGAGTGCAGGATTCTCGTTTTTCAGTGAACTATTCCTTTAAAGCATGTTTCTCTCCCACACTTGTTTCTTTCGTTCTCTCCCTCCTCTTTTTTCACACAACCCCTCCTCGTTCTGTCTCTCTCTGAATGTCGCAGTGACTGAATGTGAGCTCTGTTAAACCCTCCCTTTCTCTCCCTCCTCCTCCTCCTCACTCGTTCTTAAGCATGTAGGCTCTAGGTTTGCTTGGTGTCTCTCGCTCTCTCTCTCTCTCTCTCTCTCCTCCTCTGGCTGTGTGTGCGCTGAGAGACGAGGGGCCGGAGAGGAGGAGGACTCAGAGGAGGGGGGGGACATGGCAATGGGGGGATACGGAGAGAAAGACCTGTCTCTCCCTCTCTCCCTCTCATCCTCATGGCCCTCGCTCGGTCCCCAGAACCGCAGCGTCTGGTTCATTTACAGGTATCGGCTGCTCCATTCTTTTATTGTCGCTGCGGAGAGAGAGGTAGAGCGAGAGAGAGCGAGAGCGAGAGAGGCAGATGGATGCTCTGAAGAGGTAGCAGACAGACTGTTGAGCAGAATCAATGTTTTCATATACAATATATATCATCTGTGTGTGTGTGTGTGTGTGTGTGTGTGAACAGTCTGCTCTTTTATCGTAATCAGATCCCTCTTCTGTGCGTGTGTGTATGCGTCTATACGTGTGCATTTGAGTCGTGAATGTGTCTGTCATTGTACATACGACGGAGGAACGACACGTCAGAAAACCTTTTCCTGCTGTGCGTGTGTTTTAAATGAGTTCATGTGACATGTATGTGTGTTTGTGAATCATTGAAAAGGGTATGAGTCACTATGGGTGTATATATGTGTGTGTGTGTGTGTGTGAAAGTGTGCATCATAGAAAGTTGCGATCCTTCGGGGTTGATCAAATACGGCATGAATGTGTGTGAGTATTCCTGGCGTATCGTCATCTATGCATCACAATCCTTCCCGCTGTCATTCCTACACAGATGCGATATGATGATGCTTTTCAGAACGGTGTTAAAGTAGGAAAATGCTGGTAATATTCGAGACGGATCAACTTCTAGAAAATGAGCGAACTTGTCACGTGAGAGGATTTTGTATTTGAAAATCACAGTTTCAATAATAATAAAAAAACGTTCAGCTTATGTTGAATTGTAATCATCTTCAGTTACAGAAATTGAACTTATTTTATTTTACCAATGCTGATAATCTGAATATCATTTCATTAGCATCTTGTGATGCTCCAGGATTGAACAAATGTGGCATAAATAGGTGTATTTTAGGTGTATTGTCGTTGGTTGGAAAAATCTGATTTTTGACACATTTAAAATTGTCAAATGTTCTGTTTTTTGGTTCGGGTTCGTCATAAGTGTTTATAATTAGCTTTATGTAAGATTTAGAAGTCTAAAGTGTGTCAGTTAAGTACAGTAGTACCTCAGTACAGTATCATGATGCATTTAAACGGATGGTTGCTCTTTCCAAACTCTTGTCATTTTGCATCCCAGTATTTTCCGCTGTCATTCAGGCACATCTGATATGTTTGTTGTTAGATGTGTTAAACCTTGTGTTTGCCAATTCTGTGGGTCGTGTGCTGTATCCATGATGGATGATGATGCCATTCGGGACGGTGTTTAATTGGGAAAGTGCTGCTGTTGTGTCGGATTCAAATTTGAGACGGTTCGACCTCTAGAAAATTAGCAAACTTGTCATGTGAGAGGATTTTGTATTTTAAAAAATCTAATTGTCAATTTTATATACAGAAACTGAACTTATTTTAGTTTTCCAACACTGATAATCTGGATATTAATTTGTTAGCTTGTTGTGATGCTCCTTGATTGAACGAATGTGGGATAAATATGCAAATTTTAAATAGCTAGCTAACTGTGCTGTATCCATAATGGATCTCCAGGATTATGGGGATCTTATCTATATGCCTGTGGAAGAAGATAAAGAAGACTGTAATGTTAGCTAATGGAAAGAGCTCGCAGGCACTATAAAGTCCTGTTTTGTTGATTTAGTAAATTGAGATCCATAGTTTGACGTGAAGCTAATAATGAATGTTTCTCATTTGTTTTGGATAACATTATGTAAAGGTGATGTGCATGTTAGCAACACATGTTCTGTGGTTATTATGTATTCTTAAATACGTTCCTAGTGCAACATTGTTTGACCTTAAATGACTTTCTACTCACATTAGGCAAACTGTATATTTTATATTTCTCACAGCCTAAAAATGGATCGTTTGGAAAAGGTTTTTAGAGTCTAAATTTGTTCATGTGGTAATTCTGTCAAGCTGATAAGAGTACAGGCTTTACGTTGTGCCTGCCATTGTAGCATTAATTCAGCTAGAGGCATTTTAGCATCAGAACAAAGATATTTCACAGTCAGAACACACAATGTTCAAAATGATAGAGCCGAGCTGACAAAACATAATGTTAGTCTGTAACTGTCATTGTCTTTGCTCTGAACTAACTGCACACTTCTACAAACCCTCATACATTCACCATGGTAACCATAGTGTCCGCCAAAATACCATAGTTACTAACGTTATCGTTGCTACTGTAAATCCAACATATATGACATTTCACAATCTATTTTTGTGTTTTGGAGCATGGCAGCTGGTTTCTAACCGGTCCAAGCTGGTCAATACCTAACGAAAGCTGTACTTGAACTGGTTTACAGCCACAGCTTGACCACTGTAACTCGGTTTCTGCAGATTCAAGATGATCAACTATCCGTTTTATAATTGTTCATTTTATATACAGAAACTGAACTTATTTTAGTGCGTTTTTCAACACTGATAATCTGGATATTAATTCGTTAGCTTGTTGTGATGCTCCTTGATTGAACGAATGTGGGATAAATATGCACATTTTAAATAGCTAGCTAACTGTGCTGTATCCATAATGGATCTTGTGGGGATATTATCTATATGCCTGTGGAAGAATATAAAGAAGACTTGACCACAGCTTGACCACTTTATACTGTAACTCGACTGATTCAAGATGATTGACATGCTTGAAACGGTTACAAATTGTATGTTTATAAAACAGCTTTTTTCCTGTGAATTCAGAACAGTGCTATTTTAGTATCATTAATGTATATAGTGTAGTTTTTATATTAATATTTAGATTTTTGTTGGATTTTATTCTATCGATACATATTGATTTCCATTATTTTTTTTAAATGACTAAAATTTTTGTTTTTGTCATATTTATTAGTTTTATATGTCTATATAGTTTTTATCTATTTTATTTCAGGTATAGTCATTTCAGTACAAAAAAAAAAACGAATTATTTATTGGCTTTGGCAACTAACTGAATAATTTTTTTTATTTTTTTATTTTTTTTTGGTTTAGTTTACAATCACAACCCAGGGTGATATTCTCTAATGATGACAAATAGTTTTGATTCTAGGTTGATAAAATGAGCTTCTGCATGTCATACGAGCTTCGAAACACCTCTGTCTTTTCTCTCTGACAGTGACTACATCATAAAGGAGAAAACTGTACTTCTGCAGAAAAAAGACAATGAAGGCTTTGGTTTTGTGCTCAGAGGGGCCAAAGGTGAGTGATGGACATCAACGAGCTCTTTTCTGGCTTGATAACAGCAGCACAGATCTCATCTGTGATTATGATCTATGATCTCTAGCCCAGACTCCTGTGGAGGAGTTCAGCCCGACTCCTGCCTTCCCTGCTCTGCAGTATCTGGAGTCTGTCGACGAGGGGGGCGTCGCGTGGCGGTCCGGTCTGCGGATGGGGGACTTCCTGATCGAGGTCAGCAAAGAGGTCGCCTCCTCAGATGCAACACTTAATGCACGGATTTTATTCATAGACAGTTATACAAATACAGATAGCAGGCTGAACGCGAAGCCAAAACGAGTTTAGCGGTATAGTCTCCTGTCTGTGAGGTGTTAAACCCTAGACTGAACAAATCTTAACACCTACTCTGAGGTGATAAGCCTCACTGTGATACTTGTGTTACTGACTTTAATTTGATTCTGCAAGAGAAGATGACGTGGAGCTTGTGTACCCTGTATATGCCATCTTGACTATTTGGTATTGCAAAATATATTTGTATTGATGCATCTCCAGACGCTTCGGCCTGTTAGCAAACACCTTCACCTCACGGTTGCCGGCTGGGTAATTTGGAGTGTGAATCATGTTGAATCATTTTGAAACAAGTCTGATGATAATGCTTAAGACGCCCACTTGTGTTTCTCTCTCTCTAAACTGCAAATCAAATTTCCTTTCTTATATAATTGTCAAATATAATTTTATTTAAAAACAATCTTTGTAAAGCTGTGCGTATCGTGAAAGTCACTTGAACTGAATAATGAGGTAGAAAGTATAGGATCGGTAAGATTTTTTTAATGTTTTTGAAAGAATTCTCTTATGCTCACCAAGGCTGCATTTATTTCATAAAAAATACTGCAAAAACAGAAATATTCAAAAAAATTATTGCAATTTAATCTATTGGTTTTCTATTTGAATATAATGTAAAATGTAATTTATTCCTGTGATCAAAGCTGTATTTTCAGCATCATTACTCCAGTCTTCAGTGTCACATGATCCTTCAGAAATCAGTATAATATGATCATTTGCTGATTATTATCAATGTTGAAATCAGCTTTGTTGCTTTTTAAAATATTATATTACATATTATAATATACTGTATTATATATTTGTATGGAAACCGTGATACGTTTTTACAGGATTCTTTGATGAATAGAAAGTTAAAAAGAACAGAATTTATTTGTAAAAGAATCTTTTGTAATATTTTAAATGTCTTTACTGTCACTTTTGATCAATTCAAAGCATCCTTGCTGAATAAAAGAAATAAGTATTTTAAAATAACCTTACTGACGCCAAACCTTTGAACGGTTGCAAATCTTACAAAATATCTTAAAGGGTTAGTTCACCCAAAAATGAAAATTCTGTCATTATTTACTCACACTCATGTCGTTCCAAACCCATAAGACTTTAATTCATCTTCAGAACACAGATGATGATATTTTTTATGAAATCGAGCGATTTCTGTCCCTCCATTGACAGCTACGCAACTACCGTACTTCTTTGACACTTCAAAAAGTTCATAAAAAAACGAATCCATATGAATTAAGCAGTTTAGTCCAAATTTTCTGAAGAGACTCGATCGCTTTATATGATGAACAGATTTAATTTAGGCTTTTATTCATATATAAACATTGTTTAGCGAATATAAACAGAAGTTTAACCGAACCGGCTTGACGCGTGAGAAGAAACCTCTTGCCGAAGCTCAAACGTGCCGCGTGACACGAGAATGAACCTCATTGGTTCTCACACATCAAGCGAACATGCTTGAGCTTCTGTTTACCATATCTGATGTGTAATGTTCTCACTCAATTCATATGGATTAGTTCCCTTTCGAAGGGAACTCGACAATACGTCATCGACGCTTTGGGGAACGCCTCAGGCGTGACAGGTGTCTGAAATCACAATCAAATCACGGCAATCACATTGACCGGCGACAGCCCGTGAATCATTACGTGAATGATTAACGTGCGACCTGGAAGTATATAAGGGCGCCTTGCAAACATGACAAACCATCTTTTCGTCTTCAGGGACTGTTTTGTCTGTAACCGCTTTTGAAAATCAGGTATTTATGAAATGCACTGAGAAGGCTGAGTGTTTTCAACTGTGCTTTTTCTGTCTGGAGGAAGAGCGCGCACAGGCAGTTCTTGAGGGAACTGCCTGTACAATTGCGAGCGTTTTTCTTTGAGAACGCTCCGATCTCGTCTGACCCTCTCCTTGAGAGAAGAGGGCTCAGCATCTGGGTGTAAAAAAAAAAAAAAAAAAAGGGATCCCAGATGAAGCCCGCCGATCGCCTTGAGAGGGGTATAATCCTCTCAAGCGATGCGGCGGCTGACGAGATTAAGCAGTGAGTGCTTTTCCGGACAAACAGGAGATGGTTGATGAGGGTGGTGATAATCAATCTTCTCAGCCACCCTGCCCCGTGTATGCTGAACTGGTGGTTTTATGGTAACGTTGGGGGAAAATCGCTCACTATGAGAGCGTTTTTTCCTCAGTCATAAAACCACTAGCTTAGGTGAGCCTTTCATTTCTTCCCGATCTCATACTGAGATCGAGAGGACATGGAAGAACCCATACTCTGCCCGTGTCCACCGACATCAGCGGGCTAGTCTCACTGATGTTGAGGTGATAGGAGAGCATGGGTATGTGTCGATGCCGCCCATTGACGAGACGTTTGCAACTATCTCGTGTCTGGACAGGCGTCTACACTGAGAGCTCAAACCCTGCCAGTTGAATGGCAGAGCATACACGCCAGCGGGTCAGGCCGGTGCTACCCTGCACATCATGGTGGTGTTGCAGGTACACCAGGCCAATCTGCTGGGGGATCTCGTCCAGGGGGTGGGGCCCCTGAGGCGGTTACTGAGCTGCGCCACGGAGTGAACCTGGCCGACATCGGGGAGAAGAGAGAAAGTCTTTTCTCCTCGATTCGCCCTCGCCCTCTGAGCTTTTTGGCACCTCCGTGTAGGCGGTGGCTGGAAAGTTCAGAGAGGCGAGGGCGCGCTCAGCTGTATTAGGACAAATACATACCGCTGAGATCCGTATCCACACCCAGACAGACGGGAGGGCCTGGCCCATCATGGTCCGGGGACCTTAGACAGGGCCAGAGAGCCAGTGTCGCCTCTCGTGCGCCTCCTCCGTGGAGGAGTAGATCGCTGTAGAGGTGCAACTCCCGCAAGAAGAGGGTTCTGAGGGAGGTGATCCAGCACGATTGCACACAGCATCGGCATGGATCACCTCCCCCTGAGGGCGTGATTATATCTTAGCCCTCTCCTCTCTTCCCCGACTCCCCAGACACTTTCTACATCAGGCCTGAGGCTGGGCTCATGGTTAGAACAATGTTCTGTTGGCCTGCCTCTGCTTGGTTAGGAGAGTGCCTCTTTCAGGCATGTATAGGTGGTAGACCCCATGTTCATAAAGAACTGTCTGGTAAGTCTTCACTTCGCACGCCGCAGGTGAGCTGAGTGGTCTTCTTTAAGAGTAATTTGTGTGCAACTAACACTAAAATTTATCTCTCTACAGACCTCGTTCCCTGTATAGAGCTATGGGGTCATGTAAGGTACATTTTTGTATTATTAGGGCCCTGAAGTCCCCCTTTAGGTGGCTAGAACGACTATCTTAGCCCTCGGGCTGTTAGCCACCTCAGGGTAGAGTAGTTGGTCTCCCTCCCTTAGGATTTTCATCTTGGAGTATAGACTGACGCTAGTGCTTCAGATAGATCTTATGTCCGGTCCATGGGACCGTCTGACTTCCTTCCTGAGTACATCGCCCCCTTGAGCTCTGTTTGGGTTTTCAGTGGGCTGAGCGATTCTGCAGCCAGTTGTATGAAATAACTATTTTTCTAGTAAGGCTGTGGCTCCTCCGAGCCCTCAGGTAGATCTATGCTTGCAGGCTGGCCCTCACCAGGGCCGCCTCTGTAGCTGGCCTAGGCTGTGCCAGGGATAGTGGAGGCGCTCTGCTTAAGCATTTCTGCCTCTGAACCTTCACTGTGTGAATATAGGTTCCTAGCATCCCTGTATGACAGCCTCCTCCAATGGGAGTCGTTAGGCCAAGGCCCGCCCCCTTCTCTGCATTCTGGGGCGACAAGTGTAATGCAGCGTGGTGCAGAGGCATGGTTTATAAAGATCCTGGGTTAGGCCTCAAATAGGCCTCCCCGGTACAATGTGTCTTTATTGAGCAGGGTTAGGCCGCCTTTCGCCTCACGAAGAGGCTGGGTCTGTCTGCCCGACCCTGCCGTGCAGAACTAGCATACGGATATGGGCTGCCAGTATAGGCTTTACTCACCTCGCTGAGCTACTGCTCAAGCGTCGGGTTGTAGGTGGTTGGCTCACAAACAAGCCCCACTCCCCTAGGTTGGGCACAGATACTTTTTCTGTCACCCCTAGAGCCACTGGCGGGCCCGCACCCTGGTAAACCTCAGGGTGAGGTGGAGAGTATTCCCCTGTGATACAGGGCAGGTCTGAGTCCTTCACTTTCAGTTCTGTATTATCCTACCTCGCACCACTATGGCTCGGGTTGAGCGGAAAGTTCTAGCCTTCACTTCTTTTTTGGTCGAAGTACGCTCCCCTGAAGCCAGAGCATTGCCATGAGCTGACGCCCATGCTTACAGATGGTAGGCCCCTGGCTCTGGGGCCTCCATTGAGGCAGAGTGGCGTATGTTGTACTCCCCTTGCTCAAAGGGTGCTAGCGCTTTTGCTGAGTACACTGCCATGGGCAATGTGATTAGGTACCAGAATGCTGTAGGCGCTGTGTAAACAGCTTATCTGCCAACGAAGGCTGCGCCATTAGGTAGTAGGCCTCAGCAGGCCTCCTGTATGGGCAGCCCCCAAGTGGGCGCTGTAGGCCAGCTCACTTCAAAAAAGTGTTGCTGGCCTTGGTGGTTCGGGCAGTTGACTCACTGATGGGTAGTAGGCCCTAAACAGGCCTCCTCGGAAGTGAGTCCCAACATTGTGGGACATACTTGTTGGTGTGGTATGATTCCCAACAGTGTACCTTTGGAGCAGATTGACTTGCTGTCAGCTAGTAGGCCCAACCAGGCCTCCCTGATAGGCGAGTCCCCAGTGGGCTGGCCTTAACAGGCCGCCTTCGAACTGTCACCCAGATTCAGGGCTCATAGCTACCAGTTGTTTAAGATTACTATCAGGTAGTAGGCCTCCTCAGGCCTCCCTGAAGGTGAATTCCCACTTACGGTGGCTATCAGGTAGTAGGCCTTACCAGGCCTCCCTGTAGGCAAGCCCAAAGGACAGGCAACTGGACAGCTAGCCTGACCTACTATCAGGTAGTAGGCCTCACCGGGCCTCCCTGAAGGCATGTTCTCACATAATGTGATTATCAGGTGGTAGGCCGCTCCGGGCCTCCCTATATGTGAGCTCCCAAGTATCGTGGCTGTCAGGTAGTAGGCCTCACCAGGCCTCCCTGAAGGTAGTTCCCACATACTGTGGTTATCAGGTTACAGGCCTCACCAGGCCTTCCTGGTCATGAGCTCCCACATGCTGGGGTTATCAGGTAATAGGCCTCTCCAGGCCTCCCTGAAGGTGAGTTCCCACATACTGTGGTTATCAGGTTACAGGCCTCACCAGGCCTTCCTGGTTATGAGTTTCCACATGCCAGGTTACAGGCCTCACCCGGCCTTCCTGAATGTGGGCTCCCACATATTGTGGTTATCAGGTTACAGGCCTCATCCGGCCTTCCTGGTTTTGAGCTCCCACACACTGTGGTCGCTAGGTTACAGGCCTCACCAGGCCTTCCTGGTCATGAGAGCTCCCACATACTGGGGTTATCAGGTGACAGGCCTCACCAGGCCTTCCTGGTTATGAGCTCCCACATACTGTGGTTATCAGGTTACAGGCCTCACCAGGCCTTCCTGGTTATGAGCTCCCACATACTGTGGTTATCAGGTTACAGGCCTCACTAGGCCTTCCTGGTCATGAGAGCTCCCACATACTGGAGTTATCAGGTTACAGGCCTCACCAGGCCTTCCTGGTTATGAGCTCCCACATACTGGGGTTATCAGGTTACAGGCCTCACCAGGCCTTCCTGGTTATGAGCTCCCACATACTGTGGTTATCAGGTTACAGGCCTCACCAGGCCTTCCTGGTTATGAGCTCCCACATACTGTGGTTATCAGGTAGTAGGCCTCCAGGCCTCCCTGTGAGTGGTTCCCCAACCATGCTGGGTTCTGGAAGCTAGTGGCCGCCTGCTATCAGTTCAGCTGGCCTTATTAGGCCGTTGCTAAAAGCGAGCTCGTGCCCTGGCTCAACTAAAGTGTTCATCCTCTGCTTCTGGTTCCCTCCGGGAACTTCTTACTCTGCCTACAGCCTGGTTCCTACCAGTCGGTCCATTGCTCCCCTCACTGAGGGTCTCTATGAGTGTTTGGACTCCTGAGTCTGGTCAGACGGTCGTAGGCCTCTCGTGAGGCCTCCCAGTTAGATCAGCCCCTAGGCCTTCACAGGCCTCCTCAGTGTTTCAAACACAAACACTGGGTAGATCCATGGATCGAGTAGAGAAACTCCCCTCTCTAGCAAGGGTTGTAAAGCACTATGCTGAGTCATACTCTCCGGGATATCCCGTCTCTGAGATCCGGGCTGAGGGTTCACTGCCAGCTTCGCAGTCCCTCGGGTTGGATGCCTTACCTAAGGCAAATGTCCAGAGGCTCTGTCTCCAGACAGACAGGAATTTGGCCAGACTGAAGTGTCCGACGTAGTGACACCAGGTCAGGCCGTCCTGGTGGCATTTCGGGTGGTATATTCCCCCGAATAGTGACTGGCTGGGGTTCCCTCGGGTTCCCTAGCCACATTCCCTAGAAGGGACCCCTTCTAAATTGAAGTTGTGGTCCTAGGCCTTTGAGCAGGCCCAGGTAGGCCTTCGGATTACATATTTGGAGTTCCTCCTGTTAGGCTTATAGCTTGGGCTATGACCGTAGGGAATGCTGTCACTGACAGCCCAGTGTGACCTGAGGGTGAGTGGTTCTTGCATTTCATTTGAATTTGCTGGTTCTGACAGTTGTCACTGCCTCCTGGCATGCACTCCCCTCAGCATGGCGGAGTGGGTATTTCGTTCCCCAAAGCGTCGATGACGTATTGTCGAGTTCCCTTCGAAAGGGAACGTCTCAGGTTACAACTGTAACCTTTGTTCCCTGAGAACAGGGAACGAGACAATACGTCTCCCTGCCATGCCTCGGGGCCTGCCTACCAAACAGTCCCTTCAGACGAAGGATGATTTGTCATGTTTGCAAGGCGCCCTTATATACTTCCAGGTCGCACGTTAATCATTCACGTAATGATTCACGGGCTGTCGCCGGTCAATGTGATTGCCGTGATTTGATTGTGATTTCAGACACCTGTCACGCCTGAGGCGTTCCCCAAAGCGTCGATGACGTATTGTCTCGTTCCCTGTTCTCAGGGAACAAAGGTTACAGTTGTAACCTGAGACGTTTTGCGATCTCTTTATGAACTTTTGGAAGCGTCAAAGTGGTAGTTGCGTAGCTGTCAATGGAGGGACAGAAAGCCGTATGAGTTTGGAGTAATTAATGGCAGAATGTTCATTTTTGGGTGAACTATCCCTTTATGTTACTATTGATTCAAAGTAGTGTCGTCATTATCGCTGTTTTCTCCCAGGTGAATGGAATCAATGTAGTGAAGGTGGGCCACAGGCAGGTGGTGAACATGATTCGCCAGGGCGGGAACAGTCTGATGGTGAAGGTCGTCATGGTTGCACGAAATCCTGAGATGGAGGAAATGCCTAAGAAGAAAGGTCAGGGTCTGCTTTTACTGTGGATTTGTCTGTGGGAGTAAGAATGAATGGCACTGGAGACAGTTTTTGATTTGATTTAATAGCGCTCTCTCTTTACCTTTAGTTCCCCAGCAAAGTAAGCGGCTGACCCCTCCGGCTATAGCTCTGCGCTCCAAATCCATGACTTCAGAACTGGAGGAGATGGGTACAATCTTACACACACATATCCTTACCTTACATACATTATATACATGCATGAAATACATGTTAGTATATTAAGCAGTTTTATCCTAAAACTTATTATCATGCATTGTCATCTTTTTGACTGATGATGTGCTTATTTGTCTCTCTTCTTTGCACACAGTGGAGAAAGGTCTGTGCAATCTCTTGGCATTTTGAACCATTATATTATTATTTTAGAATGAATGACCTAAAAAAACTATCCACAATTCACACCAAAAAAATAAATATATATACTGTATATATATTATTTACAAAAAAGAATGTACTTAATTGCTACAAAAACGACTTTTGTGTGTGTGTGTATGTATACACACAAAAGTCGTTTTATATATATATATATATATATATATATATATATTATAATTTTGTGTCAATTAAACATTACCGTAGTTTTTTTGTAATTTTCATTCATTTTACAATGTTTCTCAAGGCTATTCTCATCATTAGATTTGAATTGATGCTAGTTTTCTTTTAACGATATTTGTATTTCACAACCATAATGTATAAATACTTCACTATTTAAAAACATAGTACATTATACGTATTTTTGTCATGAAAATGTCACAATGAAAAGCCAAAATTAAACTTTAAACAGGCTTCATTTTTATTAAGCAAAAAAAAAAATAGTTTTCTGAATTAAGGATGAAATTTATCTTAGTTTTCTAACTGTTTAATCTCATCAAAATGCTGTAGAGAGTTGTTTCAGTAATCTGTCTTCTCATATAAAATGTTTTAAGGATATGAATTTATTATTCTGTTAGTAGTAGTAGTAGTAGTAATATAAATTACACTGTGCTTTTAACTTAACCATGTGCTACCCAGAGGTTGTGGTAGATTTTAAACAACGAATAACTGTATGTGATTTACATTTATTAGTTATAAAATGTGCTTCTGGTCAACGACAGTGAAAACTTGTTACAATATTTGTTGGCTGTCAGTTGTCTTGTCAGTTTGTTACCATGACAACTCAAAATAGATTGCAAACTTGAGAAACATACTTGATGAGTGTTAATACTGTTACAAGGGAATCATTTTAATCAAATTAATGATACAAACTAAATATGAAAATGTTACATTGTCACCATAGTGTCCAGTAAAGCATGCACTTGTGGAAGGTTATTGCATATGTAAAAGATTACTCACTTTCTGTTACAGCTGCCACCCCATGGAAGAAACCAGGTGATTTATCTTTTAACTTTGCTTTAATGGGTATGTGGATGTCAGTTATCAAATGCATGATGATGATGATGATGAAGATGATGAAATGTGTACTATGACTGCCTTAAGTTAGCACGATTATCATATGGGAGGCATTTACAGTAAGAGCAAGTTTCTCTGGGATGTATGAATGTGCCCTGTAAGCTGTTTGTTAGGATCATTTTGGTCAGATACATGTGTAACTTTCTCTGTCTGTGTATTTGTGTGTGAAGTTGCATATTTTTTTAATGTGATTTTTCTCTATGCTCAGATCATTCAGAGAGTTCTCAAGCTCCAGAAAAGAAGAAGAGTGTGTATCAAATGGCCCTTAGTAAGAAATCTTCCTATTTATTATGACATCTTTTATATCCATCTCCTGCTATACATTTCTCTTTATATCTTTATATATATTTTAATGTATATTATGATATATGCACATGGCTTCACCTCCAGTCTGACAGTCTGTTGAATAAAAAGACCAAAAGGCAATAAATATGTTTTCATGATTTATAGCACTTTTTTTATCCTTTCGTTCTCCAGGTAAGCTGGACGAGATTCTAGCCGCTGCTCAACAGACAATTAGCACATCAGACTCTCAGGGTCACAGAGGTCATGGGGGCAAGAAGGAACGAACCAAGGGCTTTAACGCTAATGAGGTAACATCTCAGTTTCATTTATCTCTGTACTGATTAACAGTGATTCGACAGTGTTGAGGAAGCTACTTTTAAAGCTAGTTTGTCAAGTTACTCATAATTTAAACTACAATCAAAGCTACTCATTTGAAAAGGTGGAAGCTACTTAAAGGTGAAGCTACTGATGATATCTTTTGTCATTTATCACCAGCATAAACTTTAACAAACTACTTTAAAAACATTGTAATGAACAGCAGCATATAGCTAAATATTTCAGCATAAAGAAGATCTAAAATGCTGTGCAGAGACTCAAATCGGTGAACCATCTGAACAAAACAAGTCTCTAGAATGAATAGGACTTTCTAACATTATACATGAGAGAGAAGTATGGAAAAGCCTGTTTGATTATTGCCTCAGCTTACTCAGCTGTAGAGTAGCATTAGCATATGACATCAAAAACCACCGCTCCTTGTTGGAAAAAGTGGCTATAAGATAAGCTTCAAAAGAGTTATATACAGTACACAGCTTTGAAACTTGGTAGCTTTGGTTGAAGAAAGCAATATTCTTTATAGTATATTGCTACAAATGACCATTTACGTATGTTAACCCGATCTTAGGTGTTGAACAGCTGTGTTAGTAAGGCTTTTCACCTGGTAATAAGTGTAAGAGTGCAACAACCTCTGTGCTGCATTTACTGGGAAAAAAGTAAATTTACAAGCAGTTCATGTGTGAATATAGTGCGGTAATCCGTATTTCACTGAGGCAGCAAGGAAATGTGATAAATATTTAATCCCATCAGTCTCTTTTCTTTGTTCACAGCAAACTTTTGAACAATCAGGTGTTGGCATGATGCCATCAGGGTCTGGGTATGGTTATAACCAAGCCCAGTTTTCATCAGGCCATTCAACTCAGCGTGCTATGATGATGCGTCAGAAATCCATGGGTGAGTTTAAATGCAGAAGGTGTTGAATCCATCTCTTCAGTTCAATTGCACTGTAACTAGGGCTAAACAATTAATCGAATTTGTAATCACAATTACAATTACAGATGCCACAATTAAGTAATCTTTTAAAGTTGCAATTACAAAAAAAATTTCACTTACCGGTACATTATTCTGTGTGCTTAAGATTATCTTAAGGGTTTTTTCCCCCCATTGTTTTAATGTTAGTTTTAGTATAGCATTATAATACCATGCATATATTTACTTTGATTTGTTTTTTAAAAATAAATAAAAAAATATATATTTGACATTTCAGGCTTAATGCTATAAAAAGCTAGCCTGGCTCTGCCCTCCTACGTACTTCTGCTCAATTTTCATTTTCCTTTAGTACTACGTCTGGGATTGTGGTGTATTCTTGGGTTTCCTCCGATCATTTTTTTACCGGTCCAACCAGCGAACAGAGGGAGTGTCTGAGAATGATGACGTTGAGGTCGTGTCCTAGTTTGAGTTGACATACGTCAAGAGACTCACGACCAAACGATAGCGTTTGATTATGGCAGATCCAGTGACTCTGGGCAGATCCAATAGTTTTAAACTTCAACTGAGTACCCCGCCTTCAAGGCGGAAGTTAACGCTTTTCAATGGAGACTGGCCAGACTCTCTGTACAAATGAAATGTACGAGAGTCTGGTAGGACCACCAGGCTAATAAAAAGCACACAAAAAAATGTTTTCAGCTTGTTTATTTTGATATAACATCATTTAACGTAAATTGTGATAATCGTAATTAAAAATCGCAATTACAATTTCTAGGGAATAATCGACAATTATGATTTTTGTCATAATCGCGCAGCCTGTAACTCTTATGGCGCTTTTCCACTGCATGGTACGACTCACTTTTGTGGGGTTTTCCACTGTGTACAGTACCTAGTACCTGTTACTTCTTTAGTACCACCTCGTTTGAGGTTCCAAGCGAGCCGTACCGATACTAAAATGTGACATGTAAACACTGATTGGTCAGAGAGAATCGTAACTACTCCAGCGTCATTGGATTTGTGACACGAGACACCAAACCCGCTAGATTTAAATAGTCAGCAACAGCCAACGCAGTATCATTTATTTGCACAACATTTTTACCGTCTTGCTTTTAACGTCCGTCGCACACAACTTGAAAAACGAAATGGCTGTATCGTGGTCAGTAGACAAGGTGGCGGTGCAACTATAACGATCAGTCTATAATCCTACCAACCTTGAAGCGGTACTAAACTACAGTGGAAAAGCAAACCGAGCCAAAGTAAAGCGAGACGAGTCGTACCACACAGTGGAAAAACACCTTAAGTGCACTTTATTTATTTAGAGGATGGATACCCGACCCGAGGGTCTGGGTTCGGACAGATATTTAGAAATGATGCATAACATCCGTCTTCCTGTGTGCGGAAATTTGTATGTAGCTGTGACAACGAAACATGTGCATAATGTGCGCGTGCCTGTGTTAACGTGCGCTTGTTGCCCCGTGTGCACTGATGCGCTCAAATGTCTTCCTACAGTTGCTTAATAAAAGTGGGCTTTCCACACAAACAAACGTACATGTGTCATTAGTATGAGAAAATTAGATTTTAAATGTGTCGGGCAAAAATATCTTAATGCCTGTATTTTACAAGATAAAAAATATCTTAATGCCCGGCTCAGGTCGGGTTCGGTTACTGCTCTGTCGGACGCGGGCCAGGCTCGGACAGAAAAATGCGGCCTGATCCGCACTCTACTTTATTTAACTGTGTTCTGCATGTCTTCTCTCCAAAGGAGTTACAGAAGAGGAGAGACATCTCCACCCTCCTACTATGAAATTGTCCCGTAGTCTTTCTGTGCCTGGACCAGAGGACATTCCCCCTCCACCCGACACCTCAGCGCCTGAGCCGCCCCTGTCTGCCGGTGGCCACACAGATAGGAGAGCAGCACCAACACATTTTTATGCTGTCCCTCCTCTGCCTCCATCACACCACCCGCCTCACACCCAGACACAGCACAGGGTCCCGCCCAACCGCAGGGTAAGAGCTTGATACCATAGGTCAAATGTCTCAAGAAGTGGCATCAGTCATAGGCTTTGTTATTTCTTGTCTTTTCCTTTACATATATTTCCACAAAAAAGAGTGTTAAATCTTAGAAATATTGTGTTTTACAGGCTGAAACTGATACCAGCAAGATGGGAGGAGCAAGAATGGGTGGCATGAGACGTGGCTATAGCAACGCCACACCTCCCTCTGATATGGGCGCCAAACAGTCCACTACACAGCGTAACCAAGCGCAAGCAGTGGCTAAGATTGCAAGTCGGCAAGGTGGGAAGGGGCTGTTGATGAAGCAGCGCAAGGTGGAGGAGACAACAGGCCGAGAAAAATTGCAGAAAAGTTCCATTTCAATCCCAACGATTATTGTTAAAGCGCCATCTACCAGCAGCTCTGGGCATAGTAGCCGTGCAAGCAGTGAGGATACAGAACTGTCTCCTGAGATAAATGAAGAGCAGGAAGAGGAAAAGCCTCAAAACCCAGTCATGGCTCCTACACCCACTCCACCTCCACCACCTAATATCCCAGGTAAACTGGATACACTGGGCAGGAGCACAGCACAGCGGGAACGTGAACGCTTCCGTGATTCCCGTCGGAAAAGCGCCTCATTTTACTACTCCTCTGAGGAGGACATTTTAGATGACAAGGGGTCTGCTCAAACTCCACTGGAGGCCAACACCACCTCTCGTTTGCGCTCTTCTAAATCTATTGATGAGGGATTGATCTCTGGTGATGCCTTAAGCATGCCGCCTGCGTTTGGGTTGCCGCAGTACGCATCAGCTACACCTCATCAAGCCACTACCTTCATCCACCCATTGACGGGGAAAGTTCTAGACCCAACAAGCCCGCTTGGACTCGCGCTGGCAGCACGTGAGCGAGCGCTGAAAGACGACCACCGTACACGTAGAGAGGAACGGCACTTCGGTCGCCAGCTGTCCAGCACTGGAGTTTTTCCTTCTGCAGTCTCCCCTCCAAACCAAAAGCCCGTTCCTCCATTCTACATATACCAATCACACACCTCACTCTACCTTAGTGGTGCCTCTCCAACAACAGGTGGGCCAGGCCCACAGAGTCGCCCCCAGTCTCCTCGAATGCTGCGATTGACTGGTGGTGGGACGGGGAGCTTGGAATGGAATGAACAGAACCTTGTGGATAGAGAGGAAAGAGGGGCACCAAAGGTGCGGTTTACAGATAATCAAGCAAGTCAGTACCAGTCTCACCCTCAGGACAGGGACAACAGAGCCAATCAGTACCACACTTACCTGCGGGAAAGAGAGAGAGAAGGGCACAAGAGGATACCGCCCAAGCCTCCTCCCCGCAGGCCTTCCTACATAGATAAGGAGAGTGAACTCGGCACAGCTGACAAAAGTCCCACCAGTAATTCCCAGGATGACAGGGGAGGGCAGAAGATGGGAGAGAGTGGGATGGAAAAGGAGGGAGAGAAGGATGTGAAGAGAGGGGGACATCTAAGGGTTGGAGAGGGTGGCGATGTGATGATGCTTCCACCTCCTGCTCCATCTGTGGATGTGGACGATGAGTTTGTGTTTGCAGAGCCCCTACCTCCCCCTATACAGTTTGCAAACGGAATAGAAATAGACACCCATGGAACAACAGAATATAATCAACAACAACAACAGAAGGAGCTGTCAGGATCTCAGTCACTCAATGACCAACAGTCCCTGCAAATGCTTTCCAATCCCCCGCAAGATGCCATGTCCCTACCAGACAACATGCATGCTGACTCACAGCAGACACCCATCCATCCTTCTGCTGTGGTACATCCATATCTTTTCCCACAGTCTTCTCTAATCCTCCCTCCACAGCTGTGTCCTAAAATACCTACTGCAAACCCTCCTCAGTCTCAACCCTCTGGCTATTCCCAGCACCCAAACACTGGCCAACCCCAACCTTTACCCTCGCCACAAGCGGGAGACTCTGCCACTTCTAGTCTTACATCTTATGACAGTGAGGTGGCCAATCTGACTCAGTCAGCTCTCTCCCCATCTCTTCCTTCTCCTCAGATTTTCCCTCCTTCGAGTTCCCCTTCCGCCCCAGCCACCACCTCCTCATCTGACCCTATGTCATTGCATCGACCTCTACCACTTTTCTATCAACACCAAGGTCACACTAATGTTTCTCTGTCGTATTCCACCATGGCTGCACCTGCTGCTGTAATCACCACAACTATGCCTTTGGAAAGTACATCAGTTATAGCAAGTGATCGACTTCCTCCGGCACATAAGGGGCGTGATTGGTCGGAGGCTGTGGTTGATTCTGGAATTGAGGAACTGGAGAGTCACAGCATCAGTGATCACCACATGGAAAACTTTGCAGAAAGAATGGATCAAGAAGGAGGCCTAGAGAAGGAGAGGGAAGGAAGGCGAGAAAGTATGGAGAGCGGGATAGTAGGGGATGGTTTCAAAGGAGACCAAAGAGTGTCCCTGGATTTGTCTCTTTCTCACACCGATAAAACACACAAACCGCACATACATAAATCCAAACCTCCAAACCAGCCACTAGCTAAACCACACACTCAAAATATGTTAAAATACCACGCACCCACACAGAATGGGCGAACCGGACCACCGCTACAGCGGCAGGCTAGCACTGCTCCCAACATGTACAGGTCAAGGGAAGAGGAGGGGCAAGAACAGGGAAGAGTAGGTGATGCTGAAGTGAAGATTCCAGTGTTTATGGATCGACGTCTGAACTCTCCTCTCTCCAATGTTAAGGCCAGCATCATAAATGAACTCAGCAGTAAACTACAACAGCTTGGTGGCTGGCAGGGTCAGGGACCACCGCCAAATCATAGGTGAGACATCTTGTGAAAACAATCACACACATAGACACACATTCTTACTAATAATACAGTACAGCATTTGAAATTACCTGAATTTTTGCATTGAGAAATACAGTCTGGATAAACTAACGCATGCAACCAGTTTTTCAAATAAACAATCATTTGAACAAATCCTGGAACTTGTGCTATGGACAGAGGTGTAAAGTCCAGGGGTCAGAAAGTAAAAGTCCTGCCATATGTTTATTCCACCCATGAACTCAGCCAGCTGATTTCACTAATTAGTTGTATCTCCTGGCTGAAAAACTGTGCTAATTAGCAAATCCAGGTGATTGGAACAAAATACTGAGAAGGACTTTTACTTTCTGAACCTGGACTTTACGCCTCTGGCTATGGACATGAATTATACCTCAACCTCATAGCAACCCAACAAGTTAAAACCTCTCAGTTCTCTTTGGCAACCACACACAACACCTTAGCATTGTTATGGTGAACTTTTTCACTGGCATGCATCTTATTGATGTCCTTTTTTCTGGTTTACATACTTTTATTTTCTCTTTCTCAGGTTTCCAGGTGATCCCTCCTCTGGCTGTGCACCTCTCATCCCTGCTTCTGTTCAGTCTCTCCAACGCCCCTTCTCTCCAAACCTGCCCCCTAACTCTTTAACATCTAACTGCCCCGCTGTGACTCTGAACCCTGTACCTTTGTCTCCTCTTCCTGTAACCGCTCTAACCCCAGCCTTAATCCCGATCCCATTACCTCTAACCCCAACCCCAGCTCCACCCCCTCTAAAAGACTGGACACCATCTAATTCTCCCATTTCTTTTCCTCATGGTATTCTGTCCCCTCCGTCACTGCCCCATACCCCCCTCTCTCCTCTTTCCCTGGCTCATGCACCCCTCTCTCCTCCATCATTACCTCATCCTCCCATTTCTCCGATATCTCTCTCTCATGCACCCATCTCACCTTCCTCTGTCTCTTATCCACCTCTCTCTCCATCCTATTCCCCCTATCCCTTGTCTCCGAAACTTCGCTCTAAGTATCGTGGAAAAGTTTCCGAGTTTCAGTTCTCCGGGCCAGAGCTGCGCCGTTCTGAATCTCATTCATACACTCAGCGCCGTCGAGCGCCCAGTCCCCTCATCTCCTGTTCGGACCACCCGCAGCCTGGACCTCCGCGTCCATCCTCGCTCCCTCTCTTTCCATCTGCGCCGCTTTACAGCTCTCTGTATGAAATCCAACCCCCTTTAACACCCCCATTGGGAGTCGCCCATCAATATTCAGACCAGTTTTTCCCCCAAACTTCTCCTCTCTTCCCACTCCCATCTCATGTGGCTCCTCCTAACCCTGCGCTTGTCTCTAGGTCACTCTCCCCTACAAACTACCTGTCTGGAGGCTCCTCCCCATCTTGTATGGGCTACCCGCCCTTAACGCCTCCTCCACCCAATCAGCCATTTGTGTCTAAGCCCCTCCCCTACTGGAGCAAATATGATGTTGCTGATTGGCTGACTTACCTGAATCTGGCAGAGCACCGGGAACGTTTTCTCGACAACGAGATTGATGGCTCCCACCTGCCATCTCTGACAAAAGAGGACTTCCTGGATCTGGGTGTGAGTCGGGTCGGACATCGCATGAACATTGAGCGTGCGCTTAAGAGACTTACGGACAGGTGAGATAGGAAGATGAGAAAAGGAGGGGAAATGAAGGGTAGATTCAGACGAGGACCTTATGAACAAGCAAAAGAACATTAGAAAGCAAACTAGACAGAAGTAGTGAGGGGGAAATTATTCTTTTTTTTAACTGGAAAAAAAGCCTTTACATTTGTTTTTCTAAAAATGGTCCACCATTTCATTAAAAATTAGCTCTGCATGGATATTTCTGCCTGCAGCTTTACTCGACAAATAAATAGTCTGCCCTCAATGTTTTTGTATGCTTAAGATGAAGATTAGTTAAGGAAGTCTTAATTTGATCACAAAACCCATTTCTTGAGACTGTGACCTTCATGTATACGTTTTATTTTGCACTACCAGTCAAAGGTTTGTACATCTTCTCATTCTTTATGTACATTTGTCTAATTTTAGTGTTATAGTAAAGTATGAAAACTATGAAATAATACAAATGGAAATATTTATATAATGTAGTGACTAAATGAATTTTCACATTTTTGTTTTCATGCACGTGCAAACGTGTAGTTTCCTCTTTTTTTTTAAACAAAGAGAGAAGCCTTTAGATTAAAAGTCAACCAGAAACATAAAATCAGTCAAGTGTGTCTAAACCTTTGACTGGTTTGATTGAGTTATGATTTTTCATATTCCATTTAAGACCACACCAATCAATGGAATTACATCTCATTCTTTTTGTTAACCATGGCATTTATTTAAAATTGCACAACTGACACATGCCCTATAATTACACACTGCACACTAATGTAACTAATTGCTTTTTGAATGCCAAATTCTTCATTTTAGTCTCTAGATGGTCAAGCACTTTTGTTTCTTACACCTCATGCTCTGCCTCCTTTCTTTTCCTTTCCCCCTTCCATGTTTTCTAGGCTCTCCTCTGCTTTCTCTCTCTCCACTGTTTCTTCTGAAGGGCAGAACGAGCGCATGAGAGATGATACGACTCAGAGCTAGAGGAGAATTAGAGAGAACTAGTTAGAGGATAGAAAGAAAGAAAGAATGTGGTTAGACAAAAAGCACTTGGGATGAGAGGGAAAGACTTCCACTGAAGGACAGAGATGGGGATGATTGCAAAGGAGAAGTGCTATGAAATACTCAAACACTCTTGCCGAGTGAAAGCTAAAGTCATCGTCTCCGTCGTTCTGAGCAAATGTTTGTCATCTCTGCTGAAGCCAGATGGGCAAACTTCTTCAGCCAATCAGAGACACACAAAGAATGTACTTCTTTCATTGTTTTTTGGGATGACTATATCAAAAAGTGTAATGAATTTTAGTAATATTATTATATTGATAAAAAAGAGGCTACTGTGCATATTTTAGCATCATGACGTACAGGCTTTGATTCATCTGATAATATGATGATTAAGGTCAACATGAAATCAGAATAAACCCTGTTTACTTTTTTAATACACATTATTCCAAAGAAAACAAATGTAATTTTCCTTTTTGGCTCTCTTATTTTGAACCATCAGTCATGTTGAGTGACTTTTCACCATCCAATCAATTTGCGATAGATCATAAAATCAAGCCTTGCCTTACATTTTTATCATTGAATGTCCTTTTTTAAATCGGAAAATATCTTGGATTATGAAAGAAAAATGGGTTACAAACTATTTCGTGTTGACTTTAAGCAGTAAAAGCTCATCATAATGCCAATAATAACCATATAAGGATTAAGTATGTAAGCATTTTAATACCATACGCAGAATCAGTCTTCCAAAGATCAGAACACAATGAAAGAACCCATCGTTTATATTGCTTAAGTGCGCTCTTTTTAACCTACACAAACACACACACACATACACACAAACACGGACTGTGTGTGTATGTGTGTGTTTTGTGATGGCGGTGGTGGTTGTTTTATAGGAGTAAAGCATAACTCCATTTCATTTGAAAATATATTTAAGGAATTAGAAACAAAGGAAATATATATGAATATATGTGTGCGTGTGTGTATGGAAATGAATGCAGAATTAAAGTATATATATATATATATAAATATCAGATATTTCTATTGTTCTGTACAATAATTGATGAATATGATGATACATAAGCTCTGCTTAAGAGGTTTGAATAAATTATTCTCGTTGAATTTATTCTCATCTGTTCTTGAGAAACAATCGTGCGCAAAACATACAGTAAGTGTGTGTCCCCCCATTTCTTTTTTAGCCATTTTTTCAGCTTAACAGCCTATTTTCACATTAATTGTATGTTTGAACATTGTTCCATGGAAGAAACAACCATTAGGGTGAGTAAATAATGTAATTTTTTTATTTTAGGATGAACTATTTCTTAAGTTCCCACAGGCCACGAGTGACTGTGATGCAGAGATCACTGCGGGTTCTCCACCGTTCCTGTCGCTGAGGTGATGAACTCTGATAATAAACAATCAACATTCACTCAGCCAGTGTTGCTATGCTAAGTTAAGCACTTCATAACTTTAAATGCTCTGATAAAGAAATTGCATATTTTGTTCAGGCTGTATTGTTTGCTTTTGAACTTATGAACCGCACTGATACATACTAATTGCTTCACATGTTGGCGGTTTTTCGCTCTGAGCTGTGGTTGGCGGAGAGCTGAAATAACTCTCACATTCTACAACACACTTACATTTCACACCTGACAACTCATTTACACTGAGATGAGAGTGTGTGTGTGTGTGTGTGTGTGTGAGAGAGAGAGAGAGGAGGAGGAGAACACACTTGCATGTACATATGCACTTTGGCAACAGCTGACTGACTGCACACACACTGGAGTGAACATCAGACATGGGAGAGAAGTGAAGGATACTGAAGGAGGACAGAACAAGCCGAGGACTGGAGGTAAAAAGCCTTGTTTTTTTTCTATTCAGTTTAACTTACCGTAAGTTTATTGGGTAGTTGACAAATAACTTTTTCATGTTTTGTTTTTTTCATAATCAAGATTTTAAGCTAAAATTTACATATTTTTTAATATTTAGTAGTAGGTGCAATTATTTCATTCTCAGTTAATATGAGCTCATAAAATATGCATGCATGATAATCATGCAAAATAGTTTTAGATGTGTGTCACGTCAACTACCCATACAGTGTAAAGAGTGTTGCGCACTATTGGAAAGTGTTGCATGTGAAAAATAACTTTTGTGTGTTATTGTGTATATTTAGCTCACACACTGTTGAAATGCTTCCATTATGTTTTTGTACTTTACTAACAATTGATTGTTACGTGCAATGTTAGATTTTGGGGCTTTATGAGTTTATTTAAAGAATTTTGATATGATGCTGTATTTTTGTATACATGTGTTTTTTTCCCTATGCCATTCTTTCATATTAGAGATATGATTGTGATCTCATGTATGTAACATAACATTTTTTTGTGTGAAGTTAGAAACATGACAGTTGAAAAGTTAAACACACTATCCATCACGGTCAGAAATGAACCTGGACTTGAGGGAAATCACTCTGATATTTTACATTTGTGGGCATTTTATTATGTGACTATTATTTAATAATGAATATATGTGACAATTTTATGGGTTTAGACTCCACAGTGCTCATTTTAATTAGTTAATCTAATTTTTTGAATTAAGAACATATTCTCTGATAAATATAAAATCGCCTCAAGGGTGGCAAATATCACTCGTGTGTGTGTGTGTGTGTGTGTGTGTGTGTGTTGTGAAGCATGTGTAAGATGACCTACCAGCTCTTGTTTATTTGGAGTTCGCTCGGCTGGTGTATGGAATCCAGGGTGGGGGAGAATTCTATTTCTGATCCCAGAGTCCAGTAGCAACACACACAGAGTAGACAGACACGCCTTTACAGTAACTTATAAATGCATGTATTAATAATACACATACTGATGCAGTGCATTCATTATTTTGCCGTTCTTCAATTTGGCTAGTTTGTGTGATTTTGCGCCTATTCTTTAGTATAAATATTTCTGTCAGGTTTAATCATAATAAATTCACCGCACATTTCAGAGATGTTTATCATCACGACTGACTATATCCAGTTGCAGTCTCGCATGCAGCGAGTCCCAGGAGTGATTCACATGGACAGTTGCATGCTCTGGAGAACGGCCAGAAACTCACCCACAACCTATTTTTATCAGATAGACTTTGCAAATGCATGCATTCATAACACTTTACAGTAAGGGCTCATTTGTACCTCACATTAACTAACACTCTTTTTACAGCATTTATTCATCTTTATTAATGCCATTAAAATACAAATAAATTCAATTCAATAGAAATTAAAACTAAAATGGACCAATTGTAGTTCACGGTGCATTAAGTAATGTTAACAGATACAACTTTTAACTTTAAAAATGTATTATTAAATGTTAAAAGATGATTTATTACTGTAGTAGTATTGTTCATGTTTAATTTTAACAATTGAACCATTATTGTAAAGTTTCACCCATGCATTTAGGCTCAAGTCATATTATGTGTCAATAGTTTAGTGTTCTAGCAGTGGCTCTCATACACTTACCATTTGAAATTGCCTTACTTTTACCAGTGTATCATTTTTCAAGACTATTCAGATCTGTTTTTATTTGAATCATCATTATTAATCAAGTTGCAGTGATGTGTAGACAGCAGATTGAGAACCACTGCTCTACACACTCTTGTTTTATCAAGCGGGTCGCAGGACTTTTGTCATTTGCTAGTTTGCATCTTGTGTGTTTTAAACCCCAAACCACAGCGGATGTAATTTTAGACTTTGTTACCTTGTGAAAAAGTTATCATAATTATATTTAATATGCACTTGTAGTGTACACCAAATCTTAAAAGTATATTTTTAAAAGCTGTAATTGCAGATAATATGTTATTAATGAAATAAAAGGCGGTATTTTTTTATGTAAAGGTGGTACACTTTAATGATCTTTTGCCGTGCTTTAAAGTACACATTTTGATGTGACTAACATGCATAAAGCACATATAAAGTAGTTGATTCAAATTTTAACTGAAGTGTGTTATCTGATGTGACTTTTTTTTAATTAACATTTTAAATGCACTAAATTAGAACTTCTCCATTACAAATGTTTAACTAATTAAATACATGACATACAAGTTTCAATAGAAATTACATTATTTCTGTGTACCATACATTTTTCAGTCGACCGTGCACTTTAACCACGTCAAAGAGAATAGAAATAATTATGAAATGACACATATAAAGACAAATTTCATTCACTTGCAAATTACATGCAATTCAATTTTTTTAAAATATTACATTGTTTATACACTAAACATTTTTTTTTGGTTTAACTTAAAATAGCAAGTTACCTTGTTGCCTTAAAATTTTTAGTTAGTTTAGGCTAATTAAAAATCTGAGTTAATACAGTGACGAAGAATGGTTTAATAAACAGAAACTCAAAATATTGTGTTATCTTCACACATTAGTTATCGAAGTTGATAAAAGATAAAAAGTTGTGATAACAAATCATGCAAATATTTTTTTACAGTGTATATATAGACATATTAGACTGAAGTTACTCATCAACATTACTAAAATGTTGTTATATTGTAAAAGGCAAAAGGAACCACCTGGCTGTACGAAGGTGACTTTTTTTCTTTTTCAAGAGCATCTACTAACACTTCTAAACCGCTGCATGTACATGTAACTCATTCTGCAATATGTCGAAACAAGAGGATGTTCACATCCGATGAAACAACAGGCCCGGGGAATGCAAATGTGCAGAGGGTTCAGAAGCTTCTGAGACGCTGCAGTGAGCGGCCTCTGTTTGCCATGAAGCCTCGGGGAGGATTGTGGAAACAAATGGGTAAACACACCCAGATGCCCCGGAATAAAGGCCAGCTGATCTGCCGATCGGGTCCTGGTAGTGCAGGGGTAACAACAGCCTTGAGGTGGTGCAACAAGCAGCGAACTGGACCAGGACAACTTCAGACTTCTATTGGTTTATTGGTTTTATACTCCGTGCAGATTCTTCCTCACTTACACACATGCATGTAATCCGACTGTGTTTTGCAGCCAGCCGTGAGCATGGCGGACCCCCCCGCAGGCCCACCCGAGGATCCCAACAAAATCAGCTTCTGGATGGTAAGCAAAAAGCTGTTCCAACACCTAGTGTGCAGCCTTGCTGTTTACTCCCTACATAGGTAGCTTCCTTCTACACTCTAAAAAATGCTCAAATATGGGTAAAATATGGACAAACCCAAACGTTGGGTTAAAAATGTAATGTACAAATTTAACCCAACGGCTGGGTTTGTCCATATTTTACCCAAAATTGGGTTGAAACAACCCAGCATTTTTTTAGAGTGTAAGGCAGCACCATAGATCAGAAGTGACTGATGTGGACTGCACTATAGCGCGCGTCACACAAAATAGCGCTTGGGAGACTCGATTCAAATAGATTCAAATTGGCATCTATCATTACATAAAGAACCTGTAACATCAATGGAGCCTTTCTAATACAGAAAATGTTCTTAATAGTGGAAAACGGTTCTTCAGATTATTTAAATATTATTCCTACTAAAAAAGATATATATATATATATATTATAATAACTGATTACTGAAAGGTTTATTGGGAAAACAAAAATGATTATTCTATGGCATCACTGTGCAAAACCACATTTGGGACCTTTATTTTAAAGTGTTGCACGCAAATATCTGATTTATATTTATTTATATATATATATATTTTTTTTTAACTATTGAGTATTAATTCAATATATTCTCTCTAATTCTTATTTTTTATCTTTTACATTTTCCTTTCTAAAAAAAAGCCTATCTTATATATATTGTCCTCTTGGATATTATGCAGATGTGCTTACTTTGCACACATTGTGCTCCGAATTATATTGTTATTATCTTTGTCATATAATTTGCACAATTATTTTTGGTAACGTGGCAAAAATCACTCATTAACATATCTTAATTTGGTTCCAATCAAGATGATTTGCTTTAATCTGGAGATGCTGTCATCATCTATCCACCATTATTTAGTAAATGTTGCTCTTTTATAGAGTAATTATAGTTATGATCATTAATAAAAACATATTCATTACTTGACTATGAGTTTTCCTGTTCGTTGATGACGTTTAATGTCCAACAACCTCTGTAGGCACTTGTTAAAAAATCCACAAGGGAGTTTTACTGATGCATTTTATGTCACAGAATAAAATGTGAAGTTTATTTCGGGTATTTAACAAAACACAAACATTCAAAACCCCCATTGAGTTTAGGACAAATGCTAACTTTTTTCTGGGATTTGGCCTACAAAAATACGCCATCCATTTCCTTGTGTTCTTGTCTCAAGCCAGGGAATTACGTGCGGACAGTGCGGAGGACACCGGAGTCGCACCAAGCGTGTAATGACATCGTAGCGTGTCTGAAGGACCGGGCGCGTGTGGAGCGGCAGTACGCCCGTCAGCTGACCGAGTGGAGCAGCAAGTGGAAGTCGATCACTGACACTCGTGAGTCGGCCTGACCGGTCAAACACTGTCCATCAGTGATCCGTTTATAACTCAGAGTAGCTCCGCCCACTGTCAAATCTCATTGGTCCGAAATCGGTCCACTATTTTCAGAAGCGTCACACCCACTGACACTGGCGGAGGCGTTATTATTGAATCTTTGCTAATTTTTGAGTTTTTGTATTTGATGTCTTTGTCAGGTATTGTACAGTAGTATCTTTAATCTGAAGATTCTGTTATCATCTACCCACACTGATTTTGCTGCTCTTTTATATACCAGGGTTATTATAGTTAACTAAAACCATGAAAATGAAAAAAAAAAATAATAATTTGTTTTCATTGAAATAAAACAATTTTTAACTGAAATAAAATAAAATTTTAAAAAATCTTAAACTTATTGTATTTCATCTAGTTGCCAAGGCAGAATTTTGATGTGCTAAATTAACTAAAACTGAAATAAAAATGTATAAAACATGCATAAAAAAACCCTTATAAAAATATAAAAATAAATCTAATTCAAAATATTAACGAAAGCTAACAGTATCTCATGATATTAAAATAGCACTGTTACATAAAAACTAAAATCTGCTGGCTGTCAAGTTCAGTTGCAGTTTTGCTTAGTGTGATGTAAATGGATAAAAGTGTTTTCAACTGAGCTGATCTCTCTCTCTCTCTCTCTCCATCTCTCTCTGTCTCTCTCCCTCTCTCTCTCCATCTCTCTCTCTGTCTCTCTCCCTCTCTCTCTCCATCTCTCTCTCTCTCTCTCTCTGTCTCTCTCCCTCTCTCTCTCCATCTCTCTCTCTCTCTCTCTCTCTCTCTCTCTCTCTCTCTCTCTCTCTCTCTCTCTCTCTCTCTCTCAGGGCCGCTGTACGGGTCCCTCTTGCGAGCGTGGCAGTGCTTTTTCTCGTCCACTGAGCGTCTGTCTGCCTTTCACACGTCCATCTCCCAGTCTCTGGTTTCAGAAGACGGAGAGCGCATTCGCTCGTGGAAGAAAGAGACGTTCCCGCGGAAAATGTTCTGCGGCTTCAGGGAGTCACATGACCTGGGGACGGCTTTCTCACGTGCTCAGAAGCCCTGGGTGAAAAGATTAAAGAAGGTGATAGTAAGACGTATACTGACGATCATATGATCGCTGGAGGTCGCCAACTATTGCAACTTAATAGGTGTAAACCAACTGAACCATTTGCTTTAAAGTATTTGAGTATATTTCAGGCTATTTTGCTTCTTTAACTAGTGGAAAGAAAACATCCGAAATACACATTTATTACACGTAGAGCTATTAGCGTAGATTTCAATTACAATACATATCATTAAAGGCCATTATTCTGAGAGTTTTTTTTCTCCACCTCAGTATCACTTATTTACATCAAATTTTACAGTTTTATTCCCATCTATACTCTGAAGGTTTCAAGAGTTTGTTCATATATAATTTGGCTGGTTTATAGAATGATAAAAATAGATATCCAAAATCCCATCTGTAAAAAAAACTTTAACTCTAATGTGCCAATAAAAGGAAGCAAGAATTTTTCAGATTTCAGCTCTGAAAATGTATGTGCAAATGTAATTAGGTAATGCCTCACAGCATATTTATAACTTGTAATTCAAAACAATTGTCTTAAAGCGGTGATGAACTGAGATATAACAATTTCCATGAGCTTGACATATAAGAGGTCATCATACTATATGAATATCCTGTAAGTTTCAGAACTGAAAACGTCCTTGTTAGTCCAATAAAAGCTTTTCAAAGTGTTGATCTATGACGTCACACGGTATCAAACCCCGCCTCCGAAGAAGAAGAACGACGCCCACTTCAACACCGCCTGTTTAGCCCCGCCCACCAATTCACGCATTATATGAAACTCATTATAATATGCAAAACTGTTATCCAATCATAGCAGTGGGTTTTTACTTCCAAGTCTTCAATGCGGCACGCCCATAAAACCGAGCGATTCAGGAGCTAGACTCAAACCCAGGGTAGAAAATAGCCTATTAATTATTAATTTTGATGTTTTTGAATGTAAAAACCAAGCAAACATCCAAAAGTTGACCTCAGACAACAATATAATAAATAAATAAAAAGTTAATGACCCCTTTATAATGTACTGTGATTAATCAACTATAGGGAAATTGTGGTGATATCTATCAGTTTAAATTGTTACTCTATTAATATCTGCATTTATTTCCTTTCATACAGTATTCAGCTTTTAGTGAGGAAAAAACATTACTTGACATTGGCGAGAGAGAAGATGAAATAGTTGTATTCCCAGTGCATTTAATAGCATAAGTTAGAGCTGAATATGACATGAAAAGCACTACGTGATGCTAATAATACGTTTTGTGTATTCATTAGCTGGAAAAGGCTCGTGTGGCGTATCATAAGTCCTGTCAGAGGGAGCAGATCGCTCAGGAGAAAGAGAATCAAGCCAAACACAACGCCAACCTGAGTGAGAGCAAACTGTCCAAGATCCAGCAGAACAGAGAGAAAGCCACCCAGGAACGCAGCAAGGTCAATGAGCTGTGAGACTTCCTACACAAATATTAGATTTTTTATCATTTATTCATGAATGTGTTTTTGCAGGCACGTGATCGTTACGAGAAGGTCCTAGAGGACGTCAGTGGCTTTGCACCGCGATACATGGAGGAAATGGAGTCTGTGTTCGACCAATCACAGGAGGAGGAGAGGAAGAGGATCGGCTTCCTGAAAGAGGCCTTCCTGTCCATCCACAGACACCTGGACATCACCAACAATGAGAGGTTTGAACACGGCAACACGCTTTTGATTACAACATTACATTAGCTGCCATAAAACAATTGTGATTATTTTGTTGTTGTTGTAGTGAATACATTAAAGCGATCCGTTCATTATGAAAGGGAACAAAAGCAAATATGTGTTAGTGTTGATTTCAGAACAGGTTCAATTGAAATGGATATTTAACAAAAAATGATATGTGTACACAGGGTTTGAAATGAACTTTTTCACTCAACGGCCAATTTGGCTACTTAAGTTACCGCCCATTCAGAACTTCTACTGGCCAAAAAAAAAAACAATCTTATATATAATATATATATATATATTATAAAATTTGGATTTCATACATTCATTTCTCATTTTAACCAAATCCTGTCATCCAGCCATCTCTTCCCTTCCTCTTTTATCCTCATCATTTCAACAAAAATGTGTTTTAGGTGGAGAGATCCTTTATGGCTTACAGCTTATGAAAACCCCAAATTCAAAATTAGAATATTGTGAAAAGGTTTTCATAAGCTGTAAGCCATAATCATCAAAATTATAACAAATAAAGTCTTGAAATATCTCACTTTGCATGTAATGAGTCTATATAATATATTAGTTTCATCTTTTAAGTTGAATTACTGAAATAAATGAACTTTTGCACCGTATTCTAATTTTTCGAGTTTCACCTGTGTGTGTGTGTGTGTGTGTGTGTGTGTGTGTGTGTGTGTGTGTGTGTGTGTGTGTGTGTATATATATATTCATATTAAGTTCATACCACTATAACACTTTCTCAGACGAGCAGAAGCGATGAGGCCTGTTTTCCTGTTTGTTCATGTGACGTTCAACATAAAGCCTATTAGCCTATCAGTGATGTTCATCATCCTGTCAAAAAGCCTGAGGGTTTTTACATGTGTGTTGCGTGTGTTTCAGTATAAAAGCAGTGTACGGTGAACTACATCACACACTCATGTCCGTCAGTGAACCTGATGATCTCCGCTGGTGGAAGAACAACCATGGGCCGGGCATGCCAACCGACTGGCCCAAAATAGAGGTGTGTGTCATCATATGCATCCTAAATGTCCTAAATGTCGTAATTTAGTGTTTCAAGACTTGACTAACGGGTCTTGACCCGACTACAGGACCCATTCGATTCTTCTCTCTGTGTGTGTTTTTGTCCTGTAATCTCGTCTATGTGTGTTTCTGGTGCAGGACTGGAATCCTCCGATTAAAAAACATAAACCAGGAAAGAAACCAAAAGCACACAGAGGACCTGAGGAGAAAGCGTAAGCACACACACACACACACACACACACACACACACACACACACACACACACACACACACACACACACACACACACGCGTAATAAAGTGTCTATAATTGTATATTTAACCCTGTTAGAAAAAGCTTTTTTTTTTTTTATTAATCTCCACTTCAGTATCACTTTCATCCACTAAACTTTACGGTTTTATTCCTATCTATATTCTGACGGGTTTTACAGAGAGCTTGTTCATACAGTATATAATGATTTACCTGATTTAATACCTAATTTAATCAATTTTATCCCTAAAACATGGTGAATTTTCTGTTGACAATATTTTCTGATTTATGATAAAAAGAGATCCCCTCTGTAAAAAACATCTTTAGCTCTAATGTCAACAAAATGAAGCAACCTGACTTAATCAGTGTTCACATTTGTGTTCTGGAAATGTATACAAATTAGGGCATATTTAATTAAATATTTAAACATATTTCTATAGTCTTGATGTAGGAAATGATGGTGATATTTATTAGTCTATTCACCTGTAGTGTCTTGCCTTAACTGAGAAGTTTTGCACTCAACATGCTCTATTATAATGTCAAAGGTAACATTAATTAATTGAAGTTAATTAGAAAATGACTCCGATTATGAAATGAAATGTGTAAGTATTGAGCACGAGTCTCTTTGGGTTTGCGTCTGTCAGCGGTTTAAACTCCTCTTGGCTGAACGGATTGGGATGAGGAATGATTGTGAACACAGAGGTGAAGTGTGTCATCTGCAGACATGTGCAGTACTGTGTGCAATACTAGTGCGCTCAGCTTGACCTTCATCTCCACTGAGAGGAACGAACTGGAGCTGATTTCATCTGATCAGCCGTCAAAAGTTTTTTACACAAAATGCATTAAAAATGCAGATTTATGTTTCTAGCATGATCCCGGGCTGGCAGTCACTGAATTAAACATGAGGTCATGTGACAAAAATGTTGCATACTACTTTTTAAAATGCTTATTGTTGCACAATGCATAATTTAAAATAGCATGCAGTGCCATACTGTGACCATTCCATTCTTTTACTTTCATTTTTCTTTGAGTTTGATGTTCAGAAATAATGATGCATTGAATTGGAATGACATTTAAAAATGGTTAACATTTCATTTATTTATGTATTTCATTTATTTATTTGATGGTAATGCAACACAAAATGCCACAACAACAATCCAACAGACACAACAAAAATACATTCCATGACAAGAAGAACAGGAGAAGGATGAAGAAAATAAAAAATCGTATAAACTCCTTCCCCATTCTTATATTAAAACAGTTACAAATTAGATGGCCTCACCGACATGACAATAAATAACAAAACCAAAAAAAATAACAAAATAGCCCAGACCAGATGTAGTCTACTTTCAATTTTAACAATTATTATTATTAATTTTTTTAAATTATTAATTCTGCTTACAAAACAAACAAAAACAACAATGATGACAAATCTGGCAACGAAAACAACCACGAGACCATCATTGTTGTTATAGTTTTAACAATTTTCACATTCATCTCTGTACAAGTATCTTGTTTATACTTATATTTAAATTGAAGAATATTTTAACAACATTTTAGATCATTTTCTAAAAAATTAAAATTTTTCACACCAGAAATTGAAACACATTTGTTTGAGGGTATTTCCAACATCTAAATTAATGTTTTTTTTCCTAGTCGAAAATTTGATTGACGATCACTGATTCGACCTAAATACATACTTTTATACCAACAAAACTCATGTTTATGGGTTAAATCAGGTAGAAATAGCTCTTTAAGGTAACATTATCTTAGTTGGCACACTATTGGTTTCTAATCTCTATAGTTTAGTTTCTGTATTTTGTCCCCTATTGTGCTATTTTATAGGTTCCTAATGTTGCTTTGGAGTCTCCCACTATAGATTTACACACATCCAAGGTCAAAAAACCTTTTAATTTCCTCCAGATACTCTTCATCGGTTGCTCTTAAACAGCGTCTTCTCAACAACACGAACCGAACGTCTCAGCTTCAGCGTTTGTGGGCGGGGCAAAGCTAATGTGGCTCACAGGCAACCAATGAAGGCCATTATGCAGATTTGTTAAATCTTCAAAACTTTACAGGCCTTTTACATTCACAAACTGCTATATTACACACCGCATGAAAGGTTATATTGGTAAAGCATGAGAGAGGCAGCCAGCCAGGTATTGCAACATGACTGTTCCTCCCAGATGTTGTGTGTTGCGCTCCTTCATGAGTTTTGTAGTCCCTTCCTCAGAGACGCATCTATAAAACATCCTGCTGCCACTTCCATGTTTCACTGTAGGGACGCTGTGTGTGTTCATTGTGATATACTGACAATCTTTAGCACTTAAGCATGAAGGCCCAGAAGTTGGTTTTGTCATCATCTTCCTGCGGTGTGCTTTTGGCTGAGCTCCAGTCGAGCTGGTGTGCTTTATTCTGCCATGCGGACTGTAACTCCTTTAGGCACGAGTCTCTCCCTTTAAAACAGTCTCTCTCACGCGGACGCTGTGCTTGGAGGCCAGCCAGTCCTGGGCAGACTCACACTTGTGAATGTCACCTTTTTAATGATGGTGTTCGGTGTGCTTTAAGGTATATTCAATGTTAATGGCTGCGAGTTGTTTAGTGGGTTGAATAAACGTTTTTGGGGAAGAATTAATCAGCGCTGGCGAGTGTTATGTTTCAAGGCATATTGTAGATTCATGCATTTAACATTTGCAACATCTATTACACTGTATATAATATAATAGTAAAACAGGTTTCTCTGTCTTCTTCTCCCGCAGGGTCATGATCGGAGGAGTGCGTGTGCGAGCGCTGTACAACTACACCGGCGAGGAGGAAGATGAGCTGTCCTTCAGAGCAGGTGATCCTCGACTCTTCTGCGGTTAACCTAAGGCTATGTTTACACGGATCTGAAGAGAAAACGCAAAAGTGGCGTTGCGTTATCACGTTTTATTCTGCATTTAGACGAGCGTTATGGGGGGGAAATCTGCGTGCATATGGTGACGCAAAAGTGTGTGAAATTGGATGTAGTGTGCACTCCAGACGGCTAGGTGGCGATGTGGAGCACTGAAAGTGAAAGAGACGCTGACACAGTTTTTCATGTTTAATACGGTAAAGCTGCTGCTTTAACCCTCGGTGCTCTTTGCGTGTCGCTCAGAATTATAATTTTTTTTGTCAATGAAATTAATGCTATATTAGTTTGATAATGTTTTGTTATTTTCCTGTACTGGCGCATTCCTTGTGACGTAAACGCTTACGCGACGCCTTCACTGTCTAGCAGACTTTTGCGTTTTTACCGTTTTTACCCTTTAGACGGGAACGCGACGGTGGAGCGTTTTTAAGATTTCCACTCTGGAGGGTGGTTTCACTTTTTTGCGTTTTTAAGCCCAAAAAACGCCGTCGCCGTGTAAACGACAGGCACATCCGATAAAATATTTTACGTTTTCACCCGCGAGCGTTCTCGTGTAAACAGGGCCCGAGTGTCTCTGAGGTGCTGACGGCTGTCGCTCTGTCCCACAGGTGAAGAGTTCCTGAAGATTGAGGAAGAGGATGATCAGGGCTGGTGCTGGGGGGTGAAGGAGGGCGGAGTCCAAGGCTTGTACCCGGCCAATTACGTGTTGCCTGTGAAGGGAGATCAGGAATCATAGATGAGGCACGACCACGCATATTTACAGTTATGGAAATCATTTATACGGTGGCCATCAAAAAGTATGTGAATGTCTGAATGTCATTTTCTTTTAGACTTTTTCAACACTATATCTATTCTTTTGTCATTTAACCCTTAAATGCATGAATGTTTTGCCAATCATTACATATTCGGGTCTTTAGCGACCCGGATCTATATCTAACACACGGATGGATCTCTGTCGCGACAATAAAAAACTCTCCTGATATTAGAGTAACAAGTACAGAAGGATGAAATAAAGCGTATTTTGTTATAAGATGTTTTAAACCATCATCATCCTCACTGTCTTCATCAGAGCTCATTTCTGAGTATCAGCATCTGGCTCATATTCTCAAAACCATCCTTTTCATCTTCAAAATTAATATTTTGATCGCTGACAGCTTCTTTACTAGATCCACCATCAAGTGACAGTTTGATTGCGTCAGCACTCGAGTCGTTGAGCCATTTCAAGGTTTTCTGATTCTTCTTCTTTTGTTTTCTGCCTGCGGTAACTGTGAGTGAAACATCACGTCATCATTGTGGATCAGACATCGCCACCATGTGGAATAATGCGGAATTGCACTTATTCAGTCAGCAAAGATTCAATTATTGTTGTGCAAAAAAATATATACTTCGATTGTTACACACTTTGGGTCGTTAGCGACCCACAATTTTTTGTTACAAAAAATGAATGGGAAAACAGGCATCATTTTATGATTTTTTTTTTCTTGTTATATTTTTTATAATGAATTAATTGAGGAATACTAAGAAGGTTGATGTCTAACTTTAAAAAAATGAATGAGGATGGTAGTGAATGAAATCACGTGTTTAAGGGTTAAAACCAACTAAAAGTCTTTCAGTGATTTCTTCTTCTTCTTGTCAAGTGTATTTGTGTCTTATTTCTGTAAATGAACTGCTACTTACTTTACAGTGCTACTTAGTAACAGTGACATTCAGATATTTGAAGTGTCCAAATACTTATGAATGGAAAGAACCAAGTGAACAAGTGTGTTAATCGGAAAACAAACTACAACTACAACCAGTGTTTCTACAGACCAAAATGAAAATAAAATATGAATTCTGTTTCATCAATGGAACCTTTACCTCTTTTATTTAATAATATGGGATGTCATTAATTTTAATTAACACATTTTTGCTTTTGGAGAACCTCCAAGAGAGCCAGAGACCTGCAAATGATTCAAGCAGAGTCAAGAAACGGCCTCTTTGTAATTTATATATTGCTTAATGAGGGGTTGTACAAAAACCAGTAGGAGCTTGTTAGAAAGATTACCGCGCGCGCACGGGAGAAAAGCCTCCATTATCATCAGAGCCAAATCCATATTATATTTCACCTACAGGAAAAGTTTACACCTGAGAAAGTGGAAGGAATAAAACTAACATTTCTGTGCATTGAACACTTGACTCTCGGCTCCGGCTCTGTCACACACACCGACCCCGGACCGAACGAGCGAAGCGGGGGTTTTAACAGGTATCTGGTTGAACATCAAGGAACAGGTGCGTAACTATAGCAACCGGTCAATAACTCTGGAATGACAGGGACCTCTGGTGGTCGATCTGAAATCACATCTCCGTCTGTTTTAATGTAGTTTTTACAGTCAGAAAGCTTGTCTATTTTACAGTTTGTTGTATTCAAAGTATTACTCTGAATGTTATCTTGTGCATATGAAGTATTATACATGCACTTAAATCACCATTTAAGTTTAGGGATTTTTTATGTTGTTGAAAGGAGTCTCTTCTGCTCACCAAGGCTGTAATTATTAGATTAAAAATTAATCTAAATACAGTAAAAATGTGAAATAATATTAGCATTTAAAAGACCTGTTTTCTATTGTAATATATGTTCAAGTGTAATTTATTAACTGTGATCAAAGCTGCATTTTCAGCATCATTACTCCAGTCTTCAGTGTCACATGATCATCAAGAAACACTTCATTATTATCACTGTTGAAAATCTTTTATAACATTATAAATGTATTTACTGTCACTTTAGTGCATCCTTGCTGAATAAAAGTATTGAATACTTTCAAGAACAACAAAAAAATGACTGACCCCAAACTGTTCATTGAAAATGTTAATTCATAAACGCACCAATTTATGCCTGCTTTCTCTTAGCTAATAAATAATTGTGGCAAGGGGGGCGTGGTCTAGCGGAGTCTGTGACAGGAGAGAAGATTGGGAGACAGGTGAGGTGTAAGTGGGTCAAGTGCAAATGACAAACACCTGTGTCTCAATCTTCTCTCCTGTCACAGACTCCGCTAGACCACGCCCCCCTTGCCACAATAATAAAGATAAATATTTATTTAAAAATAAAGATAAATAAACCGTCTAATTAAACCTGTAAACACAGAGTTTGAAGCATCTGTAGTTCACAAACAGACTGTTTTTAATTGTGGATCATTTATTAGTCTCTCGTGTAACAAGTTGGTGCCACTTTTTGGTTTATTCCGGGCCGGAAGTGTTCACAAACGCTCACGTGCTTCTGTGGATCATGTGTGGCCTTCACTACAGCCTAACCGCAGGACTGGGACAGTTTCAGTAAACCGGGATAACACCGGCCAAACCCTTGTAACGTACGGTTTTCATTCGGATGCAAGCGTTAAAATCTATAGCTAAATCCATTACTTTATGCATTTAAATTTCTTTCGAACCGGCACATTTAGATTTCTTATTATCAGCTATTTTATTCTTGTGTACTATTTTATTAGGATGTAGCAACTGAACTGGGACGCAGCGATATAGGTTCACAACAAGGTTTGTGTTAATTAAAGATTGAAAACAACAAGTTGTTGAGATTATAATGGTTAATAATATCAATATCATGCATATAAAGTGTCCAGTCCATATGTAGCAGGCGATAGCGTCAGTATTAGTAACAGAAGCACATAGCGTTTCAGTGAGGCAGATACAGAGAACTCATTCACACACAAGCACAGTCCTCCACATGCACACACACACACACACGCGCGCATACATGAAAACCCTTAGTGGGAGGAAACACACAATAATATAGCCACGAGATGTTGACGCACATATGCACTGGAAGAGAAATGAAAGACCATGACATTGTGAGGGCAGAAACTAGCGCACGACAGCCGCGTTAAAGACATCAGCCAAACTGATGACACAGCTCGAGTTTCATCAAACCACAGCCAGAGAGATAGACGCCGCAAAACGGGGGAGTTGTTTATTGTTTGTTTGTTTATATTTGTGTGTGTGTGTGTGTGTGTCTGTGCGTGTTGTACGGAACGGAGTGAGGTGAGGGAAGGCAGAATATCCACTGCACCACTGTGTGACTGGATTCTTAATGGGAGGGGGGATGGAGAGAGAGAGAGAGCGAGAGAGAGGGAGAGAGAGAGAGAGGTAGATGGCTTATCATTAAGTCATAATACATACTGGAGGACACAAGTGTGTGGGACGCAGACAGAGTTCAACACAGAACCACAGGAGAGCTCAAACAGGGCCGCTAATGTGAACTAACCACCTCGAGCATGTTGAACATGGAGGCCGAGCTCCATTACCATTACGCCCGCTACATCTGGTCAAGACGCCCTGCTTATTCATTTATTCCTTTACTGGGAGAATCAGCTTCGCTAGCGGTCATCTGCATTTACCAGGAACTGCAAAAATAGCCTAATAAAAATACAACCTTTTTTTTATTGGTCACACGTTTAGGGTCCAATCCTCACTGCCGACTTCTGCCTCGGTAAACTTCTAATCGCTGCGTATTAATAGTTAGTAAGGTAGTTGTTAAGTTTACGGCTATTAGGAGATGTAGAATATGGTCATGCAGAATATGTGCTAATAAACAGCCAATGTCCTATTAGCATGCTAATAAGCAACTAGTTATAGTGAGAATTGGACCCTGAACTAAAGAGTTTCAGAGGCAGTTTTATCTCATAATTGGTCACAATGCAATGAGTTTGCATAGCTGAGCATCATCTTGAATGTGTGTTTTAGGCCCGCATGTGAATTCATCATGTGTTTAGCACACTAAAATGGCAAGAACTGCTTTCCTGGTTATATTTTAGAAATTTCTTGAACAAATATTGCGCTCTTAAAAATAAAGGTTCCTTATTGGCATTGATGGTTCCACTGAGTCTTTCCACTGCACTAAAATATATATATTACTCTAAAAAATGCTGGGTTGTTTCAACCCAATTTTGGGTGAAATATGGACAAACCCAAACGTTGGGTTAAAAATGTAATTAAAAAATGTAACCCAACGGCTGGGTTTGTCCATATTTGACCCAAAATTGGGTTGAAACAACCCAGCATTTTTTAGAGTGTATTTATGTCTATCCACAGGCAGGACCTTCATGTTCCAAACCCTGAAGCTGAAACTAGGAGAACTTGAATGTCTTATTGCTTCATGGTTATCATCTCTTGAAAACATTTAGTGTGAGTTATCTGTTACCAACCCTCAACAATGGTGACAATTAACAAATATACATTTAGTTTATATATATATACACCTCAAGTTATAATTTAACCATCATATATAACCAGATAAGAGCTTTTCAAATCATGGATCAGTTTGAGGCGCCAAGTGTGACCCGATCGATTTTGTGGACGAAATGAATTAGTATTTCATTGCAAACCGCTGTTATACTGTATACTTTATGCACAAGAAGAAGAAAAAATGTTGTGAACAAAATAATCATTCTGTGAATATGATGATTATGTCACCCACATACACAATCTAATTTAGTCCATTAAATAGCCAGGTCACCAGCAACGTCAAGGTCATTGGTTCGAGTCGCAGGGAATGCATGAAAAATACCTTGTAATGCAATGTAAGTGGCTCTGGGTAAAAGCATCTGCCAAATGCATATATGTAATGTAAAATGCAATGTTCTGATAGGGTTGCAGAGAGCAATGTACAAGCAATTCTCACTGCGAAAGTACAAATATAATCATGCATATGAAAAGAAAACACTTGTCACGCATCCAATCAAACTCTGTTTTGGTGCAGGGTTAGAGTCACATTTAATGTCAAAGTTTTGAGACACCTTCATCCTCAAAAACATGCACACAACTACACAAGCTACAAGAAAATATGACCCAGATGACATTAAATAATTCATTTGCTGTGAGCAAAAACCAACAAAATCCAAAAGACATTTTTGAACCAATTCAGTTTTCCTATCTGTTTAGTCACTAGTGTGTTAATGATTTTGCATATTTTGGGGCTTATGCAGTTCTAGGTAATATTAACACATTTCAATGTTTTATTTCCAGTTGTAAGATACATTGTTGCAGGGTGAACTCTGAACCAAAACCGCTTTTCCATGTTCAATTTCTGTTAAGTTGCAGTAGTAGGCTAGGCATGATCACAATCTCAGTCGTCCCTGCAGATGAAACAGTGTGTGTGTGTGTGCTTGAATGCATGGAGTGATGTGTGTATGCATGGATGTATGGAAACAGGCTAGAGCAGGTGTGTTTTGTGCATGTCTCAGTGGTCGCTGTATTCAGGACCGTGGCTACGGACTTTGCGTAAGATGTTGCGCTGGGTGCAGCATCAGTCCCTGTGTACGGCCACGACGCGCGCGAGCTGCCTGCATACACTTACAAAAATGCGCCAGTAGGTTTGTACGCCTCGTACCCCGGATAATCAAATTACATTCGATTTTTACACTTTACAGCGAGCGATTGCGTCGTTTTTTTTCTCTCCCAGCGGTGGTATGATCTGTTAACTATATATTCACCGTGTCCGCGCGCACTGACGCGCTCCGGATCTGTGAGAGACACCGAATCAACGGGAGGAAAATCATTAGAAGAAGATTCGTCGAGTCGGCGCGAGGAGAAAGGAAAAGGTACAATGTGCATTTGATCAGATGACTGATCTCAAATGCTGTGGAACTGATCAATAAGGTTTGGTTATAAAGTCATGCTGTGGGATTGACGGGAATTGGTTTGATTTAGGTTTCCTCATGTCCAACATGAGTCATTAGAAGAGGATCCGGAGGATGTGATGGATGCATGAGAGGAGAACGGTAAGATCTTTCATTCAGCATTCGTTTGATTTATTTATTTATTTATTTAGCTAGTCAGTTTATTTACTTAAATATGTATTCATAGCATTGAATCTGGCCGTTGGAATTGTGATGATTTCGGAGTTTGTCAGTTGTGTTAATGATGGCTTGGCTTGATTTGCATTTTTCTTTCTCATTATCCGTGAATTACACAGACACCCGTGTGCCATTTTGTTGCGCGTCTTCGAGGGAGCGCGCGCGCGTGTCGGGGCCTCACTTGTGTATTTCACGCGCGTACGGCGGTCTCCGTTAAGACGCCGCAGTCACTAACGCATTCAGATGCACCGATTTACTCTCACATAAGAGCATCAGACCCACTGCAGTCTCTGGCATGATGGAGAGCCCTGCATCTGATGCCTTATGAAGGTTAATTAATAATCAATATAATGGCTTATGAAATGGATGTTTAATCCATGCATTTGACTCGTTTTTTGGCCTGTGGCTGGTTTTAACGAAGCCGTAGTGCAAACAGAGCGCCGCCACCCAACCGGATTCCGACATCCAGCATCTGCAAATCAATTTAGCGTTGTCATGGTTACAGTGAAGCTGCACCACCGCACCTGTGACACACACACACACACACAGTAAATATGCGCCTGTGTGTGATGATGATGGACAAAGATGTTAGAGCCATATTAGAACAAAACGTTGTATTCAAATTGTATTTTGCAAGACTTTCTTTGGATTCGTTTGAAATATTTCTGATGTAAGGCAATGTGTGTGTTTGCATGCACAATCTTACTTTATAATTGATAAACGTGCTCTGTTATCAGTTAAAGGTCGTAAACCTTTGACACAAACCCGACTGGCATTAGATTCCCATTACCTCGATGTTGCTCTGCATGTAAATACCCGTACCGGGGCTTTGGCGGCTCGTTCCCTGTGCGCATGTGTTCTGCGCATGCCTGCTTTGATGTCAAAATGGATATAAAAAAAGTGATAATTTCAAATGTAATGCAAACATGTTTTTCTTGTGCCTTGGGTTTGTAGGATGATTTTTGATAGTTTTTAGTGAGTGCATGATCTTAAACTGATTATGTCTATAAATGTGTGAGTTCATGTAAGCTGTTTTATTAGGTAAATGTCACAAATAGTAATATAAATAGTAAGTGAAAAAAAGAGAAGAGATCGAACACCTGCATTTTTGCCCATATTTCCTCAATTCCACTTTGCATGTAAACCTTTTCTAGTGTTCAAATCTTTTCTCTCTTTTACTGTGTCTATTGGTTTCCATTTTGATGTCAGTAATTTCATATAAACATGGTGGTGTCGAGCTCGGACTTTTGGTTTAGAGTTCATTTCTGGCCCACCTTACACCTAAAAGCTAAAAGACTGGTCTGGTTTATTAACTTTTTTTTATAGAATCGAATTAAAAAGTAGAATTCAGAAAAACAACAACATTTGTTTAAATATAGGCAGCATTTACTAACATTCTTGCAGTCTGTGTTTTTTCCCCACCATTCTGCCAAAAGTTTTAATTGTAAAGCTGTTTATACAAACAAATTCTGCTGCTAATGCATTACTGTCATCCAACATTCGTCATTATTCTCTATTTATTCATTGTAAACATCAGTGTTCAGACATGAGAGCTGTTTACCTCTTGCTCGTATGCACAGTGGTTGCACACACACATTTCTTTGTACAATTTGTATTAAATGTCTGTTTTCATTTACATAAGTAATAATGTAAATATTGTGTATTTTTTTTCTCATTATTCGACTCTTTATGTTTACAGAACCACACATCTATGCACATTTAATAAAGGGTACTCATTTGCAAATATAATTTCAGAGCTAGACGTTGTTCAGAGCGGACAAACCTGTTGCCTTCAACCAGTCAAATTAAATATTAAACCTCACATTTTTTTTCAGTCAAGGCCAGACCAATCCAAGTCTGGAAGGTTTAAAAAGAAAGACTATTATTATTGGCTACAGCTGTGGCTGCTCGATGATTATAAGTAATAAAAGAAAATAGAAAATAAATTGAGATTACAATCCTGTTTTGACTGGGCTAGAGGTCACAGCATTTAGTTGCACAGGTCACAGTTTTTAGTTGCTGATGTACTGACCCTCACACCCTTAGCTATATGAAATACGATAAGCTGTACATATATGCAGTTTTTGACCTCCCTCGTCCTCTCTCTCTCTCTCTCTCGCGTTCCCCGTCCCGTGTTTTTTCCTCCAGTAAGCAAGGCCAGTGCTGACTGTGATGATTGTGATGGCAAGCAGAAGACTCCCGTAGCAGCATCCTGTGCTGTTGACAACTGTGTGGATTACACTTTGATGCCACAAGATACCTGATTCCACAAGTTAATCGTAAAAAAAGTTAATTCTCTTTCTTGTTTTGTGGATGTTGTCATTCAAAACACACCTCCATATTTATTATTTTTCATCAAATTGAAGTTTTGAGGGTTTTTGGTGCTCACTATTTGCCTTGTTTTGTTTAGGAAAGGGGCAGGACATGATTCAGTTGCCATGCAGGCTGCTATCGTAACAGGCCTTTTCAGCCCCTCCCCCCTTATCTGGTTGGTCCAGCTGTTGTTGTGGCCACACCTCCTTGGACCTCGCTTGGCCGAAGCCAGTCCCGCCTGCCCCAATCCCTGTAGCTGTTCCAATCAAGCCAGTCGAGTGATCTGTACCAGAAAAGGCTTAAATGAAGTTCCACAGAGTATCTCGTCCAATACGCGATACCTCAACCTCCAGGAGAACTCCATACAGGTAACCTCCTTGATTCCCTAAATATACGCTTTCTCCATGAAAACTGCATGCCGAAATGAGCTACAAATGAAAATGATGGATTTCTTGCAATGATTTGCAGAGCCTTGGTGTTAGTCTTTGTTTACAAGCTCTGTTAGTTAGACAATCCAATCGGGCATTGTAGATCAGTCACAGAGTGACAGATGGTCACACATACGCAAATACTGAAATATAATACAAAATACCAAAGATGGGTTCTGCAGAACAGGCTAAACCTTTACAATATAGATTCAGAAGAGGCAGTAACCCCGTTCCAGAATGTGTCCGCTGTTATAACTAACTATATTCTCTTCTTCTTGTTCTTCTGCAGTCGATCAAGTCAGACACCTTCAAGCACCTAAATCATCTGGAAATTTTACAGTTGTCTAAGAACCAGATTCGTCAGATAGAAGTGGGAGCGTTCAATGGCCTTCCCAATCTCATCACCCTGGAGCTTTTTGACAACAGACTCCCACTGGTACCATCACAGGCGTTTGAGTACCTGAGCAAGCTTCGTGAACTCTGGCTAAGGAACAACCCCATAGAGACACTCCCAGCGTACGCCTTCCACCGCGTGCCGTCACTGCGGCGGTTAGACCTCGGCGAGTTGCGCAAACTCAGTTTCATCTCGGAGGCCGCATTCGAAGGGTTGCTGAACCTACGTTTCCTGAATCTGGGCATGTGCGGGCTTAAGGACGTACCCAACTTGGCGCCTCTCGTGCGGTTAGAGGAACTGGAGCTGTCAGGAAACCAGCTGGGCGTGGTGCGTCCGGGATCGTTCCAAGGCCTGGTGTCTCTACGCAAACTGTGGCTCATGCACTCTCGGATCTCTGTCATTGAGAGGAATGCCTTTGACGACCTCAAGAACCTGGAGGAGCTCAATCTGTCGCATAACTCTCTGCATTCATTGCCACATGATCTCTTCACTCCACTGCAGCAGTTAGAGCGTGTCCATCTGAACCACAACCCTTGGGTTTGCAACTGTGATGTTCTGTGGTTGAGCTGGTGGCTTAAAGAAACCGTACCTGATAACTCCACTTGTTGTGCACGATGCCATGCCCCACCAGGTACTAAGGGCAGGTACATTGGTGACCTTGACCAGAGAGACTTCACCTGCTACGCACCTGTGATTGTGGAGCCACCAACGGACCTGAACGTGACCGAGGGAATGGCAGCGGAGCTAAAATGCCGCAGCGGGACATCCATGACTTCTGTTAATTGGTTGACCCCCAATGGGACCTTGATGACCCATGGAGCGTACAAGGTCCGGATCTCTGTTCTGCATGATGGAACCTTGAATTTCACCAACGTGACCATGCAAGACACCGGACCATACACCTGTATGGTCACCAACTCTGCTGGCAACACCACAGCAACTGCTGTGTTGAACGTCTCAGCTCCTGATCCAGGCAGTGGTTACAGCTACTTCACAACTGTCACTGTTGAAACCGTAGAGACGGGGCAAGAAGGGCACGAATCAGCTCGGCAGTTCGTCAACGAGACGATCATTAGCTTTCTAGGACCGTCCGCCGTATCTCCATCAGCAGGTCCCACTGGTTCGATGCTGTCCTCCTTGTCACCGCGAACTACCCGTGCACCCGATCGCCCGTTCACCGTCTCCATCACAGACGTCGCCAACCTGTCGGGTCTTGAGGACGTAATGAAGACGACTAAGATCATCATAGGCTGCTTTGTGGCCATCACCTTCATGGCGGCCGTGATGCTGGTCGTCTTCTACAAGCTTCGCAAGCAGCACCAACTGCACAAACACCACGGCCCGGCGCGCGCCATTGAGATCATCAACGTCGAAGACGAGATTGGATCTGCGGGAGCTAGTGGCATCACAGGAGGGAGCACGGTCCACGGTGGAGCGGGAACTGGTGGAGGAAGCGGGCAGAGTCCTAGGATTCATGACCCTGAGATCATGACTCTGCCGAGCGTTGGGCAATCGGATCACCTGAACCACTACTACAAAGCGCACCACTTTAACAACAACGTGCTGGGCTTAAACATGGCGAGTGGAATGCTCAACAACAAACCCAATCTTTCCCAAAATCAGGCTTCAACCATGAAAATAGGGACCGGTGATATCATCCCTGGCTCGACCTCCCCTCCCCTGCCAATCCCCATCCCAATGGCGATGACTTTCCATGGAACTCTGAAAGGCCTTAGTCACGTTCCCAATATGCAGACTGAGCCGCTGTTGCTATCGAATGGCTCCAAGGAGAGCGTTCAGGAGACCCAGATCTGATTGCTCACACACACACATGCAGGAAGGGACGTAGACTGGTTTTTACGCCAGTGTGACTGTCAAGCCTTTGACATTATGGAACTCCATCCCTTTCCGACAGATTCTATGGAATATTCCGTTCAGTGAACAGAGAGACAGGGTTTTACTGAAGTGGACATGGCGCTATTGAGTACATATGTGCCAAAGCAAGCGTCTTTTTTGCAGTTCTTTTTTGAGTTGTGTCCGCGTATAAAAAATATAGTCTATATTAAAGTAGTGTAATTACTTAAGTGTTGGTTTGCCACAGTCCAGCGACACAGAGTACACACACACCGATGTACAGCAGCTAACAGACCTGTATAAAAGCATACACACATTTACACTCGCCGGAGGTTGACATCATTATTCATTGTACTCACCTCGGTAGGTAGTGTACCTGTGTGTGTGTGTGTGTAAGGGACAGTATTAACTGAGACTAGTTCAGAAATAAAGACTTAAACTGCTGTGATCCAGAATACATGCTCATGTTCACTCGGCTTCATGATGACTTTCTGAATCTAGCACAAGTGAGGATCAGTTCATAAGTTCAATAAAAGACACCGGTTTCAGGGTGACACACATCATACCTAGAGGAGAGGGCAGAGAGAAGAAGCCTTTCCCTGTGAACAATAAGAGTTACTTGGCTGTTGTCCTCAGCAAAGGTACCATAGTACCTCCCAACAAGCCGCCATAGTGCAAACTCTCTGTGCATATCTACGTTTGAAGAGATCGTGAGTGTCATATGTTTGTCTTTTCGCCTGTCAGCGCTGAAATGAAGAGTAACAGCAGTGTGTAAGGGCTATTTCACTGGCATTGGGTGTTTTTGATGTGCGCGGAACGTATCTGGACTTTAAGCCGACATGAAACGCCATTTAACTTCTGTAGTATTTCTATGTGAAACATGGATGCAGGGCGGGACTTGACTTTATCCATCGGGAATTGATTGGATCGTGAAAAGTGGGTGTACCAGAATGGAGCCAGGAGGGATTTGTGATTCTAGCCGAAATGGAAAGTCGTTTCAGAGGCGGAGCAGGTTACGGTTTGATAAAAAAATCTGAATTTTTTTTTTTTTTTTGGCTTGGCATAATGTGCACAGTTGAATCGTGCACAATAACGCCAGGAATGTGTGTTAGGAAAGTAAATAGTGTCCATTTTGAGTTCATGTTGACTTTAAAAATAAGCTGTATTAAAGCTTTGAAATATACTGGGATACGCAGCACAGGAGAATTTCATTGACTTGAAAATTTTAGATTTTTAACAGAGACAGAATGAAAGACATTGTGAAAATGTCCAGATTTTTCTGACGAAAGATTTTGCAATATGACATGTAATCTTATGTAAAGATTTTCAAGTATACTGTTTATAGACCAAATCAGTGGGTTTGGGTTCAAGGGGCTGGTTAAGGGTCAGGGTTCAGGGAATGGGAATACCGCTCTTTGGGCCACTTCAGATTAAACGTTAGCCATCCCGTTGGCGAAACTTGTATGCCTCGCTTTCAGAGAGTATTTTCTTTGAAGAGATTTGTGGACTGACCAGTCCTCCGTGGGAGCCATACAACAACTGCTGACTACATAAAGCGATCTATTGATCAAGTTCCTCATTCTTGAATGGCTTTGAAGTTGTATAATAACAATGTGCAATGTGCCATTAACTGGAGTAGAGTACACATGCGTGTATTATTGTAATTGCTGCATTAAACTTTATTCGGTTTTTAATTTCCAATTCATCATCTTTCTATCAAATTGTTGTTGTTAAAACTGATTCATCCTTTTGCAAATGGTGGGAACTTTCATTAATCAAGCTGGACTTCATTTGAACAACTGGGCAATTGTTTTCTCCATTGAATCGAGTCCGACATTATTAATTTTTTTGTTGAAGTGCTATACATAGCTCAGCAACCTGAGGACATTATATCCCTCTCAAATGTCTCCCTGCTATTCTTCATAATGGAATTATAGGACGAACTATATTTTTTCTGTTTCTTTTATTGCTTCCCCTCTTTCTCCCTACAGTATGAAAGCTGATTGTGTTTGAATATCCAGTGGAGTTGCTTAGCAACAACATCATTGCCAGGAAATGCTCTTAAAAGCTTATTGTAGCACCTGACCCTCGTCGGCTGATGCGGCGCATAGGTAGAGCAGAATTACGTCAGTATCACAGAAGCAAAAGGTTAGTTAATGTGAGGAACGTGTTCTCCGCGTCGCTTTGTGTCCTGGACATCGAGCTAGGAAAGATTTTGCATTGAACCCGGATCCAAAATTTGCATAACCGATTTGAATATTTTCGCCTGTTGAATGGTATTGATTTTGGTGGAACACATCTGTGTAATTTCCAAGCGCAATGATAAAGCAGTTGCCACAATTGAACCTTGATTTGGCCAATTAGCCGTATCGGGTGAGAAAAAGTCTAATTCTAGAGCATTTTTGGTGCAAGATTTTAGATTTTAAATGCATATATATATATATATCTGCACCAGCATATTGCTAACATTCATCAACTACACGTGTAGTTGACACAGACCGGCGTAATAGCCAGCAAACCTCACCTTTAACCTTTCCATACCTCGATTTTATCATATCAACTTGTGAAATGCAAAATGGCTAAACCCTGAGCGAGTCCAGATGTGTGTTTCGTCCTGTAGCAGGTTCTCCTCCTCTATGCATCTCTGCGGCGGTCAGAAAAATCACATTACCCTTACGGCTACTGAGAGACAGTTCACCTGAACCGTTCCCCGTTTCGGAAAGCGGCTGTAAGCTGATTTCACTGGCTGTGAGATGAAGACCCGTGTTGCAGTGTTTTAAGACGAGGCATGGACGCGGTTTCTGAATCCGCACAGATTGTATTATGAAGCGGTTTCATCGCTGTAGACTCTTGATGTGGTGGGTCTCTCTCTCTCCGTCTCTCTCTATCACGTTCTCACACTGACCATGTGTTCATATATTGCCATGTATATAATCTAAAGATGTAAATATTCTCTATTTTTTGACTTACCATGAGCAGAACACGCGTTCTTCAGGATTTGAAACAGAACGAAGCTTTTTGGAAACTATCTGCATTTCTCTCTCCTTCTATTTATGGGTGAATCTCATGAAAACAGGTCATATTTCACCACGGGATCAAATAATGCGGGAAGAAAAATAATGCTGTTTTTTTTTCTTTTTCCGCATTTAACTAATTTTCCTACTAATTATTATTATACATCTTGATATTTTGTTTGTAAATTCCCAATTTTCCGTGTATGCTTTAATAAATAAAAATAATTTCTAAAAATGTATATATATTTGCAAAAAGAAATTGTATAAGTACTACAATCATACATTTAAAATATATATAAATATTTCAATTTTTTGCAATGTTGAGAATAATTATTATTCTCTCATTTTTTTCTGAGAAATTGTCCCAGAATAAATCATTTAAAAAATATATGTTATGAAACTTAAAAAAAAAAAAAAAAACTAATAATGGGTTTAATTTTCACTATTATTAAACAAAATAAAATACGATTTTGGGGTGCAATTTGACCCGAAACCAGTTCTTAGCAGGTTTTGTGAGATTCACTCATATATTTCTCTTATTCTGTCTTTAGAACAACAAACTCCTCAAGAAAAAAACAAACAAACAAAAAAAAAAACCTTAAAATTAATCTTTTTTGCATTAAAAAAAATACAGTACTGCTGATATCGGCTTTGTTCTTCATCTGTTTACCTATTTATTTGTACTGAGTATTTTTAGTTGATTTGGTTTCTTTGTTGATGCTGTGTGGTTCGGCTGTGAAGAGCTGTAGTTGGTTGGCCATCAGTTCCGGGTCAAAGGTTGTGGCAAATGCTTAACTGTGCGTGTGAGCCTCTGCACTATGCCATTCGCTACACAGACGCTCTTTACCAATAAAACATGGACATTTTGGCTTTAGAACCCTGACTGTGTGTCTTTATGCTCAACTTTGATTAAAGCTGCTGTAAACAATCCATAAACTGAGATATACTGTAGAAGTATTGACTCTGTAAACAGCAAAGAAAGGGGAGTGGCCTGTGCCTTTTTTTAGCCAATCAGTAATGCTGTCTGGATGTGACTCATGTCTCTGGAGGGCGGGGTTTGAAGAGAGGGCGGGGTTTAGAAGAGAGGGCGGGGTTTGAAGAGAGGGCGGGGTTTTGGAGAGAGGGCGGGGTTTGAAGAGAGGGCGGGGTTTCGGAGAGAGGGCGTGGTCTGATTCAACAGCAGTCTGGTGGAAGTTAGCAAATGGTAAAATTGATTAAAGCACAATTTCTTTCTTTAATTATTTCTTTCTGCAGTTTCTAGATGAGTAAATCAGTGGTTCTCAACTGGCTTGTATTCAAGACGCAGAGCCAACACAGGACAACACTTATTTATCACACTAAAATGGTCATAAAACCAAATATTGCCATGATATGCACACATAAAATCGGAAGAAGACAGGCTGAATAAGAAAACGTACTTTTATTATGATTTCTTTGGCTTGTCTCCGAGTCTGGTTTTGCTTTAATTTCAAGTTTCATGATTTCACAAAACAAATAGTGTACAAACCATGTTTATCCTCTTAACAATTTAGTTTAGGGTCCAATTATCGCTATTAACTAGTTTCTTATTAGCATGCATATTACTAGGATTTTGGCTGTTTATTAAAGCACATATTAATGCCTTATTCTACATCCCTTAATACCTAAACTTATCAACTACTTACTGTTGAGAAGCAGTAATACACGTAGATGTAGTTAATAGTGAGAATTGGACCCTACACTAAAGTGTGTCCTTATTTTGCTATCCTAACCTTGCATGTTTACAGTTAGTTGCACTTTATTATTTGTATTAACACACGTTACCGTGACCTTGCGACCCACCAGTTGGGAACCACATCAAGCCTGTTGTGCCCTGAATTACACATATGATGTTTGTCAATTTAAAAGATACATTTTAAAGTCAAGAAAGTCGCAGTTTGATGTAAAACTGTTGAGGTGTAAGACTGAAAATACGTCATTACAAAAACTACAAACCCAAAAGGCGCACATGTGACGTCATACCTTTTCTCTCAATGAATGAAGCTAACTTTACTGAAGCTAACTTTACTGAAGCTAACGTTACTGCAGCTAACGTTACTGAAGCTAACGTTACTGAAGCTAACTTTACTGAAGCTAACTTTACTGAAGCTAACTTTACTGAAGCTAACGTTACTGAAGCTAACTTTACTGAAGCTAACTTTACTGAAGCTAACTCTACTGAAGCTAACTCTACTGAAGCTAACGTTACTGAAGCTAACTTTACTAAAGCTAACTTTACTGAAGCTAATGTTACTGAAGCTAACGTTACTGAAGCTAACTCTACTGAAGCTAACTTTACTGAAGCTAACGTTACTGAAGCTAACGTTACTGAAGCTAACTTTACTGAAGCTAACTTTACTGAAGCTAACTTTACTGAAGCTAATGTTACTGAAGCTAACTCTACTGAAGCTAACTTTACTGAAGCTAACTTTACTGAAGCTAACGTTACTGAAGCTAACGTTACTGAAGCTAACTTTACTGAAGCTAACGTTACTGAAGCTAACTTTACTGAAGCTTACGTTACTGAAGCTAACTTTACTGAAGCTAACGTTACTGAAGCTAACTTTACTGAAGCTAACGTTACTGAAGCTAACGTTACTGAAGCTAACTTTACTGAAGCTAACGTTACTGAAGCTAACGTTACTGAAGCTAACGTTACTGAAGCTAACTTTACTGAAGCTAACGTCTGTCATCTATAGTCTTCCGTTATAATCGTAACGTTACGCCGTCATGCCGGAGTGTGTTGTACCAGACTGCACACACACGAGCAACGGTGACGTATAGTGCGAGACTAAACGTTACTCTTCAGTTTTATGACAAACTGCGACTTTCTTGACTTTCATAATTATCTTTTAAATTGACAAACATCATATGTGTAATTCAGGGCACAGTTCGGACGGAATAAAAAGATAAGTTGTCTCTCACCATTGACTACCATACAATATTTTTCCGAAATAAGGTCCCATGAGCCGGAAGCGGAGGGACTCAGGCTCTCTCTGTACACGATCCCACACTTACTACACGGCTACTGAAGTAAATAAATCTATATGAACCGACTCAAGTGTAGATGATTCTGAGAGAAGAGCGATGCGAGAGAAATTAAGCGCGTTAATCATTATACAAGAATGCTGCGGTTGACCAAACAAGAGACAAACATTTAGAAAATGACGTTTAGATTACCGGTTGAAATTACCGGTTTGGAATAATTACTGTACGTTCACACCGCCGGCGGCGAGAGCGTCAAAGTGGCCGGAAGCCATTCATTTTCAATGAGAGCCGGCGGCGAGCTCCGGCTCCGGGTCTTGGACGGCGAGAAGAGTTGAAATTTGTCAACTTTATGGTAATAAGCTATGACGCGGTTCGACGGCAACCAATCGGAATGTAGAAGTCCTCCGTCTGAGAGGATACCAGAGAACACAATCCTGTAAACTTTGGTTCCGACCACATTAGTTCCTAAGCAAAATGGAGGAAAAGTTAATTATTTCTGTTGCGGGTTTCCCGTTATTGTACGACTTGAAATTGTTGGTGTTTTGTTACTTGCACATTTAAAATATTTTAATAGGTTAACTTATACCCTACGTGTGGCCAGTATGCACAAAATAGGATACTGATTTATGTTCAGTTCTTATTTGCTTTGCGGCTCCTTTAAATAAAGTTTTTTTAAAAATCACGCTTTCTAAAATCTACGTCAGAGCGCTAGAGAGTCCCCGAATCTCACGCCGTCGATGGCAGGGCGGCGAGAGCGAATTTTGCCGCTCTCGCCGGCGGTGGTGTGAACGTACAGTTACGATTATTTTATGTTCAGCAAGGCTGCATTTATTTTATTAAAAATACAGTAAAAACTGTAATATTGTGAAGTTATTTTTTTTATTCCTGTGATCAAAGCTGAATTTTCAGCATCTTCAGTGTCACATGATCCTTCAGAAATCAGTATAATATGATGATTTGATGCTCGAGAAACATTTATAAATATTATCAGTGTTGAAAACAGCGATACATTTTTCAGGATTCTCTGATGAATATAAAGTTCAAAAGAGTTTATTTAAAATCATAAATGTGTCGCTTTGATAAATGTAATGCATCCTTGCTGAATAAACATATTCAATTCTTTATTTCTTTTTTAAAATCGTAATATATCACGGTTTCCACGTAAATATGAACTGTTTTCAACATTGATAATAATCATAAATGTTTCTTTAGCATCAGATCATCATATTATACTGATTTCTGAAGGATCATGTGACACTGAAGATGCTGAAAATTCAGCTTTGATCACAGGAATATATATATATTTTTTACATATATTCACCTACTGTAAAAAAACTGTTTTAAATGTTCAAAACATTTCACAATATTACAGTTTTGTATTTTTCATCAAATAAATGCCGCATTGGAGATGATTATTCCCAAGTTTTGAGCAGTAAAGCTCTGGATATTCCTGAGAAGTGGATGTGCACACGTCGCCGTCTTCCTGTGGCCTCACCTATACGACACACACTTCCTGCACACACTCCCCGCTCTCGTTGCAGCGTTTCCATAGCAACTGTGAAATGTGGGAAACCCTCTGTCCTTCAGAGAGGAGTGAGGGGGTGCTGGTGATCATGTGATTGGAAACAGTGATGGAGCATCAGCATATAGTGTTTGCACTGCGATCAGCCGCTCGCTGCATTACTGTATTCCTCCACGCTCTTCTTTCCCAACGACAGATGCTTTTTCCCTATGTCTGCATCCGTGCAAAAAATGCATCTCTGGGATGCTTCGTGCAATCCGAGATGTTTGTAGTGCTTTATCACGTTTGCAGTTGTCTCTGTACTAGTTGAGGTCGTAGTGTTCATGTTGGCTTGTTATATCTGATATATATCAAATAGTTATCGCCAGTTGTTGTTAATCAGATTCAAGTGCCGAGCATCTGTGAGCACTGAACGTCTGCATCAGTAGCGAGGCCTCTGTTTCCATGACAACCACGGGCTGAAAATAGCCCGCTCTCTCTCTCTCTTTCTAACATGCATGTATTTATTGTCTCTGAAGACATGCCAGTGTTTTTTTCCCTCCTTTCCCCTGCTGTCTGACTCTCCCCTCATTGGCTTTCTCCTCCCCTTTGCTTTCCAAAGCTCACCTCTCTGCTCCCCTCCGCTGTTCTCCCTCCATCTCGGCTGATATATAGTGGCTCAGTTGCCATGGAAACCTCCAGAAACTATGGTGACGGGTCTTACAGCATCGCCTCAGCAGCACCAAGTGGCTGAGCACAACTGCATGCAATGATTTATGCAAATTAATACAGTAAATTGGCCAAGTCAAACTGAAATGACAATGTTTTATTTGTACTAGGATTACTTTTGTACTTATTATATTATTATTATTATTATAATTTGAAAAAACCTTAAAAACGGTTTATATATACTTTTTTTGAATATATATAAATATATAATTGATACATATACATTTATATAAAATGTTATATATATATATATAAATATATAAATATTTTTGTCATATATATATATATATATAAGAAAAACATTAAAAACTCTATATATTTATATATTTTTGGTGTATATTTTATATATATATAAATAATTACAAAATCTTAAAACGGTTTATATATATATTTGCAAATTATTATACATATGTATATATATATATATATATATGTATGTATATAATTACAAAAACATTAAAAACTATAATTTTCTATCATGTCATTTTCTTTTCATTTTATTGTAATTATATATATATATATATATATATATGAATATACACACATCTACATATGTTTATAATTGTATATATATATATATATGTATATAATTACAAAAACATTAAAAACTCTATATATTTATATATTTTTGGTGTATATTTTATATATATATATATGTATAAATAATTGCAAAAAATATATAAATCGGTTTAAGGTTTTGTAATTATATATATATATATATATATATGTATATAATTACAAAAACATTAAAAACTATAATTTTCTATCATGTCATTTTCTTTTCATTTTATTGTAATTATATATATATATATATATATATATACAATTATAAATATATGTAGATGTGTGTATATTCATATATATATATATATATATATATATGAATATACACACATCTACATATATTTATAATTGTATATATATATATATATATATATATATATATATAATTTTTTTAAATATTGACCTGGACTTTAATATTAATACATGTTCCCTATCAAGGGAACTCCCGCTGCGTTTACGCTGTGGGAACACTTCCAAGTGTCTCGTCATGAAGCAAATGTATAATCAGTCCAATGAATGAGCGGGACGTCAGGTGACGTCATAGACCAGGAAACTATAAATCACCCCTGAACGCAGAGCGTGACAGCTTCTGTTTCTTCAGCGAAGCGCTCTCTGTGTGAATCGGTCTGATTCTGTCTGTCTTATTTATTGTTGTCTGTCAAGTTGCAATATATATTTTATGGCAAAAAAAAAAAAGAGCAAACAAGCGTTGTGTTGTTCCCTGCCCACGTTATTTTACGAGCGGGGACACACATCAGCTTGTTTGGGAGTGGAGCATGTTAACAGTCAGTTCTCGAGGGGACTGCCTGTGAGCATTGCTAGAAGCTGTCCGTGAGGACGCTCTGCTCCCGCCGGCCGTTCTTCGAGGATGACGGTTCGGTTCGCGTTCCTCAAAGCGCGGGTCCCGCTGTTGCCGAGGCGCGGCGGGGACTCGTTTCGTGGGGTTCGCAAACGGATCTGACAGCGGGGGTTGAGACGGGCGCGCCCTATCTCGGCTCTCATCTGCCAGATCCAGTGGCTTTTCTCGGGGAGAAGCACGCGCTGCGTTTCTCCTCCCCACGATGAGACACTCATGCTGCGATTTCCAGTTCCGAGGAACTGTATCGTTTATGTTTTGTTAAGAAAGAGAGAACAAAACAATAAAGAATATATATAAAGAATATATATATATATATAAGGCAGATGTTTATGAGTTTCTATAATAAATAAGTTTGCTCATAACTCTGTTGAATAAAGAGGAGCTTATAAAAGGAGGTTTTATCTAGTGCTGTTGCTAAGTTAAATAAATATTTACTGGCCAGCCAACATTATGAGAGTGAGAATATAATGATAAAAAATCTGAGAGTGAGAATATAATGAATTTATATAAACTCTATATCTCAGCCTCCTCGTCGGGGATTGCCGTTTTAAAAAAAAAGCGCCCTATCTGCACACTGAGGTGTCGAGATCGTGGAATAAACCGGTTTCTATTTATGTGTTTTAAATCCCCAAACTTCTACTATAGTTATGGGTATTTAGTATCATGGTATGACAGAGCCTCGGGTTAAGAGACGCTTGCAAGCTATCTCTCTCCTGAGTCGGCGTCATTATAACCCCGACGCTACCCACCAGCCATCATAAATAATAGATCAATATTATTAAGCAGCGCTGGTTGGTAAAGTATATATATATATATTTATATATAAGGGCATGGATGAATGTGAGGATGGCAGCGCTGACGCTATTCCAGAATTGCGTCGCGCAACAGACAAAACTGTACCGGGGAGGGACGGTTTTGAGAAATCGTTTTTCCTCGGCGTCCTCTGGAGGGCGACTCTCTGAGGAGGGTTGCAGCGCTGCCAGTTCGGTTGTTCCTGCTGGTGGCCACGGAGTGATATATATTAAGTTTTCTGATGTAAAGAAAAATAATATAAAACATGTCTGTTCTTCTGAACTCTGCGCTTTCAAATAAGCAAAGGAATAAACTATTCAGCGGCGTTCCAGAGGATTCTTCCTCACCGATCTAATGTTCCTGAGACTGCTGGGAAGCAGTCTCAACCTACTAAAGCTCCTCGCAGCATAAAGTGCTGCAAAAAGAAAGAAAATAAGCCTGACGCCGAGGCTGCAGGCTTCTGAGGATGGTCCCCTCCGGGGTAGAACGGTTTTGAGAAATCGTTTCTCCTCGGCGCCCTCTGGGGTGCAACTCTCTGAGGAGGGTCGCAGCGCTGCCAGTTCGGTTGTTCCCTGCCGGTCCTCCGTTCAGGGCACCGAGGTGTCAGCGTCCCCAAACGATCCTCCGAGGAGGGTCGTAGAGCGGTCAGTTCGGTTTCCCTGCCGGTTCGCCGTTTCAGGGTACCGAGGTGCCTGCTTTTTCCAACGATCCTCCGAGGAGGGTCGTTGGAACTAGGAGTTAGAGGTAGGCAAGATCTGAGGACTGTCGTTATCTCTAATAAAACTTGGACAAGAAGTCCTGACGCTGAGGCTATCAGGCTTCTGAAGGTTCCTCCGGGGCAGGGACGGTTTTGAGAAATCGTTTCTCCTCGGCGACCTCTGGGGTGCGACTCTTTGAGGAGGGTCGCAGCGCTGCCAGTTCGGTTGTTCCCTGCCGGTTCGCCGTTCAGGGCACCGAGGTGTCAGCGTCCCCATACGATCCTCCGAGGAGGGTCGTGGAACGGTCAGTTTGGTTGTTTCCTGCCGGTTCGCCGCTTCAGGGCACCGAAGTGACTGTTCAACCAAATCCAGAGGCCAGACTCCAGAGACTGGTGCCCTTAGCAGAATTTCTGGCAGCGTGGTTACTACTGCCACATATTTCTCAGTGGGTCCTGCTCACTATAGAAGGGTTTCAGAATTCAGTTCGGTTCTCGTCCGCCCAGATTTCTAGGGGTCCTCCCCACAGTGGTGGACCTCGAGCAGGCTCTGGTTATGGAGCAGGAAGTGCTGACACTTCTGCAAAAGGAGCTATAGAAGGGGTTCCTCCTCCCAGCAGACAGTCAGGGTTTTCAGCCGTTACTTCATTGTTCTGAAAGAGGATGAAGGGTTGCGTCCTATTCTAGATCTGCGTCAATTAAACGGCAGGTTTCAGAATCTCAAGTTCACAGTATGCTTACGCTAATATGATTGTGCACAGATTCAGTCCGAGGACCGGTTTGTCACAATAGACTTGAAGGACGCTTACTTATCTATCCATCCTCATCACAGGAGGTTCCTGAGGTTTGCTTTCAGGGGCGAAGCATACCAGTATCGGGTTATTCCATTCGGCCTATGTTTATCACCCCGCATCTTTACAATATGCGTGGATGCAGCTCTGGCTCCTCTGAGACCCCAGGGCATTCACGTATTATATTATATAGACGGTTGGTTGATCCTAGCTCAATCTGAGCATATGGCAGTTCGGTATCGAGATGTCGTCCTGTTTTATTTAAGATGTTGGGGTTGCGACACAACACCAAGAAGAGTGTGCTCCTCCCAGCTCAGAGGACCACTTTTCTAGGTGTGCTATAACGATTCGCCGTAAATGGGGTAAAACTAGGCCAGTCACTCACTGTGAAGCAGTTTCAGACTGTTGGGTCTCATGGCAGCTGCGTCCAACGTAATTACTTTTGGCCTTCTGTACATGAGACCCCTGCAGTGGTGGCTCAGGACCAAGGGGTTTTCTCCGAGGGGAAATCCGTTTTCACATGATCAAGGTCACGCGGCTATGCCTACGTGCCTCGGTCATGTGGAAGAACCTTGGTTCCTCGCCCAGGCCCAGTGTTGGGGGCTTCTTGTCGACGCATAATGCTATCGACAGATGTTTCCCTCACAAGTGGGGGGTGATCATGAGTGGTCACTCGGCGAAGGGTCTTTGGCAGGACCATCTTCCTTTTTGCACATAAATGGCTAGAAGTGATGGCGGTATTCCGATTATCTCAATACTTCCTGTCAGACCCGAGAGGTCACCATGTGCCTGTCCTTTCGGACAACACACTGATGGTCTCGTATATCAGAGCAGATATCCTGTTGAGGCAGGGGCTGAGGCCCGGGGAATGGACACTTCACCCTGAGGTGGTGGAGCTCCTTTGGGAGAACTTCGGTAAACTCAGTCTACCTTTTGCATCGTTTATACTACGCATTGCCCTTTGTGGTTCTCCCTGATGCATCCAGCTCCGCTTGGAATGGATACGATGTACTAGGTGTGGTTGAGGCTACACCTGTACGCATTTCCCGATATCTTTGCTCCCGGGAGTTCTGGAGAGGGTTTGCCTGGTAGGGGCTCATCTATTATTAGTAGCCCAATTCCGGCCGGCCCGAGAGTGTTTCTCAGACCTACTGTCCCTTCTAGATGGCTCTCCCATGGAGATTCCGTTCAGGAGGGACTTAGCGTCCCAATCAGGGACACAATATTTCACCCTCTTCCGGAGTTATGGATACTGTGGGCTCGGCCTCTGAGGGGGCCCAGCTCATAGATTCAGGTCTCTCGACCGAGGTCGTGGAGACCATACTCCAGTCTAGAGCTCCCTCCACGAGAATACTGAATATGCATTGAAATAGAAACTGTTCTCTGCCTGGTGCGGAGAACACCTTCTGAATCTTGTTATCTGCCCTTATGGTACAATACTTGATTTCTGCAATTAATGTTTCTTTGCTGGGTTATCTCTGAGGAGAGATCCTTAATTTCGATTTCTCCGTGGTACATGAGGCTGAGGCCTGCACATACTTGGATTTGCACCTGGTAGGGTGATAGTCTTTCTTCACCCCAGGCCGGGTTGTATTCCTAGGTCCCTTCTAAAATTGCGGGTCATTTGTGCTGCAGGCCTTCTGTCCTCCACCTAATACCCCAGATCAGGAAAAACTTAATCTGTTATGCCCTTTCCGGGCTTTGGATGCTTATGTCCACAGAGCTGCCCTGTGGCGTATATAAGAGCAATCATTTGTTTGCTTTGGGTTAACTAGTTAGGTTGCCCTGCATCTAACAGATAATGAGCAAGCAAGTAGTTGAGGCTATCTCACTTGCTTATGAAGCGGCCGGACAGCCTTCACCTTGGCTGTCCGGGCCCATTCTACGAGGAGTATGGCTGCCTCTATGGCTCTAATTTCGGGAGTTTCCCTTCACGACATTTGTGATGCGGCAGGCTGGCCCTCGCCGCATGCATTTGTCAAATTTTATGACTTAGACCTCTCCACTCCTGGGGCGAGGTTGCTTGCTTCTAGTGTGCGCAAGGTCTTCACACAGAACGGGCACTTGTCATTATGGCGTAGTGGGTATTGGGGTTCCCACAGCGTAAACGCAGCGGGAGTTCCCTTGATAGGGAACGTCTCTGGTTACGTATGTAACCTTAGTTCCCTGAGAGGGAACGAAACGCTGCGTTCGCCTGCCATACTTCCTGCATGCCCTGATCGACTTGCTTCAGGCTTTTCAGAAGCTGTCACGCTCTGCGTTCAGGGGTGATTTATAGTTTCCTGGTCTATGACGTCACCTGACGTCCCGCTCATTCATTGGACTGATTATACATTTGCTTCATGACGAGACACTTGGAAGTGTTCCCACAGCGTAAACGCAGCGTTTCGTTCCCTCTCAGGGAACTAAGGTTACATACGTAACCAGAGACGTTTCATTGGCCATCAAAACAAGTCAATTAATGTCTTTTAATTGATATACTCAGCGCCATTAGTGGCCTTTTTTAATTTAAGTAAACTATTATATTATAAACCGATGAACAGATCTATACTGTTGGTTAGTGTTTATGTGTGTGCTTTATCTCACGCTGCAGTTGTGTTCAGAAATCAGTGATGGTGCAGTTGCCATAAAACAGTTTATTTTCTGTCCTGAAACAACAAATGCAGAAACAAGTTACATATACAGTGCAGTTTTGAGTCCAGATATTGTAGCAAAATGAAAGCGCAATCCCATTTGATGTCATTAATTTCAGTCAATAGTAGATCAGCAAAACCAAGGTAATTGATCACCTGTTGTAACCCTAAAATCATTTATGAAGAGGATATATGTGGAAGGGAGGTTCTGTTTTCAGTCTCCATTAAAGCCATTGTTTTTGAACATGCATAATTGCTCAACGTCACCGGTTGCTATAGTTTTGATAAAAATACTTCTCACTGGGGCTTAATGCAGTCAACCGAGCGTTTATTCAAAGCCTTCAAAAGCTACAAAACCAGAGCGAGAGTTTAACACCACGTGAGCCGCCGTTAGTCATTTCATGAGCCAGGCAAACACAAATGACTGTAAAACATAAGTTTATGGCCGATCATACTCAATGTCATTTCCGATCCATTTCATCTCAGCTGCTTCTGTTCATCCTACTCCTTCTTCTCTACCGGCATGGCTGAGAGAGAGAGAGAGAGAGAGCGAGAGAGAGAGAGAGAGAGAGAGAGAGAGAGAGAGAGAGAGAGAGAGAGAGAGAGAGAGAGATATAGAGTATGAGAGAGAGATAGATAGAGTATGAGAGAGAGAGAGAGAGAGAGATAGATAGAGTATGAGAGAGAGAGAGAGAGAGAGAGAGAGAGATAGATAGATAGAGAGTATGAGAGAGAGAGAGAGATAGATAGAGAGTATGAGAGAGAGAGATAGATAGATAGAGAGTATGAGAGAGAGATAGATAGAGAGTATGAGAGAGAGAGAGAGAGAGAGATAGATAGAGTATGAGAGAGAGAGAGAGAGAGATAGATAGATAGAGAGTATGAGAGAGAGAGAGAGATAGATAGAGAGTATGAGAGAGAGAGATAGATAGATAGAGAGTATGAGAGAGAGATAGATAGAGAGTATGAGAGAGAGAGAGAGAGATAAAGAGAGATAGATAGAGTATGAGAGAGAGAGAGATAGATAGAGAGAGTATGAGAGTGAGAGAGAGAGAGAGAGAGAGAGAGAGAGAGAGAGAGAGAGAGAGAGAGAGAGAGAGAGAGAGAGAGAGAGAGAGAGAGAGAGAGAGAGATATATTAGATATGATACCCCGTCACCCAAAACCTCTACAACCAATTATATGGAAGAAATATCATTCTCATTACTCATGAAACAATAATGATATATTATGTAAATTGAGTGTATATCAAAAGTATATATCATGGTAGTATATGTTTATGTGACTACCAGTTTGTACTGTTTAATTTATGATCATTTTAAGAAAAATGTGTCTAAATAGGATGATTTTTATAGAGTAATGAGAATAAGAATGTAATGAGATTTTTTTTTTGCATTACAGTAATGAGAATTTAAATAATTATATATATATATATATATATATAAATTTCATTTATTTAATTGTCATGAAAATAATATAAATATTATTATTATTATATATTTTGAAATATATTTTCCTTTTATTTTGTAAAATATAAATATGACCTGGACCTCAACAAACTTGTCTTGGCCATCAAGACAGTTATATTAATGCCTTCTAATTAATATAATGATTTTTTAATCAGGGTAAACTAGTAATATTATAAGGGATCTATGATTAGTTAGTGGCCTATGAATATCTAACTGTAGATTGTGATGATAAGTGGCTGGAATGAGCAGGACATATGGATAATATGTTGTTTATGTGTTCTGCATACAGGATTGAGATGTAGCACTATGATAATGCGCAGTTTTATAATGTTCCACATTACGCATTACTAAAAAGAGACATGTGATATTAAGTATGACTTTCCCGCTTTAATGATCTTTCTGTAACATGTTGCGTGGGAGGAAATCCAGTTAGTTTCCTGCATCTGAAGCTGGTTTGGATTCTGTGTGCAAGTCAGTGTGACACATATACATTAAATCACCTTAGATGTATTCATTCTCCTCAGGCAACGATCTGAAAACTAGCGAAGCTGCGTAACGCCATTGTTTGTTCATATTCTTTGTCTGTGTCGTGTAACTTTCCATCTGAATGCTGTCTGATGACATGTTCTGATGTTTTACAGAGGTTTTCCCACTGATAATGTTTAACTGGTGACACAAGAATGTCAGTAAACATGACACAGCAGTTTAATTAAGGAGTCGCTCTACATGCGCCCTCTAGTGAAACACTGACGCACTGCTGTTAAAACAAGCAGCTCTTGTTCCTATCAGTGAATAATATGGCTTTCACACTTTTCTAACCCGGCCTATAAACAGATAGGCAGGCATAATTTATTAATTCAATTGTTTGTTCACAAACTGTTCCAAACCAATTTGAACTATATAAAACCATATAACTATATAAAACTATAACAAAACCAGGTATCGAGAGTGTGCATACATTTTTCTGTATTCTGTTTTTTTCCGTTTTCATATTTTTGGACTCCCATTTTAATGGTTAAATACATTTTTGTTATCAATTGAAACCATGAAACTTATACAATTGAACAATCATCTATTAAAATATTAAAATTAATTAAATTTTGGGCACTAAGACTTTTTTTTTTTTTAAACAAATTTTTATTTTTTTGTTCCATTTTAATGGTTTAATTACATTGTAATAACCAATTATTTAAAATGTAATGATTTAAGCAAAACTTTCTTCAAAAGTTAAACCAACCTTTTATTTTGACGGGTTGCCGTGTAGACCTTTGAGTCTCTGGGCCCTATCTTGCACCCAGCGCAATTGACTTTGTTCACCGACGCATGTTTCATTCCTATTTTGCACCCGCGCACAGCGGACTTTTCCCTCCACAGACTCACGTCGGTAAATTAGGGAATGAACTTGTGCTCGCAGGGGCGGTTCAGTGAAAAGAGGAGTGTGTTCCGCCGCAAACGCTCCCAGGTGATATTTTCCAGTTTTAGAAAACAATTCCTCCACTGACCAGGAAAAAAACAGTCTAAAGACAGCGGCGCGTTGCGCGTTAGTGATATGGTATTTTAAGGGCGCGTGCTAGGCCATTATGTAGCGTGTAAAAGCGCATCCACTTTGATTCTCTTATCTAAACAGATGCTGCAGTTTTCATTTTTGCAAATCATACTTTATTACAAGAAAAAATATTAACACACGAGGGAAATCATTGTTGTGTCCATGAAGATGTGAAAAAGATCTATCTAGATAAAAAAAAAAAATCTAGATTAGGCTACACATTTACCCAAATTATACGCCTGTTTAACCGAAGCTAATTTGTGTGGGTTTCTCCCATCATCCCCAATGTCACTTCTCTGTGTTTTACGGCCCTGACGAGAACGTCGGTCTCCTCGGCTGTGAACCGCTCCTGGCGTGCGCTGGCAAACCCGCCGTTATAATAGCAATCCGCCGTTATAATAGCAATCCGCCGTTATAATAGCGATCCGCCGTGGAACAAGCGAGCCGGCTCTTAAACGAAATGTGAGAGGACGCTCTGATTGGTTTATTTCACGTTACGCCCAAACCACACCTATGAATAATGAAGCGACTTCAGACCAACACATTTTAGATTTGCGTCGGGCACAAGAGTCATTTATCCCGCCGGGAAAATAGCAACAGCGCCGGGATCTGCCCACAAAGTTACTTGCGCTTTGACACTTGCGTTTCAGAACGTTAAAATAGGGCCCTATGTGTGTTTTTATGATATGACGATCTTTTTTCTCAAATCAAGCTAAAATGCTGCAGAAGTGACTGTCAGAGCGGCTGTGTGGATAAAGTTAACGCATTAATGTCCTCATATACGCTGAAAACATCGCGAGCGTAATGCATCAGTGTGTGTTTGAGTGTGTGGTAAATGAAACCGCACGTTCATTCATTTAAATGATTCCTATTTAAATACTCCTTATGCGAATATTCACATACACTAGTCTATATCACGATTTTATTTAAATTTACTGACCTACTTTTCATCCAAGATATGACAATTCAGTGAATTTCTGCATTATACAGTAAATTACGTTTTTTATGACTGGATTCCGCAATTCTGTCCGTGTTTTCCGCATCGCGGGAATGAAATATGGTCCTATGGTGCCAACCGCCGTAAAAAACATAAAGTCATCGTCACTTACTGATTCAGGATCAGTGATACTTAGCAGTTGTATGTCTGATTTGAGCTTGAACTTTAGAAATGCTTGGGAAATGTAGCTTGTGTGTAGTGTGGACGCTACCGCACTACTTGATCATAAAAAGAGCTTCGCTACTGAAAAGCTATTTGATTCAGAAAACAGCGACGCTAACATGACTACGCTACTGAGAAATGTAGTTAAACTAGTAGCGTCACTGATATTTTTACTAAGGCATTATTTAGTATGTTTCTTAGTTTATATTAAGACAACAATGTTAAATTACCTCTGATTTCCAGTCTGCACTCCACCTCATCTTCTCCGAGCGCATTTACAGCCTTGCAAGAGTATTTCCCACTATCATAGGTGCTGGGTCTGCGGATGTTGAGCGTCAACACGCCCTGGTTATTCTGCATCAGGAACTTTGGGTCGTCACCTATTATCATCTTGTTCTTCATCCAGATAATCTTCGGCTGGACAGAAACACAAAGAGGTTAAGGAAGGAATAATTTTATTTAGCCACTTTAGCCAGCTCCTTTGTTTCCTGTCTGCCATTATTGGACAAACTGATTAATCCAGGTGTGCCTGACCAACAACAATATACAGACACACCTGGATTAATCAGTTTGTCCAATAATGGCAGACAGGAAACAAAGGAGCTGGCTAAAGTTCAGGAAGTAGTGCAGCTGTGCATAAAGTCCATTGACTCCAGGCCGTTGAGATTAGAAAAATAATGCACACCCGAGGTGGTAATGCGTTCACGACGCGGAGCGGAGTCAATTATTCCGCTTATACTACAGTTACCACACCTCGAAATATTGTTCAGATTATGTATTTTAAGACGTTTGTAAAGTTTTTGTCATTAAAACGCTCTTGTCTGTAGGACTAACTCCTTGCGCATCTAAACGCATGTCTCTGCTAATTCCAAAACGTCATTGTAGAGTTAGCGGAGGTTTGAGCCGCTGATAGCAGAGTAATGCTGGACACACACTTAACCACTAGAAAAATTCTCTGACTGTGAACGCAGCAGATTTTAAACACCGCTGTGAACACACACTGAACGCGCTGAACACACGCGCATGATCAGTCATAAGTATCAAATTACATTCATAACCGGCCTTACAGTGAGTGTGTCCCCGGCTTTATGCAGTTATTAATGCAGTTATGAGAGAGAGAGTTTTAATTTATTCGTTCATTCTTTTTTTCTATTAGTGACAGTAGACTAGCCTAATAAATGAAAAACAAAGCCCGTTTAACAAGTATAGGCCTGTCAATAATAATTTATTTGTTATATTATCTGCAATAATTACGAAAACCCGTGCAGCAGGACTATCCATTTATTTAAATATTCAGTTTAATTTTCTATTGGGACTATATACTTTATTTATTAAAATTAAACTGCATGTTTCCGTTGATTGTGAAGTTAGACATTGAACATCGGAGATCAAGCGCATGGGGCTGCATGGTTTTTCTTGTTATGAATTGTATGCTATGTTCCGTTATTACAGTGAACTACGCGCAGTGATATGGAGCTGTAATGCGGTCAAGACCTGCCGGAACTACTTTAGCCGTGCGGTTCCCTGAAAATAATGCACACCGTTGAACGTTCGTCAACCAATCAGATTCAAGCATTCAACGGCCCTGTAGTATAAGCTGTAATATAGAATTACTCTACTCAGAACTGAAGTTTAATGTTTGTTTATTTATGAACTTAATACATCTCATGACATGATAGTAGATATGACACTGATCTTGTTTCATGATAAAATCTGTTATTTTTTTATTTTTGTTTTCCCTGCAGTGGATTGTAAGGGATCTGAGTGATGTTTAATGATGGTGAGTGTATGTTAAGGCAAAAGATTTTGGACAATTTGGGCATTTTTCATAATGTTGTGGTTTCAGACTAGTGGAGAGAAAACATCCAAATTACACTGGTAAGTGTTTATTTTATTGCCCCTGTAGATTTAAACTAAAATACATATCTTTAAATGCTTTTTTTCTCTCAAAAACTTCTCAAAAAAGAGTTTTATTTATATCTATATGAACAAATCTCTCAATAAAAACTTTCAGAATATAGATAGGAATAAAACTGTAAACTGTGGACTCCTTTAAGGCAAGAACTGCATTTCTATGATCTCTAAGGTCCACTTATAATGTTTTTTAAAGCAAGATTTTTACAAGCTATTTTCTATCCTGTTTTTGACCCTCTCTTTCCAACACTTTGTGATAGGTGTGCCGCATTCAAGACTTGGAGGTAAAGTATTGGGTAATAGTTTTGCATATTAATATCATTTTCAACGTCCCTGCCGCCACTACAAGTGTGAAAATGTTTTGAAAACTTCCGATGCTGAAAAATGGCAACCGGTGAAATTCAGCCACACGTTTGAGCCAGAGTCCGAATGAAAGACAAACCTACACCGCAAATAGCCAAGATCCTCCAGTCTGCGACAGCGTGGTAATTAATAATCTTTATTTATATGTATTCCTTATGTATTTGTAAGGTAGTAGTGTGTTTTATTACACCATATGAGTGTTGAAAGAAAAAGCCTGCGTCGAACTGTGTCGCTTAAACACGAACCCGCAGTAAAATGAAGTGAACAAGAACGGTGTCCTACTGACGCGATCTGGAACTTTGTTAAAAATAAGTTCATCCATGCTTTCTTAATGTTAGGATCACAAGGATGGAGAAGCAAAGACTGTGTTTTTCCACATCTGGGTAAAACGTCCTGTAATCAGAGCGTCTCTATGGTTTGTTGCTTGACCAATCCTGTGTCTCTGGGTATTTACCACAGCATGGCATGCAGGGGTCATTGGGCGGGGCTAAAGAGGCGATGATGTAGAAGTAGGCGTTGATCTTCTGTCCTTCATCACACTATGATGTCATACTGAGACAATATCCGAAACGAGTCATTTTGGGAGCTTGGTTTCAATCAAAGCTACCCAAGGATTCTGCCCACATGTTAAATGGAGTATGTACCGTATGTTGAGAAGTGTGTTACCTTAGGAAAGCCCCTGACTGAGCAGCTGATGGCGGTGCTGTAGCCGATAGTCACAGATCTATTGATGAGCGGTGCGGTGAACTTGGGGGCAGAGGTCATGTCCTTTTCCTTGTAAGGAGGAGGTTTGAATTCCAAATCTGGTAGTGTGACATTGAGAAAATTGACATCAAAATCTACAAACATTGATATCGGTGCGACATACTTCCAACATCCATAAATATTAGTTTTTGCAGTTGTAATGTAAAATTAAATAATTAATTAATTACTTATATATAAATATTATTATTAATATTAATATATAATTATTATTCATATAAAATGTATAATATACATGAGTAATATTACATTTTATAATAGCTATATATATATATATATATATATATATTAGGGCTGTCAACGATTAATCGCGATTAATCTAATCCAAAATAAACGTTTGTGTTTACATAATATATGTGTGTGTGTTGTATACGATTATTTTGTATATATAAATACACACACATGCATGTATATATTTGAGAAAAAAATTGTTATTTATATATAAAATAGTTCTATTAATATATAATATAAATCATATAAAAATATATATGCAGTATATAAATGCAAATATTTCTCAAATATATACATGCATGTGTGTGTATTTATATATACAAAATAATCATACACAATACACACACATATATTATGTAAACACAAACTTTAATTTTGGATTCGATTAATCGCGATTAATATATATATATATATACACACACAAGTAATTTTTCTTATTATTATTATTAAATTGATATATATAAATCACAAAATGTCTTATTTTGTTTTATATTCTTATTTAGTAATAATAATAATAATAATTGTATTATATACAAATATTACATTATTATTATATTGATATATAAGCACAAATTTTGGTTAAATAGTGCATCCCTAAAAACAAGCACAACACAGCAAACCTAGATTTTAAAATTGTAATCACATTTTTATAATAATCTTCTTCTTTTTTTAAATCCCTGAATCCCTTAGTATATCTCTCTCTTTTTTTTTCTTGTGAAATTTTCCTGACATTTATTCCGTTCCCCACACTGACCAGACTTGGCGATGATAGCGGTGTTCTTGCTCAGGCAGGGATCTTCACTGAGGCCGCAGAGGTTCTCGCTGTAGACGCGGAACAAGTACTCGTTCCCGATGACGAGGTCAGAGACGGTGCAGTTAGTGCGGCGGTTGTGATCGTACACCGTAAACCACTCCTACAGGGCGATGAGAGGATAACACATGATGGATTGATTGATAAAGGGAGTCGTTCACCCAAAAATAAAAGTTCTGCCATCATTTATTCACTCTCATGTATCACCATACAACAGTAGCCCATGACTCGACCCAGATGTTGACACCGGTTTGGACGTAAATGATGACAGAATGTTCATTTTTGGATGTGGAGTGTTTTGGTGGATAAATGGAAACCAGATCTCTCACCTTGGTTTTTTTGTCTGCTTTCTGGATGGTGTAGCCAGTGATCTCACAGTTGCCGTCATCTTTGGGTGGTTTCCACTCCAGTGCTGCATTGAAACCCCAGACATCAGTCACGTGCACTTGAGTCGGAGGCCCGGGTTTATCTGGGAAGAGAGTTGGAGAGTCCGAGGCTAAACTTGATGAACGTCTCTGGAGTAAACCAGCGCTCGGTGTGTGAGTGATAAGACAGAGTTTAACACAGAGTTTCCCAAACCAGGGTTTGTGAGGAAACTGGACAGGGTTTGGGATTTGATGAAAGCTAATAATTCAATCATAAATATTTGTATTTTATTTTATTACATTTTATTTATTTATTTAAATAATTTAAAAATGATTGCATTCGCATAATTTTTTCAATTCAATTTTTAAATAAAAATATTCAAAAACGTATAATCAAAATAAATATATAATTTAAAAATTATTTATATTTGCATAAATAATTACATTAATAGTAATTAAATTATAAAATGTCAAATTAAAACAAATACATAACTTTAAAATGATTTCTATTTACATAAATACTAAA